>NC_067401.1:185443886-185760672 GCF_016432865.1 Antechinus flavipes
AGGCTCCATAAGCAGGGGTGGCCCCCTGGTTCCAGGGAGTCATGGCAGGAGACATCCCCCCCATAGGGCTGGGGGCTGAGCCAAAGAACATGCCAGTAGCTGGTAAGAAACAGAATAAAAATGTCAGGTTCTGAAGGCCTGATGTCATTTCGGCCTTCTGACCCAAATTCAAGTGTCTTATGGTACCCCCAATAGAGTATCCCCAATACTCACGTCCAGCGGCTCCCAGGCCAGGAATGTTAGTGGGGATCTCCATGCCATATTTGCATTTCTCAGCATCCAGTAAAAGGTCAAAGCAGCCTGTTCCAGCAGGGGCCAGCTGGCCAAGCATGATATTCTCAGACACACCTTTCATGGGGTCACTCTCTCCATGGGCTGCAGCCTCCATCAGCACATCCACCTGACAAAAGGGCAAAGAGAAGGTTAAAAACACAGGACTGCCAGGACTGTCACAAAGCAGCCTAAGAGGTCCCAAGTCCAATCATCAACTCTAGACACTAAAGAGACTGGCTGTCCTATGATCTCTCTTCTTCCCTTTTCACAACTCTCTCACTACTTTCAAGACTTCCTGCCCACCCATCATTCCACCTTTCCCCAAAAGTATAAGCCATTACCGTCTCTTCAAAGGAACACTTCATGAGGGGTCCTGTATCTTGTCGGTTGACGCCATGCCGGGTAATGGCCATCAAATGCCCACGGCAGGTCATGGTATCACAAAGTAGGGCCAAATGGCGATAATTGACATATGACCCATCAAAGGAAATCACATGATAGAGTTCCCGCTCTAATGCCTTCCTCACAGCCTCAATGCCTAGCACCTGTTAGGAGACAGATAGTTAGGATTAAGAATTAATCATCTTGGGGCAGCTAATTAGTATAGTAGATAGAGCACCAGCCCTGAAGTCAGGAGAACTTGAGTTCAAATTTGGCCTAAGACACTAAACACTTCCTAGCTGTGTGACCTTGGGCAAATCACTTAACCCCAACTGCCTTAGCCCTCCCCCCCCAATTATATATCTTCACAATTTACCATTTCACTTGTATCTTTATGTCCCCATTATCTAGTACAGTGCCCAGCATACAGTAGGCCATTTAATAAATGCTTGTTGACTGATCAGTTACCTGGCTCTGTCTTGCCCTCCTTCCAAAGTGGTAACAAGAGACTCAAAACTAAAAAGAGACTCCTATGTAAATATCAATAAATGACAATTGGAATACTGAGTAGTCACAGGAGTGAAAAAGAGACAACACCTATTTCCTACCTCTTCTCTTCTTATCATGAAGATAAGGCATCCCTGAGGCAGGAGAATGGGGAAGTATGAAATAAAGGAGGAAGAGAAACGAGAGCATGAAAACCATTCGTAATAGGAGAAAAAAAAAGTTTCAGTCATGGCAAGGAGGAAGATTAGACTTTGGGATAATTTTCTAATGTAATGACATAGTTTGAAAGAAACCATAATCATATCTTTCCTGAAAGTTCCTTAATCGTCAAAGATTCAAGCCAATCCCAACAGAACGTCCTCACCGTGAAGATCTCCACAATATCGTTGGATGTGGTGCGTACAGGGTCCACGTCCTTCTCACTCAATACACGCATCAGACTCACTCCATCTGTTTCTAGAATCCATTCCTGAAGTGCTTTGAACTCTCCATCTTCTGTAATAATGATCTTCTTCTTATTGTCTGTCTGAGGCAAGTGCATGTATACCTAGAGAAAGAGGGCATGAGATTAAAAGGTGATCAGCAAGGAAAAAATAACAATAAGAAGTATATGCCTAAGGTAGAACCTTGCTGATTTGTTCGATGCCCTGCAAAGTCATATCTGTCAACATATTGGACTCAATGCAACGCAGAAAGACGTCATCATCCATCTTATCCACCACTTCTTCTTCCTATGGAAAGTATAAAAAAAAAAAGGTTAAGTTAGATCCAAATGTTCTGGTGTTATTCTAAACTTCAATCCTGATACCCAACTTTCTAAAATCTCCATGCAGGCCCACAGAACCCTTACTCTACTCAGAAACCTAGAGTTTCCTCAATCCTTGTTACCTCTTGCATCTTGTTCTCATCACTGTTCATGATTCGAATTCTGAGTACCAGCTTCTCTGCATTGTCATCATTGAAGATACAGTTTAAGTCATCACCAAAACCTGTTAATATAAAGATGTTTGGGGTTTACCTCCAATTTGCTTCTCCTATTTGCTTTTACCAATAGAACTCTTTGTCTCTAGAATTTCTTAAGTGACTTTTTTCACTCCTCTTCCTGTCCCTCTTTTTTCACAGAGCACATATAAAATTAGGTTTTCTTTTACTTTCTAGAATCCCATATCAAATGAAATGAATAACTAATTGTGGAGAAAATTGGAATGGGGCAAAAAACTGAAATAAAGAGGAAGAAACTAAAGAGTAGAAGAAACTATCTGAAAAAGAGCTAAGGAAGAAGATAAAACTAACATTTCAATTCCATAAGCAGGACTTGTAAAATTAAACAGAAAGATTAAACATCCTCTTTCAGACTAGAAGTCAATGCAAACAAAGCTCCAGGATCTCAAAGATAAGGATACTGTCTTCTACTTGGATGGGTCTAACCAGATTTCAGATGTCAGCAGCTCTAACTTTGAAAGGTAACAGGGTTGACTTGACCACTGCTTTCTATGTTTACCTGCATTTATTTTCTCTGCAATCTGCTCCATAGTCAATTTTCGATCTGTCATGTGTTTACGGTCCAGCTCTACTCGAAGCAACCAAGGTGAAATTCGAGCAACATCAAAGTCAGGCATCTCATAGTAGACATTGACCCATTCCTGATCCTCTGCTACTACTGTGCTTTGGGGATTAGGATCGTAGTAGATGGCAGTGTTCGCTGTCACCTTCCTCAAAGTTGTATGTTCCAGTCGGCACAAGATATCCTGGATAAAGTGTAGGCACATGGATGACTACATAACAGAATCATGGAACCCAGTTACCTACCACCAATGTGGAAAAAGAACGAGATACTCAAAGCCTAGAAATGTTATTACACAGAACCCATGAGTGAAGCCAACATCATATTTGATAAGTTCTACAATGGCCACCATTGTTGGAAGGAATTCCAAATGCCTTTCACAGCAGTTGGATTTTGCCATCCCTAGATTCCCAATCCTACCTTGGCTCTCTCAGCATCACGGGCAGATTGACCCAACAAGAACACAGTGAGTGAGGGTGTCTTAGGCTTCTTAGAAATGTTGATAAGTTCCTTGAGTCGGGGCACACCCAATGTTACATTCTTGGCAGACACACCAGCATAGTGAAAAGTGTTCAAAGTCATCTGGGTGGCTGGTTCCCCCAGGGACTGGGCTGCCAGAGCTCCCACCATTTCTCCAGGATGGGCCTGATGGATGAGAAAAAATCAGTGTGAACAGGATTAAATAAACTAATCCTTCCTTCATATCTCATTATCAAGTGAAGCAAGAGGATGTAGCTCTTCACTCCCTCTTCCCCAAATTCTTCAAGAAGCTGGGATAGAACAGAAAAAGTGAAGGGCTTAACAAATGAAAGCCTTCATAGTGTGTTCCCCAAGCATTGACAGCACATTTTTAGCACATGATCTTTTCTAAACAAACCTTCACTTGTGAAGTTGTTTGATACCCAATTGTAAAACTTTACATGTAGGCCCACTGAATATCATATAAACAAGTTCAACCCCATGCTTTAACTTATCTTTTTAGATCCTGTCACTTAGTTAACACACTTTAACACACTATCACTCCTAGCTTAGCATGATTTGTAAATTTGAGAAATATGCCTGAGCATACCTTTTTTTTTTTAAATAACAATGTACAGGGTACTCCACTGGAGACCATCTGCCATATTAACAATGAATCAATAAAAACTACTTTTGAGGTGACCAATTCTAAAGCCATTCAACTGTAATTTCATCTAATCAACACCTCTCTTCTCCACAAAGTTTTGCTGTTACCTATATCTCCAGCAAACACATACCAGAACCAGCTTAAGATATAACTGGAAATATTTAACAACAACAACAAAAAAAAACAACCAACACAGTAAAACACAGAAAATATTACATTTTAAAACTAAGTCAATATGTGGCCTGCAGGGATCCTTATGGATTAATTTTCTTTCTGAGTTTGATGCAATTGATTTACAATATGGGTCAGCAAACTATATCCCACTCTGGCCTACCACCTATTTTTGGACAGCCCTCAAGTTGGTTTTAAAGGGTTTTCCATTTTAAAATAAAAATTGTACCACGGACCATACAATAATAGGTGATGGGTCAGATTTGGGCTTCGCCTACAGGCTGCCAACAGTATTTTCCTTACCTAACCAAATTTAGTATTCAAAACAAAACAAAACAAAATCCCTCTTAAAAAAGGAAATAATTTTATGTTGTCATGAACTGCTCTTGATGAAGCTGTTTTTTGTAGTCATTGCTTCCTTCCTTTTTAGGATGTTTGCTGACCTTCTTGTTAGTTATCTATTCTAGAATTTTCTCAGTAAATCTAGTTTACTCTGTTCTCTTCCCCATTTTGGAAATTAGAACACATGTCCTTTGCCAGTCTTGTGATATACCTCTCTAGTTTTCCATGCTCTTTCAAATATTACTGACAGCTATTTAGCAATTTCATTTACATTCCTTAAGTACTGTAAGATGTCCTTCATTTGGTTTAAATATTGCTGTGTATTCTTACTCCTTGTTTATTTTGGTTGTCGACATAGACATTTTTATTTTGTCATTTCCCTTATAAATGGTCATTTTCCTTAGTAGAGCAAAAAAGTCCAATAAAAATGAAACCACCTTTATTGTTAGTCATATATGTACACTTATTTTGGAATATCTTTGATCATCCAAGATTTTTTTTTTTTTAAAAGCAGTCCAACAAAAGTGACCCAACATATTATCCAAATCAAACAGCATATGTACTATTCCACATATGTATCAATCCCTACTTTGGTTGAGGGAAGAAAGAGGAGTATATTGGGATATGAAGATAAAATAAAAACAAAGGATCTCAACTTTTAAAAAACCCCTTAAAATGTGGTTAAAGGAAAGCTTTGTTCTAGAAATCCCAAAGGACTTGACTGAGAAGAAGGGTAGCACTCACAATAGCCTGGTTGAATTTGGATTCAATCTCCCCTAGTAACCAGTCAAAAGCTTCCCCGCTGAGTCTGAACTCTTCTGCCATGCGCCTTGAGCACAGAGTAGAACGCAAGTGAATATTGAAGAGCAGTGTGGCATTTTCCTGTGCCTGACGACTCAGAGGGTCTTCTCCATTGACAATCACCAATTTCTTACTCAACTCCTTCACACCTGAAGTTTAAGAAAAAAGTAGAAGATCAAGACTGGGACACTGAACCCCAGCTCAACTTATTTATCTCTACTCTAATATCCCCATTTCTTTTCATGAGTCTAGACATCTGGTTTCACCACTCACCATCAACAACCTTGATTGGGTGCAGATCCGAGGGCAGGCGGGGGTTGATGTGGAAGATTTTCTGGGCATTCCAAATCATCCGCAGTAAGTTACATGGAAGAACCACCTATGGAGAAAAGGGTGGTGGCAAGATTGTCAACGAATTGAGCTAAGATTAGTTTGCTAGCCCTCAGCCAGATTCCTTCATGCCATATTTCCCCATTTCAACCTCTGCTCTCACCAAATGTGCCATGAAGCCACATCTTACCTTGCTGTCTCCAGTAGGGAAGATGACTCTCAGTACTTCCCTGTCCTCACGCATTCGCTCAAATTCACGCTCTAGCTCATTCTGGATGTGGGCATTGCTCAGCACATCCTTCACTAATTCTTCTTGCAAAGTACGTCGCAGTGCTCGCTCATTGGTATAGTCAAAACGGAACCTGTGGGGTAAAATCAAATACAAAGAGACTGATGTATCCTAGCCCTCAAGGAGTTACAGGGCAGACCACCCTAAAAGATTTTGGGGAAACTGGCATTATCGATACCCTGAGCATTCACTTAGCAAATTACTCTGCCCATATGAATAAAAGTTTATTTGTCCAACATCTTCCTACTGCATAGTAATGGCATGACAAACTGGAATTATCCTTATGCTAAGTGAGCTGTAAACTATAAGGCATAATGACTTAGGATTCCATAAGGAGGCACATCCCCCAAAGAGGAGGTTAAAGACACAGATGACACTAAAAGAAATTTTAAAATGCTCTTTAGAGAGAATGAACAGAATCAGGATGACCACCTGGTCATACATCAATATAAAGGAAATCAACTGTAACACTTCAGAACTCTGGTTAATAAATAGTCAATCTTCACTTCAAAAAGCTGATAATGAATCATGTTTCATGCTATCTAGAAAAGAGGTAATAAGACTAGAGATATGAAATGAGATACACCTTCAGACATAACCCAATGTATTCCTTTTCTTCTTGACTACTACTTATTACAAAGGAATGTGGGGAATTGTTTGTGACTGAACCTGTATTTTGTTGTTAAAGGGAGCATCTGGGTGAGAAAATCTCCTCTACCACTTAGGTTCTCAAAGAGTTGCCACTAAGGTTAAGTGACTCAGTCCAGTCCCTACATAATGGTAGAGGTACACTACACCATGCTGTCTCCAATGAAAGAATGATAGTGACACATTTAAAAAGTGTACGCGAGTTGAGAAATTATTCATAAAGAGATAAACACGCAGGAATTTTGTTAATATTGTTAAAATACCTTTAAAAAAGTGGATGTTACTTCAACAACAATACTATACGAGACTAACATATTTAATATGTATTGGTCTGGTCTACCTGCCATCTGGCTGAGCAGGTGGAGGGAAGGAGGGTAAAAGTTGGAATAGAAGGTTTTGCAAGAGTCAATGTTGAAAAACTACCCATGCATATATCTTGTAAATAAAAGGCTATTTAAAAAAATCCAATACTATATGAAGATCAATTCTGATGGAAATGGCTATCGTCAGCAATGAGAGGATCCAAATCAGTTCCAATTGATTAGTGATGAACAGAACGAGCTACACCCAGCAAAAGAACACTGGGAAATGAGTGTGGACCACAACATAGCATTTGTACTCTTTCTGTTGTTCTTCCGAAGTTATTTTTGCCTTCTTTCTAAATCTGATTTTTCTTGTACAAGATAAATGTATAAATATATATACACATATTGTATTTAACATATACTTTAACATGTTTAAAATGGATGGGACTGCCTGCCATCTAGGGAAGGAGGGAAAAAGTTGAAACAGAAGTTGTTTGCAAGGGTCAATGTTGAAAAATTACCTATGCATATGTTTTGTCAATAAAAAGCTGTAATAATAACTTTTTAAAATGGGTGTTAAAACAAGTTGTTTCATATATAATCCTCTTTTCTCCTGGACTTTGTACATTAAAATGTTCATCATGTTTGTTTAAATTCAAAATAAAAGCAAAACAACAAAAAAAACACAAAAGGCACTCTAAAATAAAGTATTACTTCATTCCATGCCATTCCAATGTCAGGAACATTAGAATCCTGTTACCACTAAGACCTTCATTTACTCACTTTTTTTCAAAAGCCTTATTGGAAGGCTTGAGGGTTGCCAGATTCTGGAACTCAACACTTTCACCAGCCAGTCCATCTTCACCATAACGTAACTGTACCACTTGGTTGATAGAGTTGCGTACTGTTGCATCATATTTCACCATTACAGACTCCATTGATTTGATCAGACGTCTCTGGATGTAGCCTGGTAAAGAAGAGATTTTTCTTCTTGACTACTGCTTAGGAATGTAGGGAACTGTTGGTGACTGAATCTGTATTTTGTTGTTGTTGTTGATAAAATAGGCCAAAGGCAGAACCAGCCTATGTGCTTAGGGACTCAATTAACCATAACCAAGTATGATAGTGTTTCTATTACATCTTTCCATTAGGCTGAGATTAGAATAGAATAATTCATCCTCAAGCCTCCCCAAAGCAACAAAAAGGGCATATTTTTGTTCTATGTTGTTATATGAAATCCACAGTTAAGCAAAAGGTTCAAGTCACCTCTGAAAAGTCCATGAAAAAGGACTGCTGGGAGTCCCTGGGTGGAAAAAAAATTGGGGAACTTCAGTCTGCCTCAAGATTTCTGGATTAATTGAAGGGCTCACCAGTTTCAGCTGTCTTGACAGCAGTGTCAATAAGCCCTTCACGCCCACCCATAGCATGAAAGAAGAACTCGGTGGGTGTGAGACCAGCCAAATAGGAGTTCTCAACAAAGCCTCGGCTCTCAGGACCATAATCATCTTTGATGAAGTGGGGAAGGGTCCGATGTTTGAAGCCAAATGGAATCCGCTTGCCTTCTACATTCTGCTGTCCCACTACTGCAATAACCTGAGTATTGAGTAAAAAAAAAAGAGGTTACCTTCTTTTAAGAATAAGGATGTTCTATAAAGGACTGCTTGCCATCTAGGGGAGGGGGTGGAGGGAGGGAGGGAGGGGGAAAAAAAAATCGGAACAGAAACGAGTGTCAATATAAAGTAATTATTAAATAAAAAATTAAAAAAAAAAAAAGAATAAGGATGTTCCACTTCCATCTTTAATCCCAAGTTTTTCCCTTTTCCTCCAGCTGCCTGTGTTTTGTCTCTCTACCTTATATCAATACAGTTCTGTTACTTAGGAAGAGAAAAAGTATTTCCTCACCTGGGAGATATTGATTTTGGAACCCTTTGCTCCTGATACAACCATGGACTTGAAATTATTGTACTCGGACAGGGACTTCTGGGCAGAGGAGCCAGTCTTATCTCTTGCATCATTAAGGATTCGGTTCACCTGATTTTCAAATGTTTGTCGAAGAGTGTTTCCTGGTGTTGGTTCTAGTTCATTATTATGTGCCTTCTCGATCACCTGAGGAAATTTTTTTTAGGATTTTGGAAATAAGAAAGACAGGGAATTAGGGATATGAAGAGATGCCCTGGCTTTCAAAACAAAACAAAACAAAAAAACCCCACAACACCCCACTTCTCCATTTATCTTTTCCTCCCTCATTTTTCTCCTTTAACCTGACTCTAATGCTTGACATCCCCGTCATTTCCATAGACTCACTTCTTTCTCCTCTTCTCTTACCTCTATCACATCTTGCTTGGCTTTCTTGATGGTGTTTTGAATGTCCTGGTAGGTCTTGGCATCAGCGATGGAGTCCCCAATGCCAATGGTATGACCTAAGGTTCATGAGTAATATCAGAAACAGTTTCCCCACATGGGGCAGATATGAGCTATACAGTCTGAGGAGTCAGTATGAAGGATTCTTTTAAGACTTCAGATGGGTATGGAACCCAGGAAGAAGCTGAGAAGAAAGAGGTATATAAAGAGAACTAATAGCAAGGAGTGGGAAAGATAGCATTAGATAAAAAAAGCACTGGTTGGGGTACTGCCTCCTGCTCTCCATCCTTACCTTCTATAAGAAGCCAGTTATTGATGACTGTCTGAATGTTGGAATAAAAAAGACGGGTAGTGTCATGGCCCATCTCTAGGTACGAGATGTGGACAAGTGAGCCAGCTGATGTGCCCAGAGATTTCTTGCACAGAATACCCATGATGAGCTCTCCATTCTCCACTACCACCTAGGAACAAACCAGTCACTTAACAATTTGGTCTCCTACATTTTCAAGCCCCATACTTTTCATGAATCACAGTATACTTGGTCTCACCTTAGTGTCCCCAGGAGAGATGTGCTTGTAAGGGCCACTGTCTTCATCATCAGGATGAGTGCTGTGGGTTCGGATACAATTGATGTGCCCAGGCACTATAAGGGAGAATATCTGTTTTCCTGTCCACAAAGGTCGGGGTTTTAGGATGGCTGGTTGGGGTACCTTTCCATCCCATGTTGAAAGGAACATTAAAAGGTTCATCACTTCTCCCTGTGAGAGAAGAGTAAGATCCAAGAATTATCTAAGGTTTTAATCCACAGGTCTAGAACCCACAAGCTTTACCCCAAATTTCTGGGCTTTTCAATTATATCAAAAATAGGCAATCTGAACAAGGGCAGTAATCAAAATTAATAACTGTCTGCTGACAAAAAGCCAAACAAGAAGGGAAAGAAGAAGTAGTGATCGTTTTAAGCTCAAGATCGATTCAATTCTTTTAAGTTCAGGCCTTTTATTTTCAAGGCAGCTCACCCTCTCTAGGAAGACATCTCTCTTGGTGAACTTTCGCACTGCTGTAAGGGTATCTTGTACAATGCCCATGACAGGTCGGTTGCTCTGAGGTGTAACAATCATTCGGGGCACCATGGCCAGTTCCTGGATCTCTGCTCTTGTCTCTAGAGACTGTGGTAAGTGTAGATTCATCTCATCCCCATCAAAGTCTGCATTGTAGGGCGTTGTCACACTGGGGAAAACACGGATTAAATATTTAGATTAGGCCCTAAGCAAAGTACTCTAACATTTTTCACCATTCCTAATTTCTCTACTGGATATAAATGTCTGATCCTTGGACTGACCTGAGATTCAGGCGAAACGTGGACCAAGGTAAGATGCGGACCCTATGACCCATCATAGACATCTTGTGCAGTGTTGGCTGCCGGTTGAAGATGACAATGTCCCCATCACACATATGACGCTCTACCTGAGGAAGAAGGTGGGAAATTTGTCAATAAAACAGCATCATTCTAATATCCCTATAGACTCATGCTTTTTCCTTCATTGTACTTCATTCATTCAGTTCTGTCTCCTTCATCTCTATCACCTATTACTCATAACGACTGTCTAACCCTAGAATTTCCTAATATGCTTAACATGTCACTAGGTGACACAAAGTAATTCTCAATAACTTTCTAGCACTATGAACTATGGGAAATAGGGCCATTTCTATAAAGCATTCCAGTTAAGTTGAGGAAAATGACAGAGGCATCCAAGTACCTTGTAGCCAGTTTGCAGGTGAAGGTCACTAGGCTTGGGGTGGAAGCGCAGATCAATGCGGTCACCATTATCTCGGATGATATATTTGGCTCCAGGGTACTGGCTGTTTCCCCTCCGTACCAGCTCTTGAAGTCTGAGAATAGGGGGAGATATGGCTCAGATCTAAATGCCTCTCTGCTCTCTATCAAATAAGATTTCCCTTTCCTAAGGATACCCCCATTGTCTAAAAGAATACCACTAACACCTCCCTAATTCCATATGCTTTTGTCTCTATCTCTGTCCCTAGTACCAGATCCATCCTTGTCTTTGCCCCTAAAAAAACACACGACTTAAGTCACATTGGACATTGACAAGATTCTTAACATGTTCTTGAGCATTTATTTTAAAGACCCATGATCCTAATCTTCCATAACTCCTATGATCACACCTGTCAATGTTGAAGGGGGTGACAATTTCTGCAAAGGTCATGTTGGCAGCAATAGAACGAGGTACGCCTACTTGGTCAATGGAAAGGTTAGGATCAGGCGTGATGACTGTTCGAGCTGAGAAGTCCACTCGTTTGCCCATCAGATTACCACGGACTCGACCTTCTTTGCCCTTCAAGCGTTGTTTCAGGGATTTCAGGGGCCTACCTGACTTCTGCATTGCCTGGAAGGAAGAGATCAAAGTAGGGAGAATGAATATAGCAATCCTTATTATCTCTCAGTTCCTATGTCTTAGAAGTCCTATGTTCTGTGCTTCCTTCCTCAGTAATTAAGCTCTTTGCCGACTTCATCCAGTCATTTCTAAATTCCTTTTGTATAGTCTCCCAAGGTGATGTGCTTTACTCACTCTAGGCAGGCCAGGCAGCTCATTGTCCACCATGGTGGCCACGTGAAATTGCAGCAATTTCACATCCTCAGCAATCACATGAGCTGCTGCTCCATTCTGTTCATTCCGCCTCAACTGATTGTTGATCTTCACAATGTCAGCCAACTTGTGTGTCAGATCATCCTAGAGAGAAGAAGTACAGGCTTAAGGCTTAAGGGGACTCAGGCATTAATAGGCTCTCTTACCACTTTTTTTTCTCCCTGCTCCTCCTTTCCTATAACATTCTAACCTGGTTACGGGCAGAGCCCTGCATAACGACAGCAGGCCGCACTGAGAGAGGGGGAACAGGGAGAACGGTAACAATCATCCATTCGGGTCGAGCATAACGTGGTTCCATTCCTAAAACGAAACATTCTTCATCTGAAATTCGCTTGAAAATTTCATGTACACGCTCAGGACTGAGGAGGATTTTCTTTTCCTGTGAGTCCTCATTGACATGCTTCCATTCTGCATACAGCTCCAATCCAGTGCGCCGAATTCGAGGTTGGTATCTCCCACATCCACCGTGGCCCTGCAGGGGGAAGGAGCATTAAAATGGGCTAGATACAAGTGACACTAACCTATCTTTTCTTCTGGGCCTATGACTATCCTGTTTTGTTATTCACCAGTCTCACTATTTTCCCCCTTTCTCTCTGGATTTGTCCTTCCCCTATTCCTCATTATTTTCTTCCTCCATATACAGTTAGCTACATCCCGTCTCTTCTCTTTTCCCAAAGCCCTTTCTTCCTTCAGGGTCCTCAGAAAATAGCTGTTACCTTCTCTTTGGTCAGATCTTCATCACCTTCAGGCTGTTCTACTCCAAATTTATTGTCCATTTCCTCGCCTCCCTCGCAGATATTCTTGCCTTTGCAGAGGTCATAGACATGCGTGAGTCTTTTCTTTGGTTGTCCTTTTGATTTACCCAATATATCTTTGATTTTTGGATTGTTCTAAGATTGAAAGAGCAAGGTGGTCAAGGGACTGCATTGTCATCAACCTTCTCCACCCTTGCCGCCTTTGAGCCCACTCCCCTACTCACTGAGTCCACAAGCAACTTGGAACAGAAGAAACAGACACAGCGCAGAACTTTCATTGTCTTCACCAAGAAACCCACATGGAAAACAGGTTTAGCCAGCTCAATGTGCCCAAAGTGGCCTGGACATTCTGTCATATTTCCTGTAGAACCAGATAAACTCAGCCTTTTCAATTCACTTTAGTTTTACCAAAGGCCTTTGAAAATCCTCAGCCTTCATTTTTCCCCCAACAACCTATATACATACACAGCCTAGTAAGATCCCTTTTCTTTTAAACACTCAGTTCCTGATTTCCCACAACTTGCCTGCACATGTCTGACAACGTCCTGTCCGCTCAATCACTCCTTGTCTGGGATCCATCAGTCCCCCAAGTTTGGGGCGTCCCCCCTCTGTTGTCTCAGGATACTTGATGCCACCTTCTGTCACAGACATTCGTTTCTGGGGGGAAGATAGAAAATTAATTAATTAGGATATCTGGAGTTCTGGAATTCCTGAAGTAAGGGCGGACAGATGTATCAATACACAATTTCTGTATTAGGTTCTTTAAAGTAAATGGGACCTGGGACCTGAGAGAAACGAATAAAGCACTGATTAAGCACTCACTAATTGCAAGGTACATAAAAAGGATAAAAACTGGTTAAAAAAAAAAAAAAAAGGCCAAGCCTTAGCCCCTTCTCTTTAGGTGAGAGAGAGTTATCTAGGAAAGTCTCAATAAAATACAATAGTCAGAAACTATTAGTCACCATTAAACCTAAGGACTTGAACACATCAATCTTTACACATTTATTGTCCTTATGTTGAACCAACTCTGAATTCCTTGTTTATATGCAACCTAATCATATTGTACTAATATAGTTGTTTTAGTCTATTTGCTAATATTTAAAATTTTTGTGCTAATAATGCACATTAGGATTATTGTTAAGATTTTATTTTGTCTCTCATTGGTTTCGGTATAAAGAAACTATTACAGCAAAGACTTTAATAACTGGAATTCTTTTTAGAATGCCCAACAGACTATTTTTGTAAATCCATGTAGTCCTGAAGTTTCGCCCCCTTTGGGACTTGACTTGTAGCTTGTCCAATTTTTCTTTAAATAGTAGACTTCTTTCCTTTATCTGAGTATTTTTCTTAAATTTTTATAAGCATGCATTCATTTCCCTTGAATTATCTGTTTTGTTAGCATGTAACTGAGCAAAATAGTTTGACAATTTTATTTCCTTTTCACTTGTTGTGAATTCTCTTTGTCACATTATAATTTGCTTTCCCCCTCTGTTAAACAATCAGATTAATTTAATCTACTTTATTAGGTTCCATTCCTCATCCCTAAAAACTCCTTTAAAAAAAAAAAATCAATTCTGTGGGGTTTTTTTTTTTGCTATCAATTTTATTATTTCTTTAATTTGCAGAATTTTAATTCTTAGTTGAGATGTGTATAGGGGAGCTGATTTGTTCAGGTTTTTAAAATTTTGTCCAAATCATTGATTTATTCTTCCTCTTTTCTAAATGAAACATTTAAATACAAGATTTGTCCTAAAAAATGTTTTTTAGCTGTATTTATTATGTTTTGGTATGACATCTATTGTTATTTTCTTCATGACATTTTCTTGTTTTTATTAATTTTTTTTGACCCACAAATTCTTTAGAATGTTAATTTTTATTTTAAATTCCTTTTAAATCTTAGAGACTTACAATTTCTAATTTTTCCAACATAAGAGTCAGGTTAATTTTGTAGTTAGGTTTTTTGAAATTTATAAAGAGATACAGTAAGTTTCCCCTCTACTATAGTTATACTTCTTCCAATTCCATTAATTTTTCCTTTAGGTACTTAGATCTTATTAGTATTTTAAGTACTGATATAGATTCATTATTTATGGTGCCTTAAGCAAAAAAAGCAGATCTTTTTGCCAAGCCTTATCTGAAATCATGATTACCTGTTTTTTTTTTAATTTTAGTTCAGTTAAAACATGAAATGATTTTGTTTCAGTAGCTCATTTTAACTATATATGAATTTTTTCCAAATATGTTTTATAAATACATTATCAAGATTAAAGTCCAAGATACCATAAATGGTTTTGATTGTTGTAGTCTATTTCTTCCATTCAGTTCACTTGTGTTTTTCTTTTTACTCCTACCCTTTTTTTCCACAAAGAAGGTGGCAACAGAATTTGTCTGATACTTGAGCTTTTAAGTCAGTTGGCTCTTTCTTGGTCTACTGTAGCTCTTTTTCTTTTGGCTTGACCCTGATCCCAGGTTTTTATTTTCTATCCTTGACACCTATCCCTTAACACTCCTCTATAACACTAGTTTCTTTTGTCAATGAATACTATTCCCTTGAAAATCTTGCCCTGTTATTCTACACCTTTCTCCTGTTCTCTCCTATTTTTAAGTTTAACATATTTCTATATTAAGATCTTTACATGTATGGTAGAGTGATGATGGGGGGTGAGAGGGAGGGAATGACTTAATTGTGTTCAGTACTCTCTCATGTACTTGTTATATTTTCCCCCCTAGATTAAATAATCTCATATCCTTCCCATTTCTAGCTTCTAGTAGTTTCCTTTTTCTATGATCTCTTTATATAGTATGATTTTTTGTAGACATTTGTTTCTTAACCCTCTAATAGCATATAAACAACTCATTCTTGCATAGCCCCTCCCAATGAAAAAAAAAGTATGTTTCTCTTGGCTACTATGTACTTACTCAGTTCTAACTTCTTCATCAGGAATGTTTGGAAATCCTTTCTTTAAAGGTGTTCAATTTTCTTTCCTTGGCCTGGAGTCCAGATCAGTTGTTTTTAAAAATATTGTATTATGTTTGAGATTCTCTCTTTTTTTTCTTCCTTTGTTTTGGTCTTACTAAGTCGTTTTGGTCCACTCTATTTTCAATGTATTCAAGTCTAAAGTTTTCCTACCACTAAGGTGTCAATTTTCCTCCTTTCCTCTCTTCTGGGTACTGTTATAATCTTCATGGTCAGGTGTTTTTTTTTTTTTTTTTCTTAGAGGTTCTACCGGGAATTGTGGGGTTGTTACTCCTCAAAGTTTACCCCCTGGATATTTTAGTCCAAGGGATTTCCAAACAGAAATCTAGGTTTTAAGTGATTCACTAATCTCAACAACCTCAGTATCTAGATTAGGGGAATTAGCTTTCTGCTCCACTGAATGGCAAGGACAATCTCTGGTTGTTCCTGAATGTGGTAGCTAAGACCAGAACTGTCCCTCCTTCTGTAGTAACTATTTGGCCTTGTCTCCTGGTGTGTAGGCCCAGGTCCCCTGGATGCCACTTAGGTTCCTCAGGGGTTTCCTGGTAGCCACTGTAATTTCCCTGCTGCTGTAAGAACTCCCAGGCTATACATCTGTTTTAAGAGGGACCCCTCATCTATTACTATAGGACTTAGGGTGTCTCCCTCACAAGGATCAACTATAGTGCATCTTTTTTTTTTTTCCTTTTGCTAAGAAAGTGTCTCAAGGATTGTTCCCAAGCTTGGTTATGCTCTGGACTTCCCTCTTGCCCCAACCTCCTCCATGTTGAGTTTCTACCTAACAGTTCACTTCACCCCAGGATGATTGATCTCTGCCATTTTTCCATGCATGCTAAGTGAAGTGTAGAGGTAATTATTCTTTTTCAAATTAGTGCTTAAAAAAAAAAAATTTATTTTCCAAATACATGTAAAGATATTTTTCAATATCCATTTTTGTAAAACTTTGTGTTCCAAATTTTTCTTTCTCCCTCCCTTGCCTTCCCTCTTTCTATGACAGCAAATAGTTTCATATAGGTTAAACATGTGCACAAATTGGTATCTTTTTAAAGCTTTAATGGGATTGGGATGTGTATGATGTATACAATGCAGGTAGGCAGTACAGTGGTCTCTTTCCCACAATACCTCCTCTTTGATTTTATCATTATTCTTTCAGGTACATTTTGAAAAAAAAATTTTTTGTAAACAATGGAACTTAAGTGACTTGCCCAAGGCTATATAGCTAGTGTAATGTGTCTGAGGTCACATTTGAATTCAGGTCCTCCTGACACCACAGTCAGTGCTCTATCCACTGTCCCTTTATATAATCTTTATTGGATTATTTATAGGAGATTAGGGATATCCTAACATCCTGCCATCTTCTCATAATTCCTAAATAAACAATTTTTAATTATAAAATATAATATACAACAAATTGAACATTATCCAAATTACTTTTGATTAGAGAACAAATATAATTTTGACAGAATAATTTATTCTGTTTACTTATAACTTTATTGCCATTAATCATTTTATATAATTACAGTCAATGTGTATATTGTCTGATAATTCTGCTATCATTGCTATAAATTACTTTCTATAACTCTTTCCCCACATTTTGTTGTATCCTTCACATTGGCCACTTTTTTAATGGCACAATGGTATCCCACAACCTTGACCTGTTCAAAATTTACTTCTACAATCACTGAATGAATATATAAGCCTATATATATTCATAGTTTTTCACTATCAGAAATGAAGCAGTTGTAACTAAAACGTTTGTATAGTTTTTCCTCTCTCCTGAAAATATTTTTTTGGTCATCTTGTAAGGAACATTTATAGAAAAACCATCATGAAAATATCTGAAGATGACAACACATGAGAAATAAGGAGGTGGAGAAATTTTTTGAGAAATTTAATTAGAACCTCTAAATTAAGTCAACACGTTTTCTAATAGTGACTTCATTCAAAAGCAAGACTATCAAAAATATGAGGGAAAAGTTAAGGAATAAGAAATCAAAGAGGTCAAAAGTTTCTAGATGATAGAGAAGGAATATAGATCCATGCCTATATACTATGATATCTTTGAGAAGATAATTGGAAGGTGCTAGGCATGGATGAACACCAAATATCATCACAAAAAATGAAAACAGATTAAATCTTGACAAATAATTAGTTACTGATATGAGAATTATTTCCTATTAGCTATCTTTGTAGAGTTGGACCATCAATTTATTAGAGCAAAGATTAAAATCCATTCTAAAGTTCATGAATAAAAAAGACAAGTAAAATAAATTCTAAAATTCAAGAATAAAAACAGGTGAAGCTGAGCTGATTTTAATTTAACATATTTTTCTGTTAAGAAAAATGGGAAGAACAGATATTGCTAAGTTTAACCAATGTAAATCAATTAGCACAAAAGAGCCTAGAAATTGAATCAGATAACAAACATTTGATTTCCTTGCCATGCAGAAACAAGAGTAACATTGGCTCCCAATAAAAACATTTTAAGATTCCATGGAGGAAGGTTGTTAAGTAGTATCGTTTCATAAAACTACAAGAATCAGTGGAGGGGAAAAAGTTTACAGAAAGTTTAGAGAACCAATGCAGAAAAAATATTTTAGGGGCAATATTGAATGAAAAACTAGAAGAAAAGTTTATTTTTTTAAATGGGAAAGAGCTATAAAGATTTTTATAATAAACTATTTTTTTCATCGAAGAACCTGGGTCCAAGACTTAATATAATCACTACCTTCAACACTTCTGCTTAAGGAAGAGGAAGGATACTAACAAAAAAAAGTTAGGAAGAACACTTAGCCTGGAGACTGAGTATACTCAGAATAGGAAGAATACAATTCAGAGTTGAAGATCAACACTCAAGCAAAAATTAGATACCAAAAGGCTTAGAAAATGATCTGAGGTCTTGTTACCAAAAGAATGTGATAGAGATTAATTACCCTTGACCTATATACGCAGAAGAATCCAAAAGGAAGAGGGAGTCTCTCTATACACTATGAGGTCATACAGATGTTTCTGTTTGCTGATGACATTGTGCTAATTGTGGAAATATTTTCTAAATGAGATGATCCACAATTCAAAAAGTTCACCCTACCTGTTCATAAATAGGAAAAAACAAAAGAATTGCTTAGTACACATAGCAAGTTGGGCTAGAAATTAACAGAAATTGCAGTTCTTCTCCAAACTCCTCCCTGAAACCAGTGTCTATCTTTTAAAAAATAAGATGGTGATAGAATGTATGATTGGGACAGGTCCAAAGAATTAAAAAGGGGAGACCTAAAAAGGTAACAGAGGTGAGTAGGCTACTTTAAGCATAATCACTAATTGAAAATTAAGCAGCTATGTAAATTCTTAGGTTGTCTACTTTTGATATCATTAAATTGTATTTATATGCGGCTTCCCTGCCTCCATGTTCACTAGAACTGAAATGTTCTTATTTTCCTTCTTCCGTGACTGAAATCCTACTTTAATCCACATCGCCCATGAAGCCTTCCCTGATCCTCATCCCCACACTAAATTTCCCAACCATAATTAGTACTTTTGCTGAATATTTTATATTCTAGAAATTCCTACATAGAGGTAAGATTTTTGTGATTCCTTCACAGGAGTATAAGTTCCAAATCTGTGATTTCATTAGTGTGAGGAACTCTAATAGGCATCTTTTTCTCTGAAGAGCATCAGTTCCTTTATTACTAAATAGTAGCTTGGAGATTAAGTGATCTGCCTATGATTATAAAGCCTGTGTCAGAAGCAGAATTTGAATCCAGGTTTTCCTGTGCTTCTCAGATCTTGCCTTACCTAAATTTTAAATCTCCCTCACAGACAACTCTGCTCCATCCACAATTCTTATATAACAGATACTTTAATTTATAAAATCCAGCAATATATAAATACACATATTGTGTCTCCAACAGCATATAAACTCTTGAGGGAACCATTTTTTTATTTTTGTATCCCCAAAATCTAGCACATAGAAGGAACTAGAAATTAATGATTAATCCTTTGTTCCCAGAGAAGAGATACCATGAAGAATAAGAATCAATGATAAATGGTGCCAACTCACAAATCCCTGGTCCTGGTAGGCTAACATGGTCTAGGTGTGCTGCCCTGTCCTTACCTGCCCCCTCTTTTCCCCAGCTTCAGTTTAAGTGTCCCTTTTTCTAAGAGACTGGAAAGAATTACATTTTTTTGGAAACTGTGTTTAGTGTTTTTAAGGATCTTTGAGGGTTTCTAGTTAGAGTGAAGGGTTCTAGACTTTCCTCTTTTCCTATCTATGAGAACATGGCCTCCCTCCATCTCCAAAACAGATTAGTGACTAAACTTGTAAATAAACTGGAGGTGCATGAAAAACATTTGAATACTGGAGAGAAGTAAGAAGACACTTAAGGATGAGGTGTTTTTCACCAGAAAGATGCTGACGCTTTAAGGAGAGAAGAGTGAATGGAAAAAGAGAAGGGAGTGTGAAATGGAAAAAGAGAAGGGAGTGTGAACAGAAGTTTGAATTCAAGCTGAAATGGATTCCTCATCATCAATTCACACAGTTATCAGTTATGCAGATCTGCCCATCCTTGTACAACACTTATCTTTCCATTAATTTGAGCTTGTGACGTTATGAGGGTACCAGAATCTGAGATCCTGCAATTGGGCCACACAAAACAGTCTAGATTAAGAGATAAAAGGGCACATCAGAGGGCACCTAGACCTCATTTTACAATGAAGAAACTAAGCCAGAACAGTTAAATAATTATCTAAATAAATAGATAATTAAGATTTGATCATGTCATTTCCCTATACTTCAAAAACTCCAATGGTTCTCTTAATTTCAAGGATCAAAAAGTAAAAATTTCTGTTCTGCTTTTTAAAATCTTCAAATCTGGTCCCCATCTATTTCCAGCTTTCTAGTTATTCCTTTTCTCCCGAACTCTTCAATCCAACAATCTGGCATTCTGACCCCAAAGGTCATCATTTCTTTCCTCCATATTTTGGACTGCCCATCCTCATACCTGGTATGTAATCTGTCTCTCAATTTAAATCTCAGAAAAATCCCCACTCAAGATATGAAGTTCAAGCATGAAGCATTTCCTAATTACCTGTCCTTCTCTTTTTAACCATCTTTATGTGCCACATTCTTACACATAGACTTGTCTCCCCTATTAGAATGTAGGCTCCTTGAGAGCAGGGATTTTTTTTTTTTTTTTTTTTTTTTTTGCTATCTATTACTCTAATAGCACAGAGTAGGATGTTAAGTAAATGCTTGAATAGAGGACTAAGGACCACACGCTTCCCCTTTGTCTTCTGATTCCTAGAGAATTCCCAAGTCATACAGCCAATTATTTCTAGTGAAAACTAGAATAGATTTTACAGAGTTTTAAGATTTAAAAAATGCTTCATATTCTTTAGCATCTCATTCTTGCAACAATCCTTCAGTAAATAGAATATCTACCCATAATATCAACTCTATTACAACCTGTATCTTAAAAATTTGCTTGAGATTCTGAAGTTAGATAATTGACTTGTCCATTATCACAGTTAGTTTAAAGAGGCAGGGCTTATGAGGTGTCTTTTTGAATTACATTGTAGTTCAGAGATTGCCCTGACCCCAGAACAGTGTTAGTGGCAATTATTAGGGCTAAAGGAACTGATTCTTGACTCCAAAGCTAGCCTTCTAGGTAATACTGCCTCTCAAGAGGGAAAAAACCAAACCAAACCACAGTTTTATTCCCATTTTAGAGAAATCATCCAAGACATGGGATTCTGGGCAATCTGGATTCTTGGAAAAAACTTTATTAATGCCTGAAGAAGATATAGACCTAGAATGCTTCTCTTTTAAACTCTCAAACATCTCAAAGACACAATTCTCCACTATCAATTTGAAGACATTCTTCTCTTATAGAAGTCTCTTATTAAACAGGACCAATGTTGTCTCCTTGATCTTTTGGGGGCTCTGCTCCAAGTACCAACTCAGCCCATGACAGCAGTTACAGCAATTTTATGGATTCAAATCTCCATCATTTTTTCAAACCCCAACTTACTAACTTCAACACACGACAACCCCTTTCTCCAAAAGCTAATCAAGTAATACTAACAGATGCGGCATGAGACTCATTGCAACCCAGACACTCAGTTCTGAGAATATGTTTCCCAATTTAACAGTTAACTTTACAAGCACATTTCATCCCACCAACCAACTTTAGAAGAACTGCGCAGCCCTTCAACTTGATCAAGTCTTTGATGCAATATTTCCTGGGCTGAAATAAAACTACTTTTATGGCAACTCCCGTGCTTTGCAGCAAATATATTAGGGTTTCCATAAAAGGCAATAACATGTTTCAACATATGCCCCGCCACAACCCGAGGCTAGGTCCCGAGTAAGAGGTGTTGCTTACCAGTTCATCTGGACTGAGGACTCCGAATTGCACGCGCTTGATAGTTCGTAGTGGGCATGCGCTATCCCCAGAGGGAGGTCCCCCACCGTGCATGGCTGAGGCAGGCCCGCCGCGCAGGCGCAAACCTCCCTACAAAAACCCGGCGCTGCCTCTGCCTCGGCGCCCAGTACCCGCTGGGGCAGCCACCGGGTAAGACCTCCTGGGGTCGCGAGGAAATGCCAGCAGGCGAGGGAAGGAGGACGAAAAGGACCTAGGAAGTACGAAAAAAAGCAAAAGGAACCTTCTCTCCTTCCCTTTTCCAGGGCTTTTACCTCCCTCCCCCAAAAAAATGCTTTTAAGGGGCTAAAGAAAAATCCTTGGGACAGAAAAAGGAAATATTAAATAAGTAACCGGGCTCCTTAACGGCCGAAGCGACAGCAGTTTGTCTCTTCGCCTTCCGGGAGACCATTCCTCACCAACCGTCCCAGCCGCGCTCTCAGCGCTTCTGAAGAGAGCGCCCCAGAGCACCATCCTTTATAGACTCGGCCCCTTACTTCCCCCGCCCCTTCCCTTCCCGCCCTCCTTTGCGCCAGGAGGCCGTAAGCGCTGATACGTAGGGGGCACGTGCTTTGGACGTTAAGCCTCTCTTTCCGGGCCACTCGTCTTCCTTCTGGATAATATTAAATTGAAGGGGGAGGAAAGAACTTTTTGTAGTTTCATTGTGGCTACCTCTACCCCCGTCCCTGCTTCTTCTTCCAATTAATAGTTAACCTTCCATATTTACAATATAAAAGACCAATGGATACCATTTTTTTCCTACTCTGGAGCACTGTTTTATCTTCATTGAATCGCACCTACTTCCTCTCACCATCAGGACCGAAATTGGTCTATTCCGTGAGCGCTAAAGTAGGCGCGGCCCCACTCAAACTCCACCCAGATAAAAAATGGCCAGGAAGGCTGTTGTCGCCTCTCTTCCCATTGCCCCGCCCACCTCACGCTAATGAATATTTAATGATTCGGTAGATGTTTTGCCCGAGATGGCTGGGTTGATTCGGCAAGTCCGGAAGTTGGCGGCTTTGGCGTAGGGGCCTCGGAGGACAAGCGAGCCATCGCTACCTCGGTTTCGCCTGGAGACGCGCGCGCCGAGCCGGATCTCCCAACCCCTTACGACACCAGGAAAGGCCCGCGGCTCTGAGGCCTGTTCCACACCGAGGAGTCCAGGCCTATTCTACCAAATGTCCTTTCCCATAGCAGTATAAGAATCCTGAAGACTATTATGTGATGGAGATACCCCAGGGGGCTCCCTTCTGTCACTAATAAATTTTATTTTTAGGAGACAGCGATGGATTTGCGATCCACAAATAATCAGGATCACTTGGAGAGGGGCTGGCTGATCCCTCCCACCCCCCACAACCCCAAAGCAGAGATGACACCAAGAGCTCACTTAGATTTTTCCTAATTTGAGGTCAACATTGTGTCTCTCCCCCACGAGTTTTCCAGGTCAATTCGTAGCAACTCCCTATCACACATTCCCCACCATGACCTGTCATTTTCCTTTTGGGTTCTCCCTTCTCCAGCCTCATTGGAAATCACCTGCCTATTTTCATTATAGAAAGTGTGCCCTTCATCTCTTATCCTATCTGGAAAACCCAACTTATACTTGCCTTCTAAGATCCTTCCTATTTACCTCCCAATCCAGGTTTGCTTTGTCCCTTATATCCTTTAAAACCTCTCTTCCGAAGGTCCTCCAGAGCCAGTCTTTGGTTTTCAGCAATTTCAATCAAGTTTCCAACATCGTCTTGTTCTTTGACTCCCAATTACTAGTATAATTGAGAGTTACTTTCTCCTCTACATTGAGTCCTAAGCCCCAACTTTGTACCCCCCAACACACACACACACACACACACACACACACACACAGCCTCATTCTTTAAGACCCTCTCCTTCCCGATCACAACTGAGATTCTGAGCAGTGATGATGGCAATGCTACCTAATACAACGCCTGCCCCCATGATGTCAAATGGTGTCACAGCCTCACAGAGTACATAGTATTGCAGCATCAGTGCCACCACCACCTCAGAATGTAGCACAGCACACACCAGTGCTGGGTGGGCCATGGTGACAGCATAGCTGGCACATACAAATGAAACAAGGGCCAGAACCCCAACAGCCCAAACACAGCTCCAACTCAGTGGGTCATGGGGTATCACAGGAGTCTGCAACAGGAAAAGCCCCGGCAAGGCCCCCATCAACCCTACTACACCAAACAGAAATGCCACAGTCAGTAGGGAGGAAGGGAAGTCCAAGGATCTGTAAACCAACAGCCCCAGGGCAAGGGCAAGGCCACCCAAGACAGCTAATACATAGCCGAGGGCTGTGTAGACCCCTTCTGATCCCTTCTGTAGAGTGCCCAACCCTGGGCCCACAATGATAAGTAAGCCCAGCGTGCTGCCAACCAGGCCACACCAGTCATAGCTACTGAGTCGCTGACTCTCCATACACAGGGCAAGGAGTGTAGAACAGACGGTGGAGGAGCCTTTTCGGACAGTGGCTGCATTGCCAGCAGGCACAACCAGGACAGAGGTGTAGGCACAACCAATGCTGAGGACGTTGAGGAGGGCATGGAGCCAGGCTCTCTGTCGATTACCTGCAGGCCCCAGCAGTGGACAGCCTCGCAGTTTGAGAAGAAAGGCGATGGGAAGGTGGAAAAGGCATCGGCAAAGAAGAAGCTCAAGGGAGGGTAGATGGGAAGCTTGATAGGCCATTCTGGAGAAGGGCCCCACAAAGCCTGCAGGAAGGCCTCCACCCAGCAATGCCACAAGTAGCCCCTTGGTGGCATCTGTGGGGCGGCATCGTTGGTGCCAAGGTAGGCTTTTGTTCCTTTCTTCCCCTGGTGGAGAGGGGGATGGTGATGGTTGGGTGAAGTCATCCAGTGTCAGAGAGGAGGGGCACATGGCAACCTGTGGGAAAGGGGGAATGGAGGGGAGACAGGAGAGAGCAGGAAGGATGGAGAGAGGCAATAGAAAAGTTCCTTGGAGTACATGGAAATGGTTAGAGTTAAGACATTTTGGACATGGAGAAACCAAGGAGGGCAATAGGTGCTTCTAATGGATGAATTCTTCCCTTCTCTTCCCCACCCCCAAATTCTCCAAGGTTTTATATGGCAGTAATGCTGTAACTGTTGTATTATGAAAGCACTAAGGGTTGGAATGGGGATGGGATAAAGTTTGGTATCCTGGGGGACTCAGAGTAGGAAGAATCTAAAGGCCTTGTGATGCTAAATGATTCTGATTATTATCTTGAAGAAAATGAAAAGGATGGTCAAAAATGATAGTGCATTTTGCTTCCTAAAATGAGTGGCATTATTCAATATTTTGCTTTCTTGGTATAGGAGGGGTCTGGATGTCACATGTGTATCTGTGATGTCGTATGTGTTCCAGGGACATCTTGTGGCTGTGTACAATCTGATTCAGGGATATGTATATTATATTGGAGTCTTAAATAGTGGAAGAACTTAGGACTGGGGGAAGAGGGAAAGCAACCCCAAAGGTGGAGATTAGATGTTAGCATGCACCCTACTGGGCCCTCAGACTCACCATGGCTCTCTAGACACCATAGTTTGCTTTCTGCCTTCTGCTGCTCTTCCTGGCTTCTCAGAGCTCCAGCCATTAGCCATTATGACCTCAAGGTGGGGATCAGATTCTCCCATGGAATCTCCTTGGAGTGGGGGTTGGGGGTGTCATCCCTGAGAGACAAGGTATCTTTTGTCTCTCTTTAACTCTGCTCTATTTCCTAATATTTCTTGTGTTTTTATCAGGTTTGTTTCTAATTGTGACTATCTCTTTTTGTATCAGAATTTCTGAACCTGACTTCTCATCTCTTGTATATTGTCATTTCTGAACTCTAAATGTTATAGATCTCTATTCGCTGTCTTTCTCCTTTAGACTTCATCAGTCAACAGTGCTGCTTCTTTAAGTCATTTACTGCTGTTTCCAAGTTTCTGGAAGAACGAGTGTTATTACCTGTCTTTTGAAGAGTACCATTGAGTCTTTTACTTAATATTGTTTTTCAGCTTCTGACCCTCTCATCTTTCTGTGCCATAATTTTTACATTTGTATAAGTTGATTTTTTTTTTGGGGGGGGGGCTTGGGTATCTGTGTATTTTGAGTTTCTCTGTCATCTAGTATGATCAATCATATGTATGGATATTTATGCTGGTATATGTTGTGTGTAGACACACATGTGAATCTTATATTTTGTGCTTTGGCTGAATGGCAGCAAGTTGTTGGGAATCTCACTATGTCCTGGTGTTAGGAGGAATATATAAGGGTCTTGGTCCAATCTTCTCCAATTCCCTCCTCCACCCCCCAAGATGTGGGAGTTATTTCCTATTCCTATTGTGTTTTTCTGCAATGGCCTGTGAAGCATTCTTAAGAGTCCTCATTTATTTTCTGTGGATTGGATATCAGTGTTCCTCAGTAGTGATATGTATATTTCTAGAATAGAGTTGATTATGGTGTCTCCTATACTGTTTGTGTGTGTGTATGTGACTGCATTGCTACTCCATGCATCTTCTTTTTTGTGCATTTTGTCTCCCTGGCATGGTTGTATTTACATTCCTGCTGGTGGTGCATTATATGAACCTTGTGTTATGTATTCTTTCTTCTGTCAGCCACCCCCTTCCTTATGCTGTAATGTGGCCCCCTTTCAATACAGAACTGTATTTGTTTTGCATCCACACAAGTGCTGCCTGGTACATGTATCCTTTGCCTACTGGCCTAGCCTGGTGGAGAGCAGTTACTGTGGGTATTGCTGTGTAATGTTGTTAGGGGCACAGCTGTCTGTCACCACGAGTAACATGTTACATTTTCCTCCCAGTTGTAGCACTGTGTCCCTGTGCTTGTTGTTGCTGACCCAGCTCGCTGGGGTGAGTGTGTGGGTTGTGTATGCTCAGCGCCCCCCCCCCCCCCATCCTCTCTCTCCAGGCCAGGCAGCAGTGTCGGCGGTGGGGGACGGTGTGTCTGAGGGGGGTGCTGGGGGGGGTGTTTCCGGGGGGAGGGGGACCGATGATGTCAGCGGCGGCGGTGGCGGCAGCGGCGGCAGGGCCGGGGCCGGGCCGGGCACTGGGGGGGGTGGGGTGGGGGGGTGGGGGGGTTGGGCCGGAACCGAAGTCAGAGCAGGAGCCGGAGCAGAAGCGAGAAGTGGCCTTAGCCGGAGTGGCCGGGAACGGCCAAGGCGATGAACTGGGCCTGGCGGACGAGGCGCCATCACAGTCAGGTGGGCCGGAGCCAGGGACGCCTGGGCCCCTTTCCCACGTCCCGCCTCACCTTACCCCGACCGGCCTGGGCCTTGTTCCTCGGACGCGGACGCGCACGGCCGGCCCTTCCCTAGCCTCAAGGCCGGGGCGCTGAAGGATTGTGGGCCCCAGATTAGGGGGGGTCCAGGCGGGGAAGACCCCGCGACCCCCTCCAGGCTCCGCCCAGGGCGGCGCAGAACTCTTGCTGCGAGCCCGCTGAGAGCACCCGCCTCCCTTCCGGGGCACTGCCAACGTAGACCCCGAATTAGTGGCATCTGGTGGGCAACCTCTCCACTGGGAACGAACTGCAGGGATGGCTTTGTGCCTAGGTCGTGGGGGGGCTACTGGCCCTTCCACTCAATAAGGGGGGGTTGGCTGAGTAAGGGTTAATTATGCAACCTAGTCTCTCTCCTCCCTCTTTCGTCCCCCTCCTCCAAAGGGGATAGGGTGGGGGTGGGGCGGGGCCGACTCTAGGCTCTGCTTTCTGCTGGGAGTGTGATGGCGTAGTATCCGAGAGGGAGGGAGGGGATGCAGAGTTAAGAGCCTGCGAATGGAGTTGTGATGTAGGGGGCTAAAAGGCTAAATAGAGTAAGCTGTGGGGATCTTTTGGCTTGGGATGTTAAGGATATATGGTGGCTGGGAATGTACGGTGACTCTGAGAATTGTTTTCTTCTGGGCTCTTAAGATTTGTTTGGATTGGGAAGAGAAATAGGTTAGGGGTTGGGGGTCTATTTATTCAGTCTCTTTCCTACCTCTTGCTACGTGTGGGGAGGGTGAAGTGATGTAGAGTGCTTCGTGGCTATATTACGTGTGTCAGTATAAGTGACATTACCAAACATAGTTTGTTATACAGATAGATTATGATGTTCCTATTTTACTATGTGTATATATGTATGTCTCATATCTACGTGTTTGACTGACTGCATGTATGCCTTGTTTGATTTATCCCTCCGTGAGTACATAAGTACATAAGATCAAGGATCTACAGTTAGAAGGGACTTTAGAGGTCATCTAGCCTAACTCAATAATTTTACAAATGAGGATATCTTGACTTAGAGAGGTTAAGTACAGTATCTGGCATTTAATAAAGGTTTATTGATTCAAGTAAGTTGTCCAGGATCAGGAAATAAATCAACCAATATTCAAACAACTTCCTTTAATTCCACCATAGTTCTTTTCCTGGCACTATATGATTTTCCTCCTTGCTCAGTGTCTCCTGTGTTATTTATATGTAAATATAAATCTTACATATTGTAATCAGGAAATTGAATAACTTGAGCAAGGTAATATGTGAACCACTTTGGAATGTTGGATTATGTCGTGTGATATTCCTTGTGATGAGATAGATGTGTTGTGATTCTGTGCTCCTGGGAAGTATGCATATATTATTTGTTGTTTGTGTGTTCCTATGATAGATGTCCCCTTGCAGTATAATTGATATCATACCTAGGATGAAAATAATGGTTTCCAGGTACACATAACTTTATGGTTTGCCAAGTGAGATAATATATATTATCTCATTTGAGCTTCTCAGAAATTTAATGAGATGTGTAAAAGGGTTATTCCCAATTTATAGATAAGGAAACTGAAGTTCAGAGAGGTGACTTACCCAGTGACTTTATTTCATTTTACCAACTCAAGAAACATTTATTAACTATATGTGCTAAGCAAATAGGCACTATCCTCTGGGTAGAGAGAAAAAAAAAGCCAGTCTGCCATCAAGGACCTAAGAGAAGAGATAATATGTATGTTTGTATAAGTACATATAAAATATATATAAACAAGAAAATTAGCAACTAGAGAGTCAGAAGTAGATTCATTGAGCAGAAGGTGGCATTTGAAATGAATTTTGAAACTAGAGATTCTAAGAAGTGGGAGAAGTGAGGCAGAGAATGCATTTTGAACAAAGGGGATAATAAAAATTCATAAAGAAAGGAAATATCTTGTGGGTATGGGACAGCAAAATCAGTTTAGCTATACTTTAGGATTTGTGGAGGGAAATAATAGGACTGGAAAAATTGTATGTGAATGGGAAGAATCTTAAAGCAAATAGTCTGGCTAGAAAGTGATTATAGTAGTTCAGGAGACATTTGATAAGGGCCTGGACTAGGGTGGTGGCTTTGGGAGTGGAGAGAAAATATAATGGGAGAGATATTGTGATAACACAATCATTCTTTGCAACATTTTGGATATGTGAAGTGAATAAGAGTAAGAAGTTGGACAGTGAGGTTGCCTATCTGAATGACTGGAAGGATAATGTCTTCAACAAAATTGTGAAGTTCAGAATGGGGACTTGGAAGATTATGAGTTCAATTTTGGACTTAGCGTCATAGATAGAGAGCTAGAAGAATCTATGAGGCCACTAAAACCAACCCCTTTCATTTTACAGATGAAAGACTGAAGCAAGAGTTCTCACAGGGTCACAGAGCTTAGAGATAGTTGAAGTAAGATTTGAATCCAAGTTTTCCTGACTTCAGGTCCAGTACTCTACCATTATACCTTGTCTTTCATAAAACCAGCTTCTGAAGAAGCTGTGTTGCATTTGAGATGTCTACATAACATTCACTTTGAAATATCCAGAAGTTATTGGCATAAAATTAGAGTTCAGAAAAGAGACTAGTATTAGAAATATAGATCTGGAGCTTTTCTGCTTAGAGTGCCACTTAACCCCTTATATGCTTTTAATTCACTCCTTCCTCATTTCTGATGCTTCAATTCTTAATTTGTTTCAAAACTCAATTCAAGTACCACCTTCATATTTCTCATCTGATTACCCTAGAAGAATGTTTTTCAGCCAAAAGTGAGAAATTAACTTGTACTTCCCCTCCCCCCCTTTATTTTGTATATGTTATATATGGGTATAGTATCTCCTCCTATTAAAGTAAACTTTTTATCTTTATATCTCCATTGTGGAGGTAGGTGCTACAGCAGTTTCTGATACAGAATAGGAACTTAATAAATGCTTGTTGGTTGATAGATATTCATTTGGAGAAGGAAAGTGATTAGGTTGGTTTGGGTGTGTGCTTCTTTGGCTAAGTTTTGTATTTACCTCTCTTGTAGTATTCTTTCCTTTTGGTGTGTGTGTGTGTGTGTGTGTGTGTGTGTGTGTGTGTGTGTGTGTGTGTAAAGAATGCTATTCAAACGTAAGATATGTGTATAAGGGAAATAATGAAATAGAGCTGTGTTATCCATGTGACTAGTATTACTTTTGTATATAAAGTGCTCCAAAACTTACCTGTGTACATACTATTGGGACTGTTATATATATTCGGGCCTCTCAGCTGGTGAAGACCAGTGGATTTTGGAGAAAGAAAATTGGACAGGAAGTCTGGGGTTGGGGTAAGGGAGAGGGATGGGGTATATGTGTGCATGTATGTGTGTATGTTAGTATTTGTAGGCCTCTGGGTTCATAAGCATATGCAGTTTTCACCAAAGTGGAAGACACAGAATTGAAGTTTTCTAGTTCCTTTTGTCCTGTGACTATCTTTCTTTGTGTCTCTAAAGTCTTTTCTGAAAAATAATGAGCCATAATCTTGAGCATTTAGGGACAGGAAAGAGAATTTAATTCCTGATTAGAGTATGTATTCAGGTCTTTGGATTGGTTTTCCTCATATCATTTTATATGTGTATATATATATAGTGTGGGAGTGGTTTATATGCATGACTGTGTGTGTGTGTGTGTGTGTGTGTGTGTGTGTGTGTGTGTGTGAAGGGTCCTGAAAGGCTTGTATGCAAGTGTATGTGGTGATATCTGGGTTTAGACACACTTGATGTGTCTCTGTGGATAATGGTATACTACATGTATCTTGGGACAGATGTTGGAGAGAATATGTTGAGGCAAATCTGATATGAGTATGAATGTGTACTTGGTATGCCTATAGGAGAAGAGTATCTTGAATGTGAACAGCTGTATGAACCAATGTAGTGTATAAGGGGAAAAGCACAGGACTTGCACTGACTCAGGAGACTTAGTTCTTACTTGGTAGCTGTTTAACTATGAAAAAGCCACTTACCCTATGTGTTGCAATTTCCCCATTTGTAAAATAGGGATAATAAAGCCTTACCAACTGCAGAAAAGTTTTTGTGAAGGTGAAATGAGATAAAAGATTATGAAAAGGTCTTGTAATGTTTTAAATATTATATAAGTCTAAGATTTTACTTACACATGAAGGTATGTGCCTTAGTCTGGATCTGTCCTTATTCCTGCACTAATAGCACCAATCCCCGTTCAGGAATCCCTATCTTAGGAAGAAAACTGCAAAATGTCATCAGAGACTTTGCTTATAATAAATCTTTGCTTTCTTAATCATTTTCTTTTATCTTTGGTTCTTTCTTATTATCATTACCATCTCTCCCAGTTTTAAGTGCTCTCTGTCCTTTAAGGATCAATTTTAAAAATTCTCTTCTACAAAGCATGCTTTCAATCAGTAAATCAGCACATTAAATACTAGACACTATGGGTATACACAAATGAAAAGAAATCATTTACTTCCCTTAGGGAGCATAATATTATGCCAAGGGCCCAACAATACATTCTATGAGGAGATAAAATATGTGTAAATATAAGTATAAACAAAATATATGCAAAACAAATAAAAAAATAATAAGATTTAGGTGTAACAACTTTTGGATAGTCCAAGTGAAGTTAGATTGGCTTTGTGATACATTTACATTATGATGTGGTTATCAACTACCATACTAGTAACTACTACTGACTCATTTCTTTACTCTCTAAGGCAATCAAAGAATTATTTGCTTATAATTTTTTCCCATGAAGCAATTGGGGTTAAGTGACTTGCCCAGGGTCACACAACTAGGAAGTATTATATATCTTTGGCCATATTTGAACTCAGGTCTCCCTGACTTCAGGGCTGGTGCTCTATCCACTACACCAACTAGCTGCACCTTGCTTATAAATTAATAGAAATGCATAATATCATTAATTCTGTCTGAACTTCTACCAAAATTTTATAAACTGGATAAAACTCTTTTCCCATAAACTTTCCTTCTCTTCCCCTTTCCTCCCCTTCTCTTCCTTTTCTCGTTCTCTCTTTCCTTCTCTCATAGGCTTGCTTAATATCAGTGCTATTGCCTATTCAATTTATTAAGTGATTAATAATGAAAAACACATATTTAGATTTTACAACAATATATTCTGCTCTAAGAAAATATAATCATCTGTAGCTGCTGGCTTTTCTACTGACATTGGAAACATAGTCCCACCATTCAGCTCTCCCAAAAGGGCAGGGTATCTTCACAGAATGAGTTAAACAAAATTCTCTCAAAATGTTTCTACAATTTTCCACAAAAATATTGGCTAACTCAATCTTTCAAGAAAGATTTCTCTCTTGGTAACTCTCAGTCTCTCTCAGATATAACAGTTAACTCTAAATGACACTTAAAATGTAACTCCCCAACAAGATCCTATTTCCTATTTTAACAATATCCGAAGTGTCTGTAACTAAATCAGAATTACACAAGTACGTTAGCTGGGAAAGTCAAGAAAGGTGTTGTATAGGAAGTAGCATTTGAGCAGAACTTTGAAGGGAGATAAGAATTTTAAGACACAGGTGGGAGAAAGATACATTTCAGGCATAGGGACATAGTGGAAAGACAGAGATGGGAGAACATGACTCATTTGTGAGAAACAGGATGAGATCAGATTTAGCTGGATTGTAAGTGCATGGTGTAGAGTAATAAGGCTTGCTCAAAAAGTAGGATAGAGCCAAGTTTGGAAGAGCTTTGGAGCCTCTGCCAGCAATGTAGCCCGCTTTCCTCACCTCTTAGTCTTAATCCTACCCTTCAAGATCTAATTTTAGTACCATCTCTTCTACAAAACTTTGACTACTCCCAGTCTTCATATTTGTATTTTCAGAATATTAATGGTACCCTAAGCACAGTAGGTGCTCAGTAGGTTTTTGTTTATGGTAAGGGAGATAAGTAGGCACCAAATAATAGATACTATCATAAGGAAAAGTGGCAAATAGATACAAATTGAGCTGGCTTGAAGTTAGCAATTTATCCTATCCCTCTCTGCACATAGCTGCACAAAGCTTCTATACCAATTCTTCCCTGGTGGCTCCAATATGAATACCCTTCTAGTTTTCCAGTATTTTCACCTCTGCCTCCTTTAAAATTCACTAATCTTAGTTATCTCTTTGGGAGACTTCACTCTATGCCTTATAAGGCACTGCTAAATTCTGGTGAAACTAGCAAAATGGCTTCATACCATGACAAGAACACTAGTTTATTTTCTCCTCCACAAAATGGCTGTAATGCTTATACTGCCTATTGCAAGGAGAATGTTATTTGTAAAGTATTATATCATGGAATATAGCTACCATCTAGTCACATTCCTCTACTTTTACAGATGACGAAACTAAGGCTCACACACAGTGACTTGACTCAAGGTTACATGAACCAGCATTTGAGCTAAATGTCAGGAGCAATTATTTTAATGCCTTTTGTGTGGTGTTTTTCTCTCATATACCTTACTTGGGAAAAGTGGGGATGGAAACAGGGAGAAGGCTAAAGGAACTTGAAATATTGAAAGCTATAGATAATACAAAACTACTTTTAAGCCAATATCATTCCATATATTACATTCTACTCCCAGTTCCACATATTCCCCCTCCCCTCTCCTGCTTTTTGCCTATGATGAGAGAACAGTTAAAATTTTTCTTCCTCATGCAATTTCCTCTGGTAGAGAGTCAAGAAGCAGGCTGGTAAGCATGGATATTAGAAGATAGAAAAGGAAAGCCCAAGTAGGATATGATTAATCACAGATCCATATGATAAATTAGGTTGAAGAAATTCAGTTTCCTAGTAGATTTACAGCTGGAAGAAAATTTAGAAATCATTAGTCTAATCTCTTTTACAAATGAATTGAGCCTTAGAGAGTGGAGGTAATTTGTTCAAGGTTACACAGCAAGTTAGTGGCACAATAAGAATTAATACAAATATATTTATGTAGGGCTTTAACAATTTGGAAGCCCCCCTAAAATTACTAAACTCTGCACATCTTTTGAAACATCTCTATCACTACTGTGCTTATACCACAAAAACATTAAAGAGGAAAAATAAATATACAAAAACATTTACAGTAGTTTTCTTCATGGTAACCAATTACTTGGAAATTAAAAGAATGTCCACCAAGAGGGAATATCTAATTTTGTTGAATTGGATATGAATGTAATAGAATATTATTGTGCTGTATGAAATGATGAGATGGACAAATTTAGAGGACAATGTAAAGAACTCTATGGATATAGAGTGAAGGAAGAAGAACTAGGAGAACAATTTATATGGTGATAATATTGTTCTTTGAAAGAATTTAGAACTCTGATCAATGAAGTGATGAACTATGAGGCCAAAAAGAATGAAGATAAAACACAACTTTCACCTGAGAGAGAGGTCATGAATTTAAAATCAGAAAGAGGCAAACATTTTCAGACATTGGCTAATGTAAGACTTTGTTTTGATAAATTGTATAGCTTTTTAATAAGTTCTTTAAGTTTGTATTCTTATTCTGGAACCTTTTTAAAAAGAAACATTCACTTGGGGACAGTAGAAGAAACAGATTAAAATTATAAAATTATCACTTATTGAAAAAATAAAAATAAACCATTTTTAAAAGCAGGAAAAATATGTAGAGCTCTTAGGGTTAAGATGACATTTTCATAACCACACAAAGATAGAACAAAGACCTCATTGTATTTATTTTTTCTTATGAGAACATATTTTACATGGCACAGCAAATTGCATCCTTGATGCTCTACTCCAAAAATTGTTTTTCATGTATATATTAAGATGATACAAGATAGATGAAACGGAGATGAATGTTCCTTTGATTATACGGGTCTTGATTATACAATCAAGAGATAAAGAAGGAAAATGTGTACTTGCTAAAGTTGTTTGTCGATTATGGAGGATATTCTGGGAAGAATTCAAATGGAAGAGGAGGGATTCCTTATAGATGGTAAGGTCCTCCAGATGTTTCTGTTTACAAATGACATTGTACTGATTGTATCATGTCCCAAAATGCTAGTGTGTAATGTCCAGGCTAGTTCTCTGGAGGAGCTCGGGATCAGCTCGAGTCCTTGGTTTTAGTGGGGGAGTGGAGTCAGGATAGCCACTACGAAGCTGGTCAAAGATGGAATCTGGAGTCTTGTGTCTATGGCTAAGAGCTGTGGCTGAGAGTGAATCTTCTGTGTCTGAGACTCCCTTAAATACCTCAATATGATTACATCACTACAGTACATTGAGCGTGCACAATTACATCACCATACTAAGTACTAAGTATATGCTTAACTATAAGTATCATGCTGACCTAGATTCAAGTACACCTTTTCAGAGTTCTGGCCCTCTACACTAAAGAGCTTCCTATTAAGATTTAAAGATGGCCTAACAAACTACATAGGAAAAGCCAAGTGGGTGAAGAATACCTATTTATGATATATACTTGAATTCTATTCAGTTAGTCCATTAGTTCATATATCTCAGAGAAACAGGGCAATATTGAATAGTCACCAGTAAACTAAGCATCTTCTATTTGCCAGGTATTGTGCTGAGCATTTGGGATACAAAGGAAAAAAGCAGTCCCTGCTTTCTGGGACCTCACATTCTAATGGGGGAACTGAAAGTTGAGAATAGCTGGAACAATTTTTAATACTTCCAAATTGCACATTAAATCATATCTTTTTTTAAGACCCATGTTTTTCTAGTGATAATATATGTAAATAATGGGAAATCTCTGAAGAATCAAAATTTGAGTTGACTCTAAGATCAGTGAAGAGATACATGATGAGATAAGTAGGCTATTTCATATTATCAGCAATTCTTGTGCACAAGAAATATACAATTATTGAACATGTGAGGGGGGAAAAAGAAGGGGGATAGTCGTGGAATGACTGAGGAGTTATAAACAGGAAACCTAATGCTACGCTAGTACCTATGGAAGGTTGAAAGATTGAATACCTCCAATATATTGAATAGGTCTTTTGTGGTAGATTTACATGAACTACATGGACCAGAAATGAAAAAACATGGGTGAGTTATATTTTATACTTAAAGGAGTATCCACTTTTGATGAGGTCCCAGACACACTGAAGAGTTTGAGACCTATTAATTGCTTTCCCCTCTCTACTCTGCCTGACAGATAGTGTGAGTATTTTTCAGGTGAAGAAAATTATACTCAGGCCCACAAAAACTCAATTTGCTCAAAGATAGGAAAAGTGGTATTCCTGTCCCCATTAACACATTGCATATCTATCAAAATATGTGAAGATGATGATGGCTATTTAAATAAGGTGGAAATCTGGGTAATATCTGCTTCCAAAGGAATATAGAGAAGATAGACTTGATAAGCACTCACACATTCTTTTTCTGTGAAAAACTCCCCTACTGTATTTAGATTTAGACTTGGATTTTAGTCATGGCTCTAACATGTACCAGATCTGTGACCTTGGCCAAGTCATTTAATTTATCCAGTTGTTAGTTTCCTAATCTGTAAAATGGGGTTTAATAATGTACTACTTTTGTCTCACAGAATTGTTAGTGAAGGTCAAATGGAACATTTTGTAACATAAGAATCTCCAAGTCAATATAGCATTTATTCAATAAACATTTTTGAAGTATGTGATGTGTAGAGCTTAAGCTGTTCTAGGCACTAAGAGAAATATAAAGGTATATAATATGCAATCTTTGCCTGCAAAGATATTATCTAATATTGATATACCTAAGTGCTTCTGTCTCTAGCTGTTACTCTACTAATATAGGGCTTGTTCTTTCTTGTCCTGTTCTTTCACTGCATCTCTGTCTCTTTTCCCATCTAAAAGTGATATGTCTCTCTTGAAAGTTGTATGTTTTTGCAGGGAAGACTAGGCTGTTTATGAGAAGATGTGAGAGAGAGAGAGAGAGAGAGAGAGAAAGAGTGTGTGTGAGAAAGAGTGTGTGTGTGTGTGTGTGTATGTTTTATAAGGAGTTTCTCATTTTTAATATTTAATTTAACAAATGTGCAAAAAAAAAAAAACTGCAAGCCACTGTATTCAGGGAGTGTTTTAAGTGTGTATATGTATATTAGAGAAGTTGTATATGAGGATGTCTAAAAGACCTCCAAAAGATATTTGTATAAAGGTGGTATGTATTAGAGTCTGTGTGTGTGTGTGTGTGTGTGTGTGTGTGTGTGTGAAAGAGAGAGAGAGAGAGTGTGTGTGTGTGTGTGTGTGTGTGCGCTCTGGACTGAATTCTAGCCCAGAATTCTACCAATTAATAGGTATGTGATCCTGGAGGCCTCAGTTTGATTATATGTAAAATGGACATAATAACCTTCTTTGTGAGGATTGAATAAGATCATTTGTATGAAAGCATTTTTCATACTAAGTGTTATAGCACATTAAGGAATCATTATGTTTCAAGTTTATGTAGTGCTCTAAGTTTCACAGAATCTAAGTTTTCATGGAATCTTGATGTAGTAAGGGCAGATTTTATTTCATTTTGTATAGTCAACGTCATATAGCTGTTTATCAAAAGAAAAGTTAAAATTCCTGTCAGAGGACCTTGGTGCAGTCTTAAGTGTGGACTTGGAGGACTCGTTTAACCATTTTGGGCTCCAGATTTATCATCTGTATAATAGGAATGATGTTTTGCACTACTCACCTCTCAGTTGTTTTAAGCAAACACTTTACAAAACTTATAGCACTATATAAACATAATAATATGTTATAAGTGACAGATCCAAGATTAGAACCCAAAATCTTATAATTTCTACTCTGATGTTCCTCTCCTATATCTCTATGAAATAAAGAGTATAGGCTTGCATGTGTGTGAAATCTATCAGAGTATTTGATAATGGAGTAAGAACCAGGCTTGTATCAGTCTTGAAATTGTACCTTTGGGAAGAGTAGAAGATAACTAGTGACCTAAACTGAAATTTACTGATTGCCCTATTAGGAAAATCTTTATGGTGGAAAAAGCTTCTAGCGTTGTGGTCTATGTGGACAGCAGGTTTAAATCTCATAATTGGGTATTGAGAAACATCAGTCAAGTGAAATCTGGAACCATAAAATTCTAGAACTGGAAGGGACCTATGGAAAAGATTATCAATCATCTTTGATGTTTAAAGGAACCTGTTATATTAAAGGCATCTTTAATACTTGTTAGCATTGTGAAAATCAAATTTCAATTTGGGCTGTATAGGTGAATCATTATAGGGCAATGAGATGGTAATATGTGAATTAATTGACTAGACTTCTTTAGACCAGTAATTTTACAGAATGCAAAGGAACTGTCTTCAAAACTTTGGATTAATAATGAGACTCTACAAATTAATTGTCTTATTTCTTTGGAGCCAATAAAACTGCGCTATGCAAATGACCTGGCTGGAGCTACCTTTGTAGAAATGAAAGTTCACAAATGAACCAGCCTGTCTACTTTGACCACCTCTTCCCCTCACCATTCTGTAGCTTCTGCTCTTTCATTCTCTGCTCCCCTGTCATCTTCCATAAGATTCCATTGATTTTTCATCTGTTTATTTTTCCACAGAAAATTGAGACCAGGCTGAAGGAACTACCCCCTTCACTCCATGTTGACCTCTCCCTCAGGTAAAGGCTATGATGGGGGAGTTTCAAGATAAAGAAGTGGGCATATAATCCTGGTATAAGATCTAGAATTTGGATAGGGAATTGATTTAGGCAAGGAACACTGTGCCAAATGGGCAAATGAGTATTTTGTCTAAGGATTAGAGAGTTATACAAAATGAGGAGGGTCACTGAAACTTCTTATTTATTTCTGTCACCAAATAATTGTGATTTCAGGTATTCAGATTTTCCCTTATTCTATGACCTCCATGGCTTTTGATTGTCATTGCCCTCCTTGAACCCTCATCCTTTGTGACTTCATGAACTCTTGACTATTTCAACTACTTAGCCTCTCTAAACCCTCTCTTTCTGACCAAACATCTTAATAACTGCATTTAAATATTTTAAATATTTAAAGAATACTGGATTTGTCAAAAGTCCTGAGTTCAAATCCTGTTTTTGCCGCTTGCTAACTGTGTGATCAGGGGCAAACTATTTAACTTCTTTGAGCTTCTTCTATAAGATAAGGGAGTTAGACTAGATCTCCAAGTCCCTATTTCAGCTCTAAATCCTAAAATCATATTTCTCCTGCATTTTAACCTTTGACTTTCATGTAACCATCAGCCTGTCTACTTTGGTTTCTTGGACCCCCCAATGTTGGAAATTTGATTCTTCACCTTTGACTAGATACTTCAGGGAACTTTCTCCCCTCTCCCATTTGCCCTTTGATCCACAACATTTGACCTTTCCCAATTTATTTTTCCATTAAATTTGACCTTTCTTTCTTCTTGACATTTAATTTCCCCAGTTTATTACAATTGATTGCTATCTCCTCACCCTTGGCTCCATTCCTGGATCCCCTGGTATCCTGTCCCTCTCTGGTTTAACTCATCCTCTCACTCATTGTCCCAAAACCTTCTGGACAGCTTCCTTCAACCCTAGATTGAATCTTCTTTGCCCTTCCCTCTTCCCTCTGCAGGCTGGCGCCATGCCCCCTCCTGCAGAGGTGACAGACCCGTCCCATGCCCCAGCTGTGCTGCACCAACTCAATGAACAGCGTCTCCGTGGCCTCTTCTGTGACGTCACCCTCATTGCTGGAGACACCAAATTCCCTGCTCATCGAAGCGTCCTGGCTGCCTCCAGCCCCTTCTTCAGAGAGGCCTTGCTAGCTCAAGCTCCATCACCACTGCCACCTGTGACAAGGGATCCTGCCCCAAACCCTTCTGCTTCTTCTGCTTCCGCCTCCTCTTCCTCTTCCTCCTCCTCTTCCTCCTCTTCCTCTTCTTCTTCTTCCTCTTCCTTTTCCTCTTCTTCTTCCTCCTCCTCTCCACCTCCACCATCCTCCTCCCCTACAGCTTCACACCCACCCCGGGTTCTAGAATTGCCAGGAGTCCCAGCAGCCGCCTTCTCCGACGTCCTCAATTTCATTTACAGTGCCCGACTGGCGCTGCCTGGAGGTGGTGGGGACGGGGCAGCTATGGCAGAAATTGGGGCTTTGGGACGGCGCCTAGGGATCTCACGACTTCAGGGACTCAGTGAAAATGGGGATGCTTGGGTTCCTCCTGCTCCACCACCCCCAGCTCCACCTGAGATTAATAGTTTTGCCACTGGTCCTTCAAAGGAGTGGCAGGGGAGTGGAAGTGAAGTCCCTACATCACAGACTTCCCTTCCCCGGCGGTCTCTTCCCTGCCCTCGCTGTGGGAAAAATTTTATCCATGCTAAACGGCTGCAGACACATGAAGCCCAGTGTAGGCGAGGGACAGGGGCTCGGGGAACAGCAGGTGGGCAAGGGGATGGAGGCTCCCAGGAAGAGAGCCCAGAAACAATCCGAAATTCATCTGCTTCCTCCAGCACAAGTTTTCGAGGGGGTCCAGAGCATGTGGTGAAGGTAGTGGGTGGTCATGTGTTGTATGTCTGTGGGGCTTGTGAACGCTCCTATGTGACACTCTCAAGTCTGAAGCGGCATAGTAATGTGCACTCATGGAGGAGGAAATATCCCTGCCGCTACTGTGAAAAGGTGTTTGCCCTGGCTGAATATCGGACCAAGCATGAGGTGTGGCACACAGGTGAACGGAGGTGAGTTACCTGGAACCTCAGATCTTGGGGGTGGGAGCTAGGGAAAAGAAACCTGAAGCTGTCTATATTTCTACTTCCAGGACAGAGGCTCAGCCTATATAACCATGAGATTACTTTCCAGCTCAGAGGTTATAGTTCTCTAATCAGGAATTCTGAGATCCTGGGGGTTCTGTTTTTTTAAGATTCTATTTTTTAAAGAGAGCCTTTTTTGGATTTAGAAGACCTGGATTCAAAGCCTTAGGGATGTGTGTGTGTGTGTGTGTGTGTGTGTATGTGTATGTATTTTATAAAATGAAAGAATTGGACATAAAGGGGGTCTCCAAGGTCCCTTCTGATTTTAGAATCTGATAACCCTGTGAGATAATGTTCCACATGAGATAATGTTCCACACAGCTAGAAGTATGCTCAGACAAAAATGAAATCCGAAATCCTAACCTCTGGGGTTAAATGACCTGAACCTGTTTTCCATGTAACACTGTTTCCTGTTGACCTGTTGCCTCTATCTAGGTACCAGTGTATCTTCTGCTGGGAGACATTTGTCACCTATTACAACTTGAAGACTCACCAGCGAGCTTTTCATGGTATCAGCCCAGGCCTCTTGGCCAGTGAGAAGACCCCCAATGGTGGCTACAAACCCAAGCTGAATACTCTCAAGCTATATCGCCTTCTCCCCATGCGGTCTGCCAAGCGACCCTACAAAACTTATAGCCAAGGAGCACCCTCTACCCCTGCTTCTGCCCCTTTGTCACCAGAACCCACTCCATCTGCATCGGCTATCCCCCCCATCCTCCCCACAACACCCCCACCCCCACCTGTCCCTCCTCCACCTCCCACCCCTGCCCCCCTACCTTCTGTCATTGCCTTTGCCCATCCAGCCCCTTCAGTAATTGTACATGGGGGCAGCAGCACAGGAAGTAGCACGACTGGCACAACTGGAGCTCAGGCTGCCTCAGTGATTGCCTATACAGCTCCGCCAAGGCCTCCTAAGAAACGTGAATACCATCCCCCTCCACCCCAGCCAGCAGTAGCGGTGGTCACAGCAACACCATCCACCCCAGCTACAACCACACCAGGGGCTACTGCAGAAGAGAACAAGGGTAGGAATCTCCGGGCAGGAAAGACTCTGACATACACAGCCAAACCAGCTGGTGGGGGGGGGATGGGACCTTCTGGGGGGCTCAACTGGGGTGGAGACTCTTCCCAACCCCAGCCCCCACCACCACTGTGCCAGATCACAGTTCGAATAGGTGAGGAAGCTATTGTCACTCGAAGAATTTCTGAAACTGACCTCCATCCTGGAGAAGCTAGTGGCCTTGAAGAAGGAGAGGACAGTGAAGAGGAGGAGGAGGAGGAAGAGGAGGAAGAAGAGGAGGAAGAAGAGACTGAGGCTGGGAGTGAGGACCAACTCTGGCGGCCATACTATTCCTATAAACCTAAACGGAAATTGGTTGGCACTGGTGGGGGGAGTAGCGGGACCAGCAGCAGTAGTGGGACCTCCAAATGCCGCCGCTCTCGATGGAGAAGGAAGTTTGAAAGACGAGCCTGGGAGGAGTCCAGATCCACTGAAAGCCCCTCTGAACAGACCAGCAGTGAGTGGAAACATCAGTGTGGAGACTGTGGCAAAGCTTTCTCAGCTCTAAGGAAGCTGCACAAACACCAGGAAGCCCATGGTAATGGGGGCACCCAGGGACCCCGGGCTGGCCGGAAACCTTTGACCCGTTTTGCCTGTTCTCATTGTCCAAAGGTGTGTAAGACAGCAGCTGCCCTGAGCCGCCATGGGCAGAGGCACACTGGGGAGCAGCCAGGGGGTACCCCGACACCTGTTATTGCCTATTCTAAGAGCAGTGGAGGAAGTGGGACTGGGTCAGGACTGGGATTAGGTGACAGTGGGGTAAAGGAAGAGGCCCCTCAGGAAATGCAGGTGTCATCATCCAGTGGGGAAGCTGGTGGAGGAGGGGGAATTGGTGGTGGGGGCCTTGAGGCTGCCTCTCTCCAGGATCCTGTTATCTCAGGAGGAGAAGAACCCCCAGGAGTGGGAGATGGGAGCTATCCTCCAGTGCAAGAGTTCCCCTTGGCCCTGGTTGAAGATAAGCAGCAAGTTTCAGGTCGGGGGGAGAAGACTGGAGCTGAGGGATTGATTGGGGAGGGTGTAGAAGGGACTGCACCTGCCAAAGTCACTTTCTACCCTGAATCTTACCCACTGGTATATGGTCCTCAACTCCTTGCTGCCTATCCTTACAACTTCAGTAACCTTGCTGCACTCCCAGTTGCCCTCAACATGGTTCTGCCTGATGAGAAGGGTGGTGGTGCTCTACCCTTCCTACCTGGGGTCTTCAGCTATGCTGTGAATCCTCGGGCAGCACCCCCCACCCCCCCTCTTCCTCAGTCGATGCCTTCACCAGTTCCCCCCAAGGGAGATGGGGGTGGAGGAGGAATTGAGAGGGCCCAGAAAGGAGATGTAGGATGAACTCATTACTTGGTTAGCCCCTTCCACCAGAAACCACCCTTGCTTTCTACCTACCCTCTTTCTTTCTGCTCCTGGCCTTCTGTCCCTAGCTTGTCCCCCAAGTCCCCTGGAGATCTCTAGTAGCCTCTGTGCTATAACTGCTAATATGAGAGGAATGCAGGGGAAAAGATTCCTGAGATCTCTTGGGTTGAAACTGATTTGGGGCTTATAGCAATTTTCCCATTTCAAGAAAAGTGATGATTGGTGAGTCTCACCACCTCTTTTCCTCTTTTCCAAATCCTCCCCCACCCCACCTGCTTTACCATATCAGCCCAGGGTAGTCCCTATGGGAAGGGTATCTTTCAGTATTAATGTAGTTACCCAGCTCCCTAGCTCCTGGAGTGACATAGATACATGTGTGTGTACATAGACGTGTGTGTGTGTGCGCACACATATATTCCTCCTCAGAAATGCCACTTGTGGTTTCTAGATCTAGGGGGGAATACCACCTCTTACCTTGTAACCTACTTTCCCTGTACTGTTTCCTTCCTACCACTACAAAAAAAAAAAAAAAAAAAAAAAAAAAACTTTTCCCCAGCACATTCCATTACCTCTCCCCTCCCCACTCCAGTACAGCTGACGGGGTAGTATGGCTCAACACCAGAACCATTGTAATACCCATCATCTACACACCTAGGGACCTTCTGAAATAACTCCTGTGCTGCTGGGCAATGTTTTCTCCCTATCCAGAACAACAGTCATGTTCTTCTGTCCCCCAACTTTAATGTTGGTCATTCCTATACTCAAGTGAAAAGAATTGGTTGCTGGTTGGGTTATATAGGAGGCTCTCTCTGCTCAGCCAGATTGGGGGGAGCGGGGAATAATAGAAATCACTTCCATTTTTGGGGGGTGATGGTTTCACCCAGATCAGAACAAATATCGAAAACTATTGGAGTAATGTTGGGGTATGGGAGGTACTAAAATTTGCACATACCCGCCTGCCCTTTCAACTCTATTTCTCCTAATGTTATATCCACAAACACTGGTATGGATCCAAATGGAACTGTCTTTTATTTCCCAGGTTGTATATTAAAGCACCCCCTCCAACTCCAATATATGGAGATCCCTTTCCATCCAAAAGAGCACCTTACCCTTAAGGGATGGGGGGAACAAGGGACCTCCAAGTAGCCCCCAAACTTCTAATTTGCACTAGTGATACCCCATTGAGGGGTGCCCTATTCCTTCTCAGTAGGGAAAATGGGTACTATTTCCTAATCCCTTGAGCCCATGAAAAATAATCTTCTAAATTTCATCTCCATGCTAGGGAACTGGAGCTAAAACCCTCTTTCTGTTCACCTCTCAAATTGAGCCTCCCCTGTCTTAAGATTAGGTGAAAGATAACTTCCCCCTACCCATGTCTAAATGAAAACAAAACAAGGAGAGTCAGATAGGGGAGTAAGTTTGATGGGTGTGAAGTAATTTGAAAAAAGCAAAAGCTTCTTTCTACTTAAAATGGCAAGAATTTTTCCCAACCACCAATAACTGATCAGGGGTCACGATAATAGTGACAATAATAGTGATTATATGAAAATAGTGATAATAATAATAGCATACTCAAATGCGAAAGTCAAAATGACTCCTAGAGGCAGGTAAATTTGGAGTATGGGAATTCTTCCCCCAGTTCCCAAACTGCTTGTTATTCCCTTACAGCAAAATGATCAGGGGCATTGGGGTAGGAGAGAAGGCCTGCCTCACTCCCTTATATTGAATATCATTCCTCTCTCTCTGCACTTTTTTTTGGTCTAGACCAAAACCCAAGAAAAGAGTTTCCTCCTGAATGTACCAAGTCCCAATGTTTAAGGAAAAAACAAAAAATACATCAAAACATTCCCCTCTCCCCTCCCCCCAAAAGATCTTGTTTTTGGCACTTTAGAGAAAAACTGTGGGAAACTACATAATAAAATATATATCTACACACAAATATACATATAATGTGTGTGTATATATATATAATGTATGTGTGTATAAGTATATATGGGAATCACAAGAGACTGAAGAATGCCTGGAGGCAGAGAGGAGATGCACTAAGGGCCTCTCCCTCCCTTCTCCACTTTTATATTTACCCTTCTCCAGAGAAAGGAGGGGAGAAAAAAGAGAATTCGGGACTCTTGAGAAACGATCAGATAATTTTTATTTCAAAATAGATTGACATTCCAAACAGAGATTATGGAAGAATTAAAAGTACAAGAATTTAAAGGTTTGGCAATGTTACTATTTGAGAAAATCCAGTTTCTAGGATTTTGAAACTTTAACAAAGATCATAGGAAATTGGAAGGGCTTTCTTTAGAATGAGGCATCTTGCAATTGTGGAAATAACATATTGTAAATTTTAGATTGAAAATGATTGTGATCCCTGTTGTGCCAAGCCCTTTTATTCCCTCACTGAGAGGGAAGCCATTGTAAAGAGGGGGAAGGCTTTTGGATCAGTGCTGCGAAGAGAAAGGAAAGATTTAAGATAATACAAACTTTTTAGCTTTATATTTTTAAGGAAACAGACTTAGAAAAACTGATTATATTTATCTTTCCACATCTGTGTGTGTCCAATTCTCTACCTTCTAGGTGAATAAACAGACAAAATGGACTGTGCTCTGTATTAGGGATGCCTCTTGCACTTATTTCCATTGGAAGGGATGAGGGGGACTGGGGATTTAGGGTTTACAGAAGATGGAAGATGCCACACTTCCCACTAATCCTAGGAGTTACTTGGAAATGGAAAACTGATTGCTCTGTAAAAATGCCTCCCCATACCATTTCTTTCCTAGGGGTTTGTGGGTCCTTCCCATGCAGGTCCTTCATACCTAGACCTTGAGTAAATTGCTGACTGCAGCCAACTCCTAGCAGCTCTTGATGACAAAATACCGCTCACCATTGCAGTCTCTAAAACCGCTGGGAATTGGGAAGTCCTAGCTGCGTCTGAAAAGTGGTTCTGAAATGGGATTAAAAAACACCCTCTTCCAATTCTCTGGACTTCCCTTATACCTCTGTAATCTAACTTTGGTATTTGGATCATCTTCTCTTTTTTGAAAAGAAATTGGGTTCAATTTCCCCTAGTCTGAGGATCCACCCTATTCTCTCCCATGTTTCTCCCTGTTTGATTTTGTCTGTATCTCCCTACTTCTCACCTGTAAATGTCCCTCATCCTAGCCTCAGAAATGAGACTGAAAAAGGATTAAGATTCCCTCCTACATTTTGTCACCAGAAGGCTTAGGATTCCCTCCTACATTTTGTCACCAGCTCTCCATCTAGTGTCACCTAACCTGAGCCCATAGTAAATAGAGAATTCTAACCTAGGAAAAGCTTTCAAGAACGAAAAGACTAAGCCTATGATGGCAAATTTTCAGGCATAGCTGGATGTAATAAAATTTTGTGTGCTACTCAAAGTCATCTGATAAGTAGGTACTTGCTTAAATCATCCATTCCCAAAGCAGTCTAGCTTGGAAAGGTTTTTTTTTTTTTTTTTTTTTTTAAGATTCATTTGTTTTACGATATATAACAAACATTTATTAAGAAAAACTGCAGAGAGTCTGGAATTGGGCTGGGAGCATGAGATTTTTTTTTCTTTTGGCCAATATTTTATTTTTCCCAATTATATGTAAAGATAGTTTTCAACATTCATTTTTATAAGATTGTGAGTTCCAAATTTTTCTCCCTCCCTCCCAGTCCTCCACTCTCCTCAAGACAAGTCTAAATGGCAATCTGATAAAAGTTATATATTGCAATCAGAGCATACAAGATTTAAAAGGGAAAATAAAAAGCTGGGACACTTCCCAGTAAGGAATTTTAAATTGGAGTTTTGTATCACGACAAAGGAAACGGAGAAAGAAGACAATCCAGGTACTGGGTTTCTGCGGAAGATTCCACACCAGCTACTCTCGAGGGCTCAGAGGAAACGTTAGGGAAAAGGGTCGGAAGGGGGTAGGTGGTAGGAAGCATCCAGGAAAATAATGAGTGTCCCCACGCTGGTGAATATAATGAAAGTCCACAAGAAGAGTCGGTCCACCACCATAGCCACATATTGCCAATCCTCCCTCAGCTGGGGGACGGGAGCAGGTGATGGGGGGGAGGGAGGAAACAAGAAAAGTCAACCACAGACGCAGATTACCAACTCGGGTGAAGCAACCCGCAAGGAACCTCCCCCTCCCCCGCCCCCTACAGTTACAATCCAGCCCCCCGGAGGGGCGGGACCTCGGGACAAGCGGAGGGCGAATCAGAAGTCAGCAGCGGGGGCTGCTAGGAGAGGGGGGCGCGGAAAAGGAAATCCGGGGATTGAGAACTCAAAGGGACTTGACGCCAAATCTTTTTTTTTTTTTTTACGGATGGAAACTAAGGAACAGAGAAGTTAAAGGACTTAACTTGGGTCACACTGCTAGTAAATATCTAAGCGCCCAGTACTTTCTGGTTCCAATTCCCCTGCATCAAATTGTAAGGAGCTAAAACCAACGAAACACGGCATCCCCTATTCTCCCCATCCCCTTTTTCCTCCTAGACGTACGTCTTCGTAGTCTTCTTGATCTTGTAATTGACGAGCGATGTAGTTTATGGAGGTCACAACGTCCCGCAGTTCCAAGGGCAGCTTTGGACTCTCACTTGGAGCCCCGTTGATAAAACGCCGAAGGTCGGGAGGGGAGAGCTCAGGTTGAAACCTGGGGACGTGGAAGTATGTATAGTTAATTTGGACAGCTGCCCAAAACCCAGCTCCTTCTGAAGTTTCCCAGCCCCTGCCTCTTTTTCCCGCTTCTTTGGAGATCTATTTCAGCAACCCATGCGATCCCTGTAATGACCTTCCACTTTCTCGCCGAGGAGCTCTGGACATCCCAAAAGGTCCGAAGAGGATGAAAAGAAATAGAAAGCTTTTTGCCAGCCCTTCCTACACGAAAAACTACAACACCCACGATTTCATGCGGCAGTGGCATTGGTTCTCCGGACAGATTCTAATGAACTACTTTAAGCATCTTTTGCCAAGTCTGAGTCAGGACAGGGCTCACCTGTTACTTTTTGAGAAATCCCCTGGAGGCTTCCGGATGAAATATTCATCAGTGGCTCGATCCCAGCCACTGCCTTGAGAATCCCTGAGTGCCAGGATAGGAGGTTCTGGCTTCAATGTTCGCTCTACCTTGGGCCTCTTCAGACCCAAATACCAGGGGAGTTTGTGGATGAAGATCTAAAAAGGGATAGAGGGTGAGAACCAACCCCAGGGCAGCCTATTCCAAGCTGTTTTCTGTACTTTGAAGGCAAAGATTCATAGGGTGGAGGGAGAGGAACAGAAGGAACAGTAGGATCTTGACCATAGTGACAAGCCACTCCATATTCTAGCCAATCTTATTCTACTTCTATCACCATTCCTGAAAAAACTCCCTCTTCTCACCTCTTGCCTTTAAAAATTTACTCTTCTAAGGCCCATTTCCAAATCTCTTATCATCATAGCCTATATTTAAAGCTGAAGAACCCTCAAAGGTTATTTAATCCAACCCCTCACTTTGTAGATGAGGAATTGGAGTTTATATAATAGTCACATGAATAGTTCATGACAAGAAGTGGAATCTGAACCCAGGTCAATGCTTTTTCCCCTACATCCAGCATAAATTCCTTATGCCACATGATTTAACTCCCCCATCCATCCATTTATTTTCTAACATTCTATATAGAATGTAAGCTACTTAAAAACAGGAGTTATTTCGTTTTTGGTTTTGTATTCTCAACACCTAGACACAGACACTCTCTGCTTGACAGAGTTGCTTAATAAATGGATTGCTGATTGATTATAAACTCCTTGGGAGCAGGGATTTTGTCATTTTAAAAATCTTAGCTCCTCTGTTATCTAACAAAAGGCGTAAAAATGATTACTTGTTTAAATTAATTGGATGCTGGACTTTGATGCCCTCCTGTCCTTATACTGTCTTGCATGGCTTCACACAAATTGAGGAGGAGGATGGCTAAATCCTAAGGATGTAACTTTTTGTCTCTGAGGAAGAGTCCCCTTTACCTGATGAACCCAGAGGGGCATTTGGTGGGTGTGAGGGGACCGGTGATGCAAGTTGAGGACAACAACACTGAGTATGACTGAGAAGGTGACCAGAATCATTGTGAACATGAGGTACTTGACAATGATAGGAACAGCCAGGGATGTCTCAGGAACCTTACTGGCCAGCAGCAGCAGGAAAACCGTCAAGGTCAGCAAGGCAAAGATAGAGAGTGTCATCTTCTCCCCTAGTTTGTGAGTGGGAGATGGAATCAATTAATTGGGTTAGGCTACTCCATCCCAAGGAAATTATGTAATTTTCCAGAAGGAAAAAAGAATTTTCAATATAAAAGAACTCAAAGCTCTCTCTTCTCTCCCTTCTCTTTCTTGGGCTAAGGATGCTAATGAAGGGGATTTTGAGAGAGCTGGGAGGAAGAAAGCAACATTGGTCTCACAGGGAATATGAGAACTGTGGAGTCCTATAATAAGGCCCAATAGTGGTAGTATGGTGGAGAGGCATTGGGACATTCAAAGTGGGAGAAGCTGACCCAGTGGGAGGGAAAACAGTATTTGTGAGTTTGGAGTATAGAAAGAGGATCCTTGAACAGACTTGAGAGAGAAAGGTTGATTTGGGAAAAGGGGAGAATCTGGAGTGTGACATATGACAAGATGACCACGAATACTCTTTTCTATCTCTTCTCTTCCTCCCAACTCCTAGATTCCTCTTACCAGCATCTGGGGGTAGGTAGAAGACAAAAATGGCAAGGAGAGTGATGAGTACACAGGGAATTATGACATTGACCAGGTAAAAGAGTGGTTTTCGTCGGATGATGAGATAGAAGGTGACATCCTGGTGCTCTCCTTCCTTCCCTCTTTGCCCCTCTCCTGAGGGACCATTCAGTCTTGAAGATTTATGGATTATTTCCCACTGGCCATTCTCTGGAGAAGGGAGAAGGTAAAGATTTATCCATGACAACTGGTTTAATTGTATAACTTCATAACATGTGTCCTAGATTTCTCCCACCAACATGTGTGTTCTAGCTGTTTCATTTAAGTAGGAAAATCATAGTTGTACCTTCATATGGGCCATGCACATGCATATGTGATACATGTACCCAGTACATGTACCACTGTATCCCTCCCTAATTATCTCTGCCAAGCACAAACCGATGAAATTTCCCTCATGAATGTAGATCTCGCTCCTCTGCTGTCCATCCAGACCAAGCCCCGGGCTTAGGTTGAGCTGAGAGCTGTCATAACTATAAGAACTGAAGACCATAGTGCAATTCTGCCAATCGAAGGGGAAGTAGGTGACCTGAAGAGTGAGGGAAGAAGTATCAAAGAGATATTCCCCAGCTACTGGTCAGGAGGAAAAGTACAAGTTACTAAGAGAGGTGGTTGGGTCACTGAGACTAGGGGCCATCAAGAAGGGTCACTTGGAAGAAGAGAAGTAAAGCACTAGGGAAGATCACTGTGACTATCATTGGGAGGGACAGGGAGCTTGGTTACTAAAGGACTTCATTGGAGATAGCCCTTGGGAAAGGCTTGAAGTTAGTAGGGGGAGACTACAATTTGATGGGGAAGGTCAGTTGGAAGGGATCGAAGATTTATTACTGAATCATTGTTTAACTCAATGAAGAAGGGGCCAGAGGTCAAGAACCTGGATACTACAGCTGCTGTGGTAAATGGCAGGAGGCAGCCAGTGCACGGAGCCATCTGAAGTCACCAACACATGAATGTTTAGAGAGACATCGAAGTTTCCATCATTGCTGAGGGATGAGGCCAGATCAAGCAGGTATGTTTTTATAGTCTTTACTCTGGGACCCTCCCACCTGCCCTGTCTCTTGGGTTCCCATCCCCTCACTTCCAAGTGATCATATGCCCCCCCCCCAACTCCACCCCACCCCCTTCTTCTACTTGTTCATGAGCACTATATCTGGAAGCCACACGGAATCCGATGCAATCCTCAATGATTCTATTCCCTCATGTTCTTCAGGGTTCCAGCTTAGTCTGTAATCAGTCCATACCTAGAGATGTGAAGCATGATGGTTTAGCGCTTGTTGGGAAATCAATTTATGTCAGACTGTAAGGTTTTTGGAGACAGGGACCTATATTTTGTGTCTCCTCTAACTTCAGGTATAGTACTTTGCACACTGTAATTTTTAACAACTCGCATTTATATGGAGCTTGAAGGTTCATGAAGCCCATTCCTCACAACAATCCTGCTAGCTAGAAAGTACTATTATTATCCGCTTTTTAAAGAAAACAGGCCCAGAGATGATGAAGTGAAGTGTTGCTGAATATGTAGTGACACAACTAGTGTCAGAGCCAGAATTTGGATTCAGATTTCCTGACTATAAATAAGACTATTGCCCACTAAGTGCTTAATAAATATCTGTTGAATGAATGGCCTGGTGGGGGTGGAGAGAGAAGGGGAGCTGTCGGATGCTTGGACTATTCTAGTGCAGAAGTTCTTAACCTTGTTTTGTATCATGGACTCCATTGGCAGTACGGTAAAGCCTATGGACCCCTTCACAGATTAATGTTTGCTACCTACATTAGTAATTTTCAATTTCATTTGAAGGTCAGTGAAAATGAAGATGATTTTTTAAAAAAAATTTTATGAATAATCTGAGATATCTCTACGGACCCCCATGTTTGTGGACTACAGGTTAAGAGTCCCACCTCTAAGCTAATAAAGAGGCGATTGAGATATTGGACAGGCCCTCCTCCCCCTACTATGTCAATTCCCAAAACCTTCCTTCCTCTTCGGTCTAACTCCGTACCAAGTCCACATACACTTTGGTGATTAACTCCTCGTCTTTCTCGTTCTGTAAGGGAAGGAGATGAATGGACTAAAGAAGAGAACCAATAAAGGCGAACTTCAGAACTTCTTAGAATCCCCTTGTTTATTTTCCACTTGACCACTCAACTTTTCCATTCCCCAACCGCCTCGATAGCACCGCCCATTTCATAGATAGCCTCACCTCTTATCACTGGTCACGCCAGCTTCAGACTCCACCCCTTCTACGTATATTTAGAAATGATCCTTAAGCTCCTCCTCCTGATTTCCCTTCCCCCATGAACTCCTGCGTTCTGTTTCTAAATCCAAATCTTTCCCTCTTTGGGCTGAGTACCTTCTTCTGCTTTTACCCCACCTCCAACCCTAGCCCGATACCTCTAGCTCACCAAGCTGATGATCTGCGCTAGGGTTAGGCCGATGCTGACGGGCACGCGGTCTCCAGGGTCCCGGGCGGGCCTCACAGAGCTATCGTAACCCGAGAAAAGCTTTTCCAGGAGCTGACCCTCGCCCGAAGTGCCGCTTGCCCCTAAGAACAGGATCACGAAGTCCCCCCAGTCAATCACACATCCCTGCCAGTCTCCCCTCTCAGTAACCTAAGGAACTCACCCCAGTACCCGAAGTTCCCATATTTACCGTCCATGAAGAACAGGACCCCTAGGGTTCCCAGCAACCACACTCCTGGGCTCATGCTTTTCACTCTCTCTCTGCTCTCCCTAAACTGGCTTCACAACCCAAGTAAGCTGGGATCCGGTGGCAGAGGAAATGACTAGGAGTTTAGGAATGTGCACCTGTTCAAATGCCTGCAGCTGCTGGGACCCTAGTTCTAAAACCCGTGTCTTCTCTCCCTTTTTCTGTCCTGTCTTTTGTCCCCTGCTCTTAACACTTAAAAGTAATTTTATCTCCTGCTCAGCTACCCTCTCCCATTTGAAACTCCCAGTTTTCCCAATTTCAGAACAGACATAGAGAATGTACAAATTGCCTTTAATAGAGGAAATGAGCAAGAGAAAGACCCTTGTTCTTGGAGCAAGAGGATTCATGGGCAGTTGGTGTCTGTGATAGTAGGGCATTGGATGGGATTGCAGTTTCATCAATCATGTAACAATCTGGGTAGGTTGAAATAGATTCTAAGAGATAATCCTTCATTCTGACACCAGTTCAATATTCTTTCTTCTAGTGGTTCCTGCTTGTTGCCATCATTGCCTTAGTTTCTTCCTGATGTTTCTAGGGTGTTGGAGTACAACTCCCTTATTGCCTTGTACTCCTCAACTGATTCGTTCTAGTCTCATTTTAGTCTTATTTTAGTCTTATTTATTCCATCTGCCATGTGTCCCTTTCTTTGGTTCAACCTAGTTGAAGTGTGATTTACAACCACATTCAATATTTCAGTATTTTTCCCATTATTTCAAGGATTTGTGATCTCATCAGTTTGAGCACTTCTCTATAAATATAGATTACAAACCTTCTTGCAGTTTAGCAAATAGCTTTTGAAACTGGCCTTACCTGCAAACTTCATCATCTTGAATACAACTTGACAATTTGGACAACAGGCTGTGTCTGGGGCATACCTGAAGCCTTTCTAGGTTGGTTAAGACCTTCCAGAGATTTTGATTCCCTAGCAAAATTCTTAGAAAACCCAGGGTTATTCTATTTTGATTTAAAATCTGGGGGAAGTGAGACCTAGAACCAAAGTTCCCTAACATTGCTTGACCAGATAAGAATGTTATGGCTGATTTAGATGGTAACTCATTTGTTCTCTCATGCACAGCTTGTACCAGTTGGTTCATTATCCTCTTTCCATCACAGTTGGTGACAATTTCATTATATTTATGGAGGACCCCTAAGAAGTCCCTAGTGAGGTAGCTAAGTATTCATTTTTCCATATAATTCAGAATTTGTTCCCATAGTCTTCACCCCCAGATGTTTTCCTCCCTCTCACCCACCATATCTGGGTCTCTGTGCCTTCACCCTGAAAGTTCATTAAACAGGAATTTGGCTATTTCTTTAACTTTAGACTCCCCAATCCTACTGCCCTGCAACTAGCTATGTTTAGGGAGAGATTGAATCCTAAGCTTTAGAAAGTGCTTTTAAAAAGAGGATGGATTTGGGCTTTTTCCCTATATGGAAGAATAAGATTTTTAGAAAATTTTCTACAGACAATAAAGGACATGGGTTTTGGTCCATATATAATGTAATCTTTCTGGACCACAAGTAGCATTTATGGAAGAAGTGTGATCCATTGTCTAAAATGTCTCCTAGTGCAAGCATGTGGCTATTCAGACTCTAGCTCCATCTAAGGAAAAGGGATGATTTCAGCTATAAGCTAGAACCCACAATAGTCAGTAGAACAGATTCTAGAACTAGGTCCCTGCAGGCCAGAAGTTAGGACAGTGGTAGTTTACAATGGAGTTCAGTGAAGACCAAGACAATGTCTGTGATGGTCCCAGACATCAGGGTTATGTTTCAGGAGGCAAAGAGGCTGGAGGAGGCTTGTCATTTGCAGGAGATGTCTCAGGTACATTGTGCAGGGAAGGCTCCCGGTACATGGCCACTGTGAGGAGGATGGAAACAGAGAAAGAGAAATAGTCAGGGATTAAGAAACACAGAAATAAGCAGTGGAGAAATATAAAGAAAGATATTACTATAGCCTCTCTTGATCAAAATGATAGATAGGTGATCTTTAAGGACCTTTCTAATTTTAAAAGTTATAATTTTCTGGTTCTATGAAGATGTCACTGTTTTGATACTTGTTTGATTTCTTTCTGTGTTGCTACTGTTAACCTATATTTCTATTAATTTCCCTCCTCCCTCCAAGTGGCCCCTGGATAGAGCATGTCTTAGAATTCTGAGATAATCTCGTTCAATTCCTTTCCCCTTTCCTTATCTTATATACCCCATTTTAAAAGCATTCAGTATTTATAGATCAGCCCTCCTCACTCCTGCCCCAACAGAGTCTGTCTGTTGTTCTACTATCATTATACAACTTTTCTGTCACAATATAAAGTGTTTTCAGTGGGAAAAAAAAAAAAAAACACACGCAAACAAAAGCAGAAGCCTTGCCATACATAGTAAGAAAAGATATGCTTCCCTATCATGGCAAGACTTCCTTTTGTTATGACCTAGTTTGAAATATTTGCTATATAACCCTCATAGGATGTGAAAATAGACAGGATCTTTTCTGTGGTAGTGGAAATGTATTTGACATGACAGACCCTCTCATCTCTGAGATGTTCATACCTTCGAGGAGCTTAGGCACAAAGTGGGCAGCCGCTTTGGTCTTCTTGACTCTATTTCCCTTCATGACATGGCCCTCCTTGTCCAAACCCAAATACCAGGCTCGGCCTGAACGACGCTGGCGGTAGAGGGCAGAGGCATAGAGGACATAATAGTTCTCAAAGACGCACTCCTTAAAGCGACACTCTGCTGTAAAGTGTGGCTTGAGGATAAGGTCACAGAAAGAAAAAAACAAAGGTAGAGAGGAAGAAAGAGAAATTGATATTATTGGGCAAGAGGCTGATATTCCTCAGACTTGAGCCTCCCCTTCCCCCTTTGAGAAATGATACATAAAATCTACATATGGAATCAAATCCTCTAAGTGCTGAGGGGATGAAATAAAGATGAGCTCTTTGAGCCCAGATGCCTATAGATTTGAGGGTGGATTTCTGTGTATTCCTATATCTAATTATCCAACCTGACTCCTATCCCTTTCACTCTAATCCCTTCCTTTTTCTCTTTTTTTTTTTTTAATTTTTTATTTAATAATTACATTATATTGACACTCATTTCTGTTCCGATTTTTTTTTCCCCTCCCTCCCTCCACCCCCTCCCCTAGATGGCAAGCAGTCCTTTATATGTTGGATATGTTGCAGTATAGCTTTTTCTCCACTATAGTAGTTCTTTAAGTGTGGTCTGCAGATCCTTGGGAGTCCTCCAGTGAGAAAGAGTACTCAAGTTCCAAACTATTTTTATAATAATATTAAAATATTATTTGACTATTAAAATACTCCTTGATTTTTCAATTTCATATCCATGTGAGGATATATTATCTGCATATAGTTTATTTTTATTCTTTTTGGTGAGGCTTTGTTGTTTGGTGAGGGTTTTGTGACTTGCCCAAGGTCATACATATAGTAAATGTCAAGTATCTGAGGCCAAATATGAACTCAGGTCATTCTGATTCCAGGACTAGTGCTCTATCCACTGTGCCACTTAGCTGCCCACCCCCATTATAGTTTAACCAAAAAACATATCATAGCAAATTGAATACAAAAGTATATAAGAGAATCTAGTTTTTTTCTATTAAGTCAGACAGTAAAGAGATTTGCAAAAATATGTAAAATAATGCTATTTTTCTCACTAAGTTCTTTATGTTTTGAATAATGTAGTTATTTTTCAAAAAAATATGCTGTATTGGTTAACATATTTTTGATATTCATCATGTCAGACTCTTCATGACCCTATTTAAAGTTTTCTTGGCAAAGATATTGGAGTGGCTTGTCATTTCCTTCTCCAACTCATTTTACAGATGAGAAAACTGAGGCAAACAGGATGAAGTGACTTGCCCAAGGTCACAGAACTAGTAAATATCTGAGGTCTAATTTTAATTCAGAAAGATAAATCCTGTAAAATCAGATCTCAGGCCTGGTGCTTTATCCACTTACCCACCTAGCTGTTCTAACATGGTTAACATGTCCTAGGTTTAGTTTTGCTATTTTAAATGAATTAATAAATATCTTTTAAAACTTATGTTTTCATTTTTAGTATCTTAAATATATACTGATGTAGCCCACACAAACAAAAACTCTTTGCCTTATTAACAGAAACTTTTAAAATTGTAAAATAGAAGCAAAAAGTTTGACAATTTGTAATCTAGTGGATTCCCAGCTGTAAACTGGAGGGGAACAATAGGAAATAAAGAAATCTTTGGACAAATCAGCTAACTTCCCTAGTCCTCAGTTTCTTCACCTGTAAAAGGAGAGGAATGGGACATATGGATGCTAAAGAAGCCTCTGGCTTGAATTCTAGGATTCTATGATATTTTAGTCCAACTTCTCTTTTTGTTGATTAGTGAAATTATTTGGTCAAAGAATGCATTACTGGCAGAGTTATGGAAGAACTCAGATCTTTCTTTCACATGCCCTATCTGGCTATCCTAGTCATAACTAGCTCTGGGCATATAGAGAGATATTCAGAGAAGGCAAGCCACATGGGGTCCTAGGCATGTGGTTGTGAGGATGTCCTTTGCAAAGACTAGAGGAATCTGGAAATTATCTCTATCAAGAACCTCTTGTGTAGTGAATGGATATGATGAAGATATTGTAAGATTATTGAGAAGAGAACTCAAAAGTGGCTTTGGTAGGATATGGCAAGGAAAATCTTAAGAAAAAATTAGGGAATTCAGAAAGGGAAATTATTTTGAGACTGATGACTCTGCTGTAGAGTGTGTCTAAAGGGTCTAAAGGATCTAAAGGATTGAGAAAAGGGTCAATTGTGGGATTACCAGGGAAAGTGACTGAGAAATCGGTCCCAGCTAGGTCTTTCACCAGGACAGAAGAAAGTGAAGAGAATCTCACCGAACTGTAGAGTAGCCCCTCAGCATTCATGGCTACATAGTGCCCCAACTTGGTGCTCTGGATAGTGACGACTCGGAGACCCACTGGGATCAGGTTAAACTGAGCTGGAGGGTAGAATGAGAGTTAGAGAGCCAAGGCATCTAACCCCTGATCCCTCAATCTTTAGGATGTCTTGTGCCCACTTCCTCAAAAAAACTCAACCAACCAAACAATAAAACCCTGAGCCTCTCATTATTTCACCCTACCATCAGTTCTACTCCAGGGACAGCTACTCTACTCTGGCCCATCCTCACTCATGGATATCAATAACAGAAACAGGATTGGAAAGTTACTAGGTAGACAGGAAATAAGCTATTCCTTCAGGGGCCCAGTTGCCAGTGCCTTAGAGTACAGCGAGAGAAGAGAAGCCCTAAGCACTTCTTTTCTCCTTTCTAACTCTCCCCATCCCCCAAATTCCCTTCTCCCCCTCACTGAAAGAGCTGGTATCCTCTTGTGTCCCATTGATGCTCCCATCTGGATTAGCCTGCAGATAGAAACCTTGACGGCAGAAAAGCTTTGTGATGATGCCTTTGAGCTGGGGTTCTAAGGAGAAAGAGATAGGAAGAACTTGACATTAATTTTGATAGTTTTTTCTTTCCAAGTTTGATCCTAGAAATGGGGGGGGGGGGTGAGGAAAGTGGGGAAAGTAATTAGGGAGAACTAAGGTCAACTGCTCTTTCACAGACCCACTGAATATAACCCTTTAGCTCTGGCCTCTCAGTCTCCTGAGGAATTCTGCACCCTGTCCCTGCCCCCATCATTGGCTCTTAGTTTAATTTATTGAAATTTATGAGTAGTTTAGTTCCTACTCAATAGCTGAGTTGGAGGGGGAGGGGAAGAATTTATGATAAGAGGAAAAGACAGTGACAAAGGGAACCAGAACCACTAGTTTTTGTAGTGGGTAATCACAGATTGTACGTTGGGGGAAGGGGGCTACGTAAGCTATGGGGGGAGGGAGTTGACTCTGCTGGAATTAGGCTCGCTGACTCAGCACCTGATGCTGCCCAGCCTGGCTTGGGCCTCTGCCGTGTCTGCCTGGTCATCTGTGCCACTAATCAGACTGCCACAAGCCTGTCTTTCTGGGGAACCAGAAATCAGGGGACTCCAGTCCTTCTCCTTCTCCAGTCCTTATTAGCATTAAGGACCCCGGACTTCCAAACTGGGGAGGAAAGATTATAGTAGTGCACACAAAGGATGCGTGTAACTGAAGGACCGAGTGTAAGTGTGTGTGTATGTGTGTAAGGGCTAGAGGGGTGTGGAATAGAAGGGCAAAAGGGACATTTCCAAAGGGTGGGCTCTGGACTGTACCACAGAAAAAGGCAGAGTGGGTGGGAAGAGGAATAATTAAACGAGAACTTGGGGTGGAGGTTGTTGACTCTCTGTAATTAATTTGGAAAAAATAGGTAAGGGAAGACAGGGAAAGCTCCGCTTTTTGAGACATGGTGGTCTCTTCTTCACCCCTTTTTCTCATAGTATAAGTCCTCAAGGGGTATTTCATGTATACCCCCTGCTCTGCTGCGAGTGGTACAGTCCCAAGCAGTCTTTCCTGTCCGTGTCCCCCCACCCCGCCTCATCCCTTTAATCCCCCACAATCTGTTCTGAAACCTGGGTTCTATGGAGAGGGGCAGCCAGTCCAGCTGTGCCAGGGCTTTGTGTTCTTGAGGGAAGCAGGAGTTAGGGGTGTTGTGAAAAGAACTGGGGAGGAGATTCCAAAGGACATTCCTTGTTCTGTCCCCTGGGTGTGAAGGAGGGGAAAAGGAGAGGACACAGTAGAATTCTGAGATCGGACAGGGAGAGCAGAGTGGGAAGCGGGGAAGGAAGCAAGGAGGCAAGGGTGGGGGAAGGGCTGATCTGCAAGGACACCCTAGGGAGAGTTAGGAAGGTTGTCTCAGAACCAGAACGAGAAAGATCCAAGCTAGAAACTGGGGTAACAAAATAATAGAGGAAGGCGAATGGGGTGACCAGCTAAACAGGGGGAAGAGAAAAGAGCGTCGCAGAATCGAAGAAATCAGGTTGTATGACCCAAGTGTTCTGAGACCTCGGTACTCTCAGTTAGGGGCTTGAAGCAGAGCAGCAAAAAGGCAGGAAGAAATGGACATATACGGCCAGGCAATGCTGAGAGGGAATGGGGAAACTGGATGCTTGAATTCCTAAGAGGATCGGGGGTTTAAACTCTTTTAAAACCCTCACATTTCCCTTAGCTGTAGAGTCTCAGGATTATGTGGGTGCAGAGAAAGGAAGTGAGGATCAGCAGAAAGGGAGAATTTGAAATTGTAGTCTCCCCATTGCCCATTTCTCATTAGGGAGTTTTCGTCTATCTTATCCAACCGTCAACTCGGCTCTCTAAAATATTTTCGTCCAGTCTTCCCTGGTTCTCCTCGCTCAGCTGCTCTTCCAGATATTTAGTTTTTCTTCCCCGAGATCTCTATTTTAGTTTTCACCTCAACCTACTCAGGAGCCCCAAATCCCAACTGTTATCACTCACCCGGTGCCCTGTCCGGCGGCGCCCGTCGCCCCCCACAGAGACGGACCTTGGAGAGCAGAATCAATATCTGTTTCTGACACAAGGACTTAGTACCCCTCGGACACACTCGCCGTTGGGCTGACACCGGTCGGCTTGTCCCAGGGTCTCGTACCTCTCTTTTCTGCCGGATCAGACTGCTGGCCAGCGCCGCCATCTCCAACCACCTTCCCTCCCTTTAGGGGACAGTCGAATCTCCCTATGATGTCCCTTAACTCTGCCACTCTCACAAAGGAGATATACAACCCAAACTATATGAAGGTTCTTCAATAGGACACAATCCTCAAGCTGGCTCCCAGAATGTTCTCCCCCACAATTGAAAACAGTGTACCTCCAAATTTATCCCAGATACTCCCTTGTGCGTTCCTGGGTTCTTTGCCGTCAAGTAGTAGTACCCCAATAAGCCCTCCTAAATACCTCAAAAGGGATCCTTTCAATTGCCCTTTCCCCCTGTAATCCCTAAACTTGAAGGGAATCCTTAAACTCTTCTTGGTTGAAGCTTTGTAATTGTCCAGCTCTTGGAGTTAATTCCCTTGGTTCCCCTTCCTCATAGCCCCAGCTTTTCTCTCCTTTCCTTCACAGTCCTGGCCTTGAATCGATGTAACTCCAAGGTTCTTGTTTTTCTGCACCTCTCCATATAATCTCTGCTGCCCAGACTTTGTAGACCTTAATTCACTATAGGAGATGACAGAAATGAATCTCACAATTCCACCTTATCAGATAAAGAAATCTAGAAAGGGTGAGGACTACAACATCCCCAAATCATCTATCGCAGCAATACTTGGTGCAGCAGCTGTGAGGTTAAAGGGAATTGGGGGTCCTCTTTGCCTCCCCAATTTGGAATGTATCTTCTACCTCTTCTCATCACTCTCAAAACCTATAGCTCAGAACTTCTGGGAGGTTCCATTTGCTAGGGTCCTGAGCTTCTTTCCAAATCATCCCCTTTTTCATTAAGTCAACATTCTTTACCACCTCAAACCCCGAAAGACTCTAGTTTCTGTATCCTCTAAACTTATCCTTACCTCTACTTCCCTGGCGCTTTAAAACGTGCCCTTCCAGCTCCAGCACGTTAGGGGTTATCAAGGTGCAGTGGGTATGGAAGGTCCCTTCTTACATCCTGTCACCCCAAAATAGTGAGTCTTTAACTTCACTCTGGATATCTCACAAAATATTATTGGGGAGTCTTGATGCAGTCTTCCAAAATATGGAGCTATTTGACCTCCAGCTAGCTATTTGAAAGTGTTGTACCCCACTTTCTCCTTGGTACTCCCCAGATTAACTTGTCTTTTGTACTTCCTTTCTAGCGGTACTGCACTCCCCAAGATCCCCTTTCACGTTCCTTAAGCAATTACTTGCACCCCACTTTCTTTCCTGAGACCCCCAAACCTGTCCTGTTGATCCTGCTGCCGGCAGTGATGGATGGCTCAGGCTCTCATTCTCCTCCCTCACTGTCCCCCTGTCAGCAGAGGGTTCCCCGCGCGATTCACCTCGACGCTCTCTATCCCTCCCCCCAAGGAAATAGGGGTGGGTTTACAGGGAGTCCCTAGTCCCCCGATGGCGGCGCTCCAGGCCTCAGCAGCAGGATTGACTGGAAAGCAAACCCAAGCAGCAGAAGCAGTAACGGCAGCCGTAGCGGCAGCCGCAAACTCGCGTCCTGCTCCCCCACCTCAGCCTAAGAACCCTACCCGAGGGCGGGACAGGGGGCGGAGACAGCATTAAAAAAAAGGGAGGGGGGCGGTGGAAAGGGACTCCTGGATCTGTTAGAGGACCTGGAAATATAAGTGGTTGGGGATATAGGGAGGGAACAAACAAGCTGGTGGTGGGAAGCTAGTCATAACTCCCAGGAGGGGGAACTAGGTGCAGAGCTTTGACTCGGGGGGAGAAAAGAGACAAATGTCTAGGTCTGCATGAGAAAAGGGGTAGGGGCTAGCTGAAGATAGAGCTTTTTAGCTGGGGGCGGGGAGTGCATGTGGAGCAGAGATGGGGAAGGGACCCATTGCCAGGGAGTGGCAAACTGTTCTATTTCCAACCTAACCAATTGGCCAAGCTCCATCTTTCCTCTCTCATGCTGTGTCAGCATCTCCCCTTCACCCTTTTACTTGGCTTCCACCTAGGGTCGTAATTAGAGAAATTCTAAGAGGTTGTGAGAGGGTAAGATAGACAAGGAAGGAATGAGGAGTCCCTGGATCAGGGTTTTGATAGCAGATGTATACATTTTGGGGTGGAGGTGGTGGTAGTGAGGACGGGATTAAACATCTTTTTTTTTTTTCAGGGGCAGAACCAAGACATCCAGCAGACTCGGAAAATTCGAGGACTAGGTCTCCCGGAATGAGTTATGTCACCGGTTAGAGAGAGACGGGAATGAAGGTTGAAAAAGAACCAAGATTCTGTCTCCATCCAGCCGCATTTATTTTAATGACCCCCCGCCCACCACCCCACCCCCTTTCCGCGCAGTCTTGGCCTCCTCCACCGCAGTTCGGAGAGCCCCCACAGGGTCCCCCCGGAGTCGGGCGAGAGCCCCGGCTAGCTCTGTGGCCCTTTCCCCGACCGCCAGTTCCTCTCCTTCCAGAAAGTAGTGGGGCAGTGCCCCAGCCTCGAGCCCGCGGCTTAATTCGTCAAGCAGCCCCAGACAACAGGCCCCGGTATTCTCCGGCCGCCCCAAATAGAGGGCTGGAAGTCTCTCGCAAGCCCAGTAGAGCAGAGTCCGCAGAAGGTAGGGAGCCGCGCAGCCGGCCCCGGCCACCAGGGGGCGCAGCAAGGCCTGGGCAGCTGCGTGTGCTTGGAGCAGAGGTTGAGGGATACGGGCCTTGAGCGCCAGTTCCTGGCGGGCAAAGCAAATCCGCCAGTGGAGCCCATCCTTTTTGGCTCTGTAGCCCGGCACAAGGTAGTAGGCGGTAGGGCCAGCGGCCACGGAACCCATCCAGGTGTACGTCCGGGTTTTCCCCGGCCAACCGGCCACGGAGACCCCTGGCACCAAGTCAAAGAGTAAGAGCCGAGAGGGAGGGCCCGGTGTAGACAGAAGGATAGTAGTGACTCCCGCATGGCGGGAGGCATGGACCAGGCGCAGGGAACCGGGGTCCGGGTTCAAGGAGACAGCTACAGCAGACAGCAAAGAAAAAAACCAGGAAGCTACTTGGGTGGGGCATAAAGCGGGCCAGTTTTCTTGAGCGCCCCGCCCCTCAGGCTCTTGGACTGGCTGTCCAGGGAGTTGCTCTGTGACGTCACTGTGCGGATCCTTCAATAAGTCTATTTTTTCCGAATCCCTCAAGTCACCGCGCCGCTCCTCCGCTGGCGACTTGGGATCAAAGTCTTCCAGCAACGGCGGGAACGCCGCCGCCGCAGTCTCGGACATTGTGACATCACACGGAAGTTTCTCCAATGGGCACGCCTCTTTTACAGTCCCCTTCCCGCCCAGCCCCTCTGGGGCGAAGGGCTTTAGGCAGTCGTGCCACGCCTCCAGGACTGAGGCCCCGCCCACTGGCGCTTGAAGGCGGAGCCACGCACTGCCTGACTCCAGCTCAAGGTAGGGCCTCACTCCTTTACAATCCAGCCAAAGCAACGGTATCAGGAGCGTGAAGCCAGCATCGTAGTGGGGTCCCCGGACGTAGGGGCCCAGGGATCCAGGCCCCAGATCAAGAGAGCCCTCGCGGACTCCGCCGCGGAGGAGCAGAAGCTCTGTTCGCTCAGGAACCCGGGGGTCCCGGCGGTGGATGAGACCTGAGTATAAGGGGTAGAGGGTCAGTAGAGACTCTCTATAGGATAGAAACCAAGTATGGAACTACTGGAAAGAGGATAGGAGGGCCCAAAGGTGACACTTACCGAGCAGAGAGAAGACAAAGTCCTTAGCCCGGAGGAGGTCGGCCCCGGGCTTTGGCCCGCTGTGCCAGCTCTCTTGAACCTCGAGCTCTTGGATCAGTTGAGTGAGCTCCTGCAGCTGAGCTCCAGAGCAGAAGTCTAGGTCCGTGACAGGACGAGCAGGGGCTGGGGGTGGCGGACCCCACCAGGGGGTACTCCCCCAGACCGCGGAAGCCATATGGGGCTGAGGCTGGGGACACGGCCGGGAGGGGGGGGAGAGAAGGGAAAATGGGGCTCAGTTCATTCTAGAACTCCTTCCTCGTCAACCTAATTACTAGAAACTCCTACGCCCAGGTCTTTATTTAAATGTAAAGTGCAAATATTACCCTCCCCCAACATGCAAACTCTCTAGTCCTCTAAGTAGCAGTTAGACCTGACAAGTAGTTTTGGGTTTTTTTAAAGCTGTTTTTCTTCCCGCCCCTACCCCAACTTCAGCCCCGGATTCACTGCAGTCCAGAGCCAGACACATTTTTTTTTTTTTTTTTTAATCTGCCTATCTGTTCCCTTAGCTTACCGGCTTTGGGTGGGGAGGGGTTGATGGCAAAAGACCTCAGGAGACCGCCCGGAGGAAAAAGAAAGCTGGAGAAAGCTTTGGAGAAAATCTTATGGGTAACTTCCTTGTCTCCACTTGGACACGCCCCTTTTACCTGAGGTTACACCCTTCTTTGCTTGGACTGTTCACTCGGAAAGTTCTGGCCCCACCCCGTTCCTTGGTTCCTCTTCCCTAGCTACTGGATCCAAAGACATTTTTGAGTCGTCCAAGAAAGTCTGTCATCATCCTTACCTACTATTCATCCAGTTTTTCCCAGTAAATATTGTGTTCAGAATTCACTTTATAGGAAGGCTAGGGGTGCATGCTAGAAGAATTCTGTGTACTTAAGCCATGCCTGGGAGATCTCTTTTTAGGCCAGTTGGTCCTCTGCTGCTCCCTACTGTGGTGTTACGGTAGTGATGGCGTATAAACATATAAGACAGATAAACTGAATTTTATAGTTTCCAGGGACCTCCGAAGCCATCAAGTCCAACCCTAACCTCAAATGTAGTTCTCATTATAAAAATATTGTACAATCATCTTATAGGTTTTGCTTTTAAGACTTCTTATGAGGAAGTAGTAGTCCAGGTAGTCCATTCCAATTTTAGACTGCTCTTAATAGGAAGAGCTCCTTGGTGGCACAGTGGATAGAATACTGGGCCTCAAAGTCAGGAAGACTCCAAATTCAGCCTCAAACACTTATTGTGTGACCGTGAACAAGTCATTTAATTCTGCTTGCCTCAAAATTACTCAAAATGAACTGGAAAACCACTCCAGTATTTCTGATCCTTCAGCCAAAAATATATACACATCCAAAAGGGGGTCACAAAGACTTTCAAATGACTAGACAATTAGGGAGGTTTGTTTTTTTTCCTGACATTAAGCATTTTTATAAAGTACCTTTGAAACTTCCATCCATTGATCTTGATTCTGCCCTGTAAAGCCAAACACAACTAATCATCTCTTTTCCAGGTTTAAACATCCCCAGTTCCTTTTACTGATTATTAGCTCAAAGTATCCTTCCCCATGTTGGTTGCCTTTCTTTGGATCATTATAGTAATAATAAACTTATAATATTTATATATATGCTTTAAGGTTTCCAAATCACTTTGTACTTTTACATTTTATCAGAATAACCCTGAAAGTTAGCTTATTAGAACAATTTTAGAGGTAGCTATTTGTATCTTCATTTTGCAGGTGAGAAAAATAGAGAGCCAGAGGTTAAATGATTTAGTATGGGTCACAACCAAAAGTATTTGCACTCATATTTCAAATCACATTTATCTTGACTATCTTGTGCTATATCCATTGTGCTACCTTGTTGCTTCTAATTCCCTCTATCTCATCAATATCCTTCCTAATCGAACACAATAGGCAATGTCTAATCAGGGTGACTTTTATTCTTGGAAACTCTTGCCTTAATGAACCCTAAGATCCCAGAATATATATATTTTTTGTTTGTATGCTAATTTATCACACTCATTTTACAATCCATAAAGTCTCCACACCCCACAATGAGGGATTTTACAATTCAATAAATCCCATTCCCATCAAATTTTTTTCTGACAAACTGCTAGTATTTGTTTAATTGGTTGATTAAATATTTATCAGTTAGATTGAACCGAGGCTTAACCTATTAAGAGTCTTGACTATCATTCAATATGTAATCCTTTCAGATCTCTGTCATCTATAAATTTGGTAAACATGTCATCCATCCTTGGATTGATAAAAATATTAAACATATATCTCTAGGGCATTTCACTGTTGACTTACTGCTAAAGATTATAGAAACTATTAATGACTAAGTCTTATTCCTGAACCAGCATTGAATCTATCTGTTGATATAACTACCAGCTTATACCTCTCCATCTCACATATATATGCCCTCTTTCTGCAGCTCTCCCCTTTTCTACAGTTTAAGATATCACTGACTAGCTCAGTTCCCTGGTTTCCCTATTATAATCATGGTCAGAACTAGGAAAACTTCTCAGCCTCAGTTTCCCTCTTTGGATCTAGAGAACCAAACCTGGAATCAGGTTCAAATGCTTCTCAAAATGTGTGGTCATGGGTAAGTCAAAATTTCTGAGTGTCCCAAGCAATTTTCCAAGAGTTTTAAATTATAGAAAGTTGTCTTTATTGATAAGAGAAAATTGGCACACTAGAAAGGTCCCTTTAAATTCAATGCTTTGACAGAAAAGCAAGTGTTTGTGGTAAACTAGCTAAACCAGATGGGAAAGGTCAGGACCATAATGTGCTCAGAGGAGAGGATAAGGTCAGCCTGAGTTCAGGGCTCCAAATAGGTACTCTTTAATCTAGACACAGCTCTCTGTGAATTGTAATGAGAACATAAAGATTAGGATATTATTAGAAGCAGAGTAGTGGTAGGCAGAATCAGGCTACTGAAACAGAAATTGATGTTCACCATTGATGACCAGAAGTCCGAGTAAACCATCCAAATTAGTATCACAGACAGATCTAAGAGACAATGCTTGTAAAGGGATAGGCTACTGGAACTGAGAAAATGGAAGGATGATAGCAGAAACTCAGCAAATGGGAAAACAAGGACAGAACGAAGGGAACCCCCCAACAAAGGAAAATCACTGTTGTCTTCAGGGAAAGTTCAAATCCCACTTGCTTTTTGTGGTAGTGGTGTGGTGCCCCGCTGGTAGTACTTTCTCTACCCAGATTACCTTTACCCTGTACAGCTCTTGTATGTACCTGGTTATTTATGTCTTGTCTCTGCACTAGAATGGATGCCTTCCCCTCCCCCTGAAGCAATTGGGGTTAAGTGACTTGCCCAGGGTCACACAGGAAGTGTTAAGTGTCTGAGGTCAAATTTGATCTCAGGTCTTCCTGACTTCGGGGCTGGTACTCTGTCCACTGTGCCACCTAGCTGCCCCTAGAATGGATGCTTTTTGATGGCAAAATAGCTTTGCCTTTTTTTGCATTCCTAGAACTTAGCTGAGTGCCTGACACTTAATGGTTAACAAAAGACTTGACAAGGAACAAGACTTGATTTTCCTGTCCTTTTATATTCAAAGGACTCCAGGTAGAAACCACCTACTAGCTTTGAGCAAAATCCTTTGGCTGGCTTTGGTTCTCTGTTATGGGTCATAAGATTTATAATAGGCAAGAGACAAAATGGACCATAATCTCTCTTTTACAAGTAGGGAAAATGACTTGCCTAAAGTTGAACCAGAGACTGGATTTTAACTCAGGTCTTCTGGTTCCAGAATCCAGGGATTTTTGTACTATGCCTCATAGAGAAGAGGCAGCTGAGAATTAAATAGGCACTTCAGTCAAGATTAAAGACTTATGTTGTGGGTCTAAGTATCCAGATAAATATTTTGCTGTCTTGGAGGAAGAGAAAAGGGGGAAGGGAACAATCACTTATTAAGCACCTACAGTGTTGCCAGGTGCTCTGCTTAGTGCTTTGCAAATCTCATTTGGTTCTCCCTACAACCCTATGAGGTAGGTTATCATCCCCATTTTGCAAAATAAGCTGACAGAGACGTCAAATGACTTGATCATGGCCATATAGCTAGTAAAGATCTAAGTTCAAATTTGAACTTAGGTCTTACTGACTCTTGGCCCAGTACTTTTATCCACTGAGCCCCATAGCTGACCTCTAATGAAGGGTCACAGAGCTCTTTCCCCAACTCTTCTCCTCTCTGTCTCGGAACTAAACTAGAGGCCCTAAGGAAATGTGGATGGCAGCTGGAGGATTCTGTCTTCTCAAAGGAAGCAGATGGAGCCCAGAATTGGGAAAGGGAAGAGAAAGTCTTGGACCTTGACAGGTGAAGGGACTGATAGAATCTACGTTTAGGGTGGTCTCTGTGCTGTATTTTTAATAGTAGAGCAACCCCAGAGCTCAGTTCACTGGGCCTTATTGTAGGATAATCTATGCAGTTGAAAGAGCATTGTATTTTACACAATCACAGAATTTGAGAGCTGGAAAAGACTTCATTGGCCATTTAGTTCAACCCAATTGATTTAAATTTGAGATCAATAGAGCCACCTTCAAATTCTGGCTCTGCTACTTACATGGGTGACCTTAGGCAAGTCCTCACTTTGAAATCGTGAAGTTCCATCAGATTATCTGTAAGTCCTCTCTAGCTCCAAATCCTATCGTCCTATGTGTTCCACCTCTGTGCCACCTCCCTCCCTCAGCCCCATAGAGGCCATTTGGCTGCATAATAGGATCCGAATAAGATAGAGGTGTAAGAAAGGGCAGTTACCTCAAAGATCTGGTCCAGACAATTCTCTGATTATAGACACTAATCAGGTTTGGGGTTTCACTGCACCTGAATACCACCATGCAAATCTGTTTCCTTTTTATACCTGTCCCTTTATTGCTGTGCTTTTCTCCCAAGTCTTCGTCATGGACTGGTATCCCCAGTCTTCCTTCTGCCTTTCCTTGGAACAGTCAAAGGGGTTTCAGGGCCTTAGGAAACCCTGGGGACATAGCTTCTGGCTTGTTCCTTGTTTAGTCTGAGTTGCCTGGCATCAAAGACCACATGGCCTGTCGCCAAACCAGATCCCTTGCTCAGAGGCATCTGATGGAGGGATGACCGATTCTGCATGGGCATTTCCATAGACTTGTACCCCCAGTTTTGGTTCCATCTTTGGGGGCAATGGATCTGAGTGACAGTGGAGACCTCTGGTAATTTCTGCATATCACAAGCCTTATCACCCTTTGAAACCTCAATAGTTTCTACAAAAACCTTTGAAGGCTGTTTTTGGTACAAATGAATCTGGCCAGGTAGGAGGATTTCAGAAGAACAGGGTGACCGGGAAGGAGTATGGCAGGAAAAAGTGGGGTAGTCAGAAGACTGTAAACAGGCAGAATTTGGGGAATGCAGAATCTTCCTCTCAGAATAACCTTTATCAGTACGGGACTTGGAGTTACAGGAGAGTGTGCCCTTGTTCCTTCCTTCAGGAAAGCTGGCTCTCTGCTTCCTATATTCTATGTGCTCCACAGGGTCGTCAACAGGGAAAGTGGGCGGATTGGAGGGCCTCTCCGGGGTCTGGGAGACTGGGTTTTGGCCCTTCTCACTGAGCTCTCGAAGAGAGCCTCCGCCTGTGGAAAGGGACAAAGCTTCCACAAATCCCCCCAACTGGCAGTTTGGGCCTTTCATCTTTCTGGCATCATATACCACATGGCCAGCTGGGGGATGAGGAACAGAGGAGGAGAGGAAAACCTGGCATGGCTTCTGAATGCATCTGGCAGATTGGGACTCTATTTCCTCACTGTTCCTTGAGCTTTGAGGCTTTTGGCCAGGGTAGAAAAGGGTCTCAGGGCGCAGGAGTGGGGTAGTACTCACTCCAGCAGACTGAGAATGGGTAAACTTTTCTGCCTTGGGCACCAACCCTTTCCCCTGCTTCCATAGTCCACGGGAGATCTTTGGGTCTCCAGAGTGGCCACATTGTGGTGGCAGCCATCGGCACTTTGAGACCTTCTCATCATCTGTGTCTGGGGCCCAGTCCAGGCTGTGAGAAGGGTCCACCAGGCAGGTTTGATGCTGATGGGTATGGGGAGAGCCCCGAGGGATTAGGCTCTTGGGATCCATGGTGCAGCAGATGCAGGTTGGGTGGCATCGTTGCCGGTCTGAGAGAGGGAGAAGGGAGAAGTTGGGGCTAGGGAAGGAGAAACCTTAGTTTTAAGGGAAATTTGGTTCATTATAGGAAAGGGGAGGAGGAGAAGGATAGAGGACAAGGGAATAGATTCAAGTTGCCTCCCTAGGCCCCACACTCACATTTTTCCCAAAAGTGATGGAACAGTATTCGGAGGGAGGCTTTCAAATGACGCCAGAGCTGGGGGTTTAGGGAGAAGAGAGGATAGAGGATAGAGTGAACAAGGGTAAATCCAGGTGACTGAACCTCCAGGCTCAAATAACTATGTGTCTTCTAGTTCCCATTTTTGTTAGCCCCACTTCTACCCCCTCCCTCCCCTCAAGGATCCAAAATATCCTGCCTCCCTCAGTACCCAATCTCCCTGTTTTCCCTCTCCTTAATCCCTACCTCCCCCCATCCCTTGCTGTATCTACAGGGACACTAGGCCTCAGCCTTCCCTGACCAGCATCACCGCATTCATTCCAACATTCAACAGGATCACGCTCCCCAGGAGTAACAGGATCGAGTCCCCCAGGTCCTGGCACTTCCTGGGGTTGGGTCTTGAGTGTACTTGGGCCCATTTGCAGGACTTGCTTGCCCATGTTGGGGGTCCCAGAGCTTCCTGGGGTGCCCCAGCCCCCACCCCTGCCCGCATACCCTGGGAGTTGAGGTTCCTGTGGCAGGAGATGGGAAGGTATCCGGGTCACAATGGGAAAAGGAAGAAAGGTCACAATGAGGGTGGGAGATGAATAAAGGGAGCTCACATCAGGTCTCCCTCAGTTTTAGGCCCCTTAGGGCCTCCTGTTCCTTAGCAGCCAGTTCCAAAAGCAGCAGCTTCTACCAGGGCTTCTGGGCTGACTCATTCATTCAAATAACCAATTATAGAACCACAGAACATAGAATATCAGAGGTGGAAGGGACTTGAGGCACTATTTAGTTCAACTCCTTCAATTTACAGGTGAGGAGAACTAAGGTCCAGTGGCTTGCTAAAAGTCATAATTCCTAGTGGCAGAGCTGAGATCAGAAACCTGACCATCCATTTGCATTCTTGAAGCTATGCTGCCCTAAGTTTTTAAACCAATAGTAGATATTTTGGTGGCTTACTCAGGTTTGGGCTCCAGAGTCAGCTGATAGTTTTGGGGGGTTTTTTGGGGGGTGGAGACAGCAGAGAAAAGTCTCCTAGTTTGCTATATCTTAACCTTGAAGCATCTAGGCCTCAGGTCTCCCTATAGGAGAATACTGGGACTTGGGAACATCATCTTCTACAACCCCAATAGATAAATATAATCCCTAATAGAGGCAGAGGAAAGGAGCAGAGAGTTGATGGGGTCCTCTAAATACATTGGAGGATAAAATCCAAGGAGGAAGGGAAGGGTGATAGGATCCTAGGGTATCATTCTTGGCCAGTTCGGATGATCAGGTAAGAAATTATTAAGTCTTATTGGCAGGGGACATTGCCTTGCTTGCCTTCCTATCACTTGACTTAGTAACCATGGCTAGAAGGATGGAAACTTGTGGACTGGGTAATGGTCAAAGAATCAAGTCTTGGGTATAACACCTACCAGACTTCCCAAGCCAGGGTCTCCTGACCTTCCCTACCAAAGATGGAAGCATGAAATCCCTGTTGGCCTCTTTATTCCCCACTCCATCTCTGTCAGTGTCTCTCCCGACATGGATCAGCTGTCCTCAAAGTTTTCACTTCAACCTCCCAGCCTTGGTTCTGTGTAGAGAGTGCCAGGATGAGGAGGGACCCATGCGGGGTTTGGTAGGAGAGCAGGAAATGGCCTCACCTCGGCGCCCAAGTCCTTCCTGAATTTGTCGCTTCAGCTCCTGGCTATCATACACTTGATAGTTAGTAAAACCCCCTGGGTTCCTACTAAGCGGGATGAAGGCAGGTACTCGGCCTGGATCGGGGGCTGGAGTTCTGGCTGTCACACAGGCTGAGACATAGGACAGGGGTTGAGAGACCTCAGGTATCAGATTCTCATTTGGGGCAGAGCACTGGTTTTGTGTTTCATGGATGGGGAGTCTGGTGAAGGAAGGGGATGAGCCTAGTGTGATCCGGGGAGGCAATGGCTCTCTATGCTCTCCATCCCATCGTTTTATCTCTGACCTCTCCCGGCTGCTAAAGGGCAAATGTCCTGCTGAGACATGGGTCCGATTCAGGGGGTTGTGTGCTGGGATGAGGGGCACTGTGGCACGCCGCACTGACTGTCTCGGCACAACATTCTCAGCATAGCTTTGGAGCTCAGGGCTTCGAGGTACAGACTGGGGAGTCTTGGAGACACTGGTCCCCCTACCTCCATCGCGGGCCCTTTGCCTCAACTCCCAACCATCATAAAAAATCTGGCCACTTTGAGGAAGGGGTTTGTAAGTGCCAGGCATCCAAGATGGATTGGGAGGGAACCTGTGTCTGAATTGTGGTGAAGTGGGATTCGGTCCTGGTTCCGTGTTCTCCTTTAGGTTTTGAGGCCAGCTATTTGGAGGTGACTGATAATAAGTCTTTAGCCTCAACTCAGACTTTGCTTCCACCCTTCTGGGAGCCTTCTGGTCTTGAGGAGAGAGATTGGGTCCTCTTGGACAGTAACTGCTCCAGTATCCCCTGTAATGCCTGATATTTCCAGGATGAGAAGTTGTCTGCTGGTAGTTGGACTGTTGGTTCCAGGCCTCTTTATTGTCATCTAAGTCTGTGTCCCAGGTTTCTTGGTGACAGAAGGAATTGGGTGAGTTTGCAGGTGAGGGAGGAGGGGGTGGGGGCAAGGATGTTCGAGGGTGGTGGTGATATTGAAGATGGCGTTGGCGGCCACGATTTCGGCGACTGCGGCGACATGCCTGTTGGCTTCCCCAATAACTGCCATGGCAACTTCCTGAGTGTTGATGACGGCAGCGATGTCGCTTGGATGCAGGGTGGGTCACATTTAGAGCCACGGGGTCCAAGGTGCAGTGGATGCACAGAGTTGGGACCCCTGGTGGCTTCTTAATGGAAGGCTGGGGCTTCATGGGAATCTTACCTATTGGGAGTAGGGCAGTGAATTTGGGGAGAGGGATTGGATAGCTAAATACACAAGTCCCTTGTGGGAAATAATTGTGGTCATTGTGTGGGATGTTGGGGGCCAAAGGGCCAGATTCTCAAGTCCCTTTGAGAATGCTTTCAGAAAGCAGGCAGGTGACAAGGACTGGGAATGTCAGAGGATATAATGTCAGAGGAAGGAAATCAGAGTCTCTTCCCAGACCCCACACTCACCTTTAGGTTGAAAGAAATCAAATGTTCGGTGTAGGGACCTCATGAGACTGCGCCAGATCTGAGGGATAGTGGTGGGGGTGGGGGATCAAAGAAGATAATGGGTGTAAAAGCGTATTTTGCTAAGGCTATTATTGTTTAATAAAGACCCAGGCCCCTGTTCCCTCCCTGTCTCCTCTCCTCCCTCTCCCAATCATCAAGCTCCCACAGCTATTCTATCCCACTCTCCCAGTATCCACCCTTGTTTAGAAGCCCAGGTAGCATCTGACCAGGGCCCATCCCTGACCAGAATCATCACATTGATTCCAAGGTTGAGCAGGATGATGAGGCTTAGGAGTAGAAGGATCAAGTCTACAGGATCAAGATTTCTTGTCGGCCTATGGCCAGAGTGCATCTGTGGCCCATGCTGGGCCTTCTCGGCCATGGTGGGGGGTCCCGGGGTCACCTTGCCCCACCCGGGGCCCTGCCCACAGCTCATACATGCCAAGAGCTAGGAGGCTAGTATTCCTGTGTGAAGGCAGATGTGGTTCCTGAAGGAGGTAGGGTTGGGTCATAATAGGGATAGGCAGTGGGGGTCACAATGAAGAGTAAGCTGCTGAGGGCTCTGATCCTTTTGAAATGGACAAATCCCTCCTTTCCCCTTTGGGCCAGAAGAAGAAAGTTTGCTTAGTTAGATTGGGGATCTCTTTTGTATTTCAAAAGACCGGCTCAACAATGCCCTTAAGGTTATCTGTTCCAGGTGGGTGGTGCTCGGGTGGTGCTCAAGATTGATCTAATATCTGCTCGAACCCTGTTGTAAAATGCTAATCACAGATTCCAATGTAACATAGCCGAACAGAAAAAAACGTTTATAAAAGCTGTCCTTAGTGCTGTGAAGGTACGGAATTTTGACCATTCCGTCCTGAGCTCCGTACCAAATAAATCCTAAATCTTCCTCATTGCGGCTGTCTTGAATTTTATTGCCTGGTCTATTTCATTTGGAGGTCCTACCGAGATAAGCCTTTGGCTCAGTCTGATGGCCAGTCCCTCTCCCTGGAGGGCAAAGGGGATTACGGATCCTAGGGGGTGGCCACCGAGAGATCTTTCTCGGCCCCTGGTGTCCAGTAATCTCTCTTCTGCGAACCAGGAGAGTGAGACCCAAATTTTGAATTCGGTCCAAAATTGGCATAAAGCATTCTGATTCTGAGGGGCCCCTGCAGCTGCATCTGCAGTTGCCTGTCTGTTTGAGTACTCCGGATTCTGTGTGGGTGGTGGCTCAGCTGGACGCAGTGTTTACAGCCCTCCCACTGACTCTTCGTGGGACGCCACCGTGAGAGTCCTGACCTGGTTCTGGAAGACTAGTCTGTATGTTCTGTGTGTGATTTGACTGGTGTTCTGTGTGTTCTGTATGATTTGTCTGTCTAAAAGCTTTGTTAGTTTCAGCATTTAGAAGAGTAAGTCTGTCTGAGTACCTTTTGGGGTACCATCTGGTTCTGGTTCTGGTCATGGTTATATGTTAACTGTGTAGTCTGTGTGATGTGTATTCTATGTTCTGTGTGATTTGTTTGTTATGTTGTTGGTTGGAAAAATTTTAAGAACAACGTTGCAACTGTGCTTAGTGAATTGGAGCTCCACGTGTGTCTGTGTTAAAAGTTAGCAAGCTTGTAAAAGATAAGAATTCAGCCTCTGTGTTGCAGACTTAGAAAATATCCAGAAGTTTGCAAAATCTTTCTCTCTCCCTCTCTGTCTCTGGCTGACTGCAGCAGCCTGTGGGAAAGGGGGGAGAAAGGAAGAAATAAAAAGGAAATTAAAAAAAAATAGATTGAAAGGGATCTGAAAGTTCGGAAAGTTAATATATATATATATATATATATATATATATATATATATATATATATATATATATAGAGAGAGAGAGAGAGAGAGAGAGAGAGAGAGAGAGAGAGAGAGAGAGAGAGAGAGAGAGAGAGAGAGAGAGAGAAGAGCAGTGTGCTAACATTTTAAAGGAAAGAAGTTTGAATGGAATATCTAGGCATTCTCTGTGAAGGCAGAGAAAAGCACTAAATGGGTTTGGAAGTTCACAGAAACCCCTTTTGGATTCTGAAAGGGGAAAAGGGAATTAAACTTCTCTCTCTGGGGGTGGAGGTCTTGGAAACAGCTCCTAGTCTGTTTGCTGATTTAAGAGCTTTGTTAAGTTTTAAGAACAATGATTAAGGAAAATTTGCTTGTGATTTTAAATTTTTTTTAAGGAAAAGCCTACTAGAGTAAAGGGCAATAAAAAGCTCTGAAGATAAGATGCTAATAGCTGTTAAAAGAAATGTGGTAGAAAAGAAAAAAAAACTTTTTAAAGACAGCTGTATTAGTTTGATTCAGTTTGTTACCTTCTGGAATATATTGAGTTATTTGTTAACATAAGTTATACTTTAAATCCAGCTCTGCTGGACATGTATGGGTTTTTATGGAGGTTTGGGTTATTCACTATAGTGTGAATCTTACAGGTTTTTGAAGAAATGCAGATGATTCGGGAAGGACTGATTTGTAGGGGCAATTAGAGGTTTGCATGGTTTAAGGAAGGTGAAAGACTTTTGGGAGTAGGTAAAGAGGTGGGGGAGGGAGCCACCCAACCCTCACTGTCTTCTACTACTATACTAAAGGAGCATCTGAGTAGGAAAGTTCTTTAAGGAGATTGTTTAAGTATGTAGCTAGAGGGAAAGAGAAAGTTGGAAAGGAGGGATTTGTCCATTTCACTTTCACTTGTTTATTTATTTGTCTTATGGTATCTCCTGTAGGTGCCTTGATAAATCTTTCCATCTCTTCCCATTAATCTTGAGCATCATTATCCTTCTCCTCAGGGAAGTAGCACTACCATCTTCCCAGGTACCAAAATTAGAATCACTTAAAAGATTTCTCCTTTTCTTCTTGCATCTAACATCTGTATATTTGTTTTTCTTATTTTGCTGCTATATTGTTCATTTGACTGTGTTTTGTGTCATTTTCATGCTATAGCATTGTGTTTGTTAATAATTGTCCATATATGCTAATGCCCAGAGATAAGTTATACTTCATATATGGGCCTATTGATAAGTTATTGCTACAGTTAGCTTTTTTTTTGTTATTTTGCCATGCTTATTGATTTTGAATGATTGATAGGCCTATGTTATATAGTCTGTTGGTAGTGAGGCATGTTGTCACTTTAATATCCTCCTAGATGATGGTCTGTATAACTGTGTCTATTGCATTTACTGTTAATGTAGTTTTAGTTTCAATGATACTGAAGGATGGTTACCTGGGATACCAAGAAAATTATTCTTATTGTTTTAAAATACTCATGTTGGTGTTTATACTATATTTTTATTTACAGGTTTTGGACCTGCTCCAGTTGATCCTTGCAAGGAATTGTAGAGTTTTGGTTCAGAGGAGGAATGTAAGCCCTGTCCCAAAGCCCATTGATATAGAACTCTTCTCATTAATGGCAATGAATATTCACACCCTACAAGAGATGGAAGTGTGGAATTAGAATGGAGGAGATTTAGCCTTCTCTAGTGGTCTTTGGAACTCTTCCAGCTCTTACTCATGTTGGGCATTTCTGGCATCCAGCTTCAAGAAGATGTAAGATGCCAATCTTATTTCATTTTGTGGAAGGAAAAGATTTTGAGAAGAAATAGGAGAGACTGGAAGTTCCTATTATGTCCTTGTCCCCAACTTGCCACATTAGAAATCAGAGAGCTTTCCCTTGGGTGAGATCCAGGACACTTTCTCTTGGTTGAACTTAATTACCTTGCTCCCAATGGAAGAACTTCACTCTGTATTGCCTGGTATTTATTCTCCTATGTATACTTTTTTCTGATTTCTGTTTTGCTACCAATTAATAAATAGGTGTCTTTAATATTCATTAGGTACACATCTTTGTTGGTAGCTTCCAGCCCCAACTTCTGACTTCTCTCCTAGTAGAAATTAAAATCTCCCTTGAAGAAAGGTGGGAGAAAAAGCCTTCTTTTGTTGTTGTTATTTTGTTTAAATTTTAGCACTTTATATTTTTTTTCTTTTTAAAGCTTTTTATTTTCAAAACATATGTACAGATAATCTTTCAACATTGACCTATGCAATCCTTGCATAGCCTTATGTTTCAGATTTCCCCATCTTCCCCTCCCACCCTTTCCCCTAGATGGCAAGCAATCCAATATATGTTATACATGTTAAAATATATGTTAAATCCAATATGTATAAACATATTTATACAATTCTCTTGCTGCACAAGAAAAAATCAGATCAAAAAGGAAAATAAAGGAGTAAGAAAACAAAATGCAAGAGAACATCAACAAAAAGAGTGAGAATGTTATGTTGTGATCTACATTTAGTTCCCACAGTCCTCTCTAGGTGTACATGGCTCTCTTCATTAAAAAATCATTGGAACTGACATCAGTCATCTCATTGTTGGAAACAATCACGTTCATCAGAATTGATCGTTGTATAATGGCGATTGCCCTTGTATAATGATATCCTGGTTCTGCTCATTTCACTTGAAATCATGTTCATGTAAGTCCAGGTCTCTCTAAAATCATCCTCCTGATCGTTTCTTCAATAGTATTCCATAGTCACATTGACTGTGTAAGTCAATTCTCCAACTGATGAGCATCCACTCCGTTTCCAGTTTTTTGCCACTATGAAAAGTGCTGCCACAAACATTTTTGCCCACGAGGGTCCCTTTCTTTTCTTTAAGATCAAAGAGCCTTTTTTTGAACGACATAGCAATACATCACCCTGTGCTGCAGGTAGGGAAAAAAGCCCTCATTACACAGGCCTTACCACATGGAGGGGCCCTCTTTCTACACATGCTATATCTGTTTCCATAATACAATTCTGGAAAAGATCTCCCTTCATCCCTGACAATAATGGCTGCCAAACTGGATTGCAAAAGTGTTGTAATATCAAGAGTTGTTGGAAATACACGGGAGCCACCTGACAGTGGCTGCTGGCGATCCAACCCAGACCTGCAGAATGGATCTCCTCTTGTGAAAGGATGATAGATACAAGTGTACTGAGAGGCTGTTGTGTTGTTTGAACTCTCTCCTCTTCCCTCTGCCTCCAATTTATCTCAATCCCAGTCTGCAACACATGTGTTGGTAAAGGGTGCCCTGCAGCTCCTTCAGATGTTATGATCCACAGCTGTGGAGGCTTTAGGAGAATTGACCTATCCCTATGCCCGTTTTTTGTTTTTTGCTGTTATTCCTCCCTCCTCTTCCCCTCCCCCACCCCAGCATGGTCCGCACACTGAGAAATACAAGCAGCCCTATCACCTCTGGATGGTTGTAGCAGGTATTGATCTTATCATGGAGACAAATTTTCAAAGGGAGAAGAGGATTGTAGTCAGAACAGGCAATTAAGTTTCTCATCAGTCTTCTGGCTCTGCCCTTTGGTATACTGGCCCATTTGATTACCCTGACTAAAAAAGTCTTACCAGGACTCTTTTTTCCTTTCCTTCCCCGAGGGTTACCGAAGGAACTCTGGAAGGATCCTTCTCATGAACAGCTCTGGTTCTTGTAATTCTTATACTTCTTTTGCCTCACGTTCAGGTGCCATATGTTGTAATACCGGGAGCTGTTGGAAATACACAGGAGCCATCTGACAAGTGACTGCTGTAGATCCAACCCAGAGCTGCAGAATGGATCTCTTATGAGAGGAGGATACAAGGAGACTGAGAGGCAGTTGCTGTTCTCTGACCTCTCTGACTGAGAGGCTGTTACATTGTCTGACCTCTCTCCTCTTCCCTCTGCCTCCAGTTTATTTCATTCCCAGTCCATAATACCTGTGTCAGCAGAAGCTGCTCTGCAGCTCCTTCAGATGTTATGATTCACAGTTGTGGAGGCTCTCAGAGAATTGACCTGTCCCTTAACACAAAAGCCTAGTCTTCTCACTCTCACCTCTTAAAATTCCTAGTGTAGCCCCCTCCTCCTTTAAAGCCATTTCTCTAATCTGCATTTACAATCTTTGGTTTGGAGGCCACTTACTGAGTTCTGGGGGCACCCAGAAGTTTTGGGTTTCTAGTACTATTGCTCATGACTCCCAACTGGTGTGATTCCCATTTATCCAGCTAAAGTTAATTAGCTCATTTTAAAAAGATATTTACAAGGAAGAGAGTAAGTAAATGTTATAGAACATTTCCCCTAAAACCTGAGGCACAATCTCCCACAAGTATACACAGTGACCATGGGGAAAATGCAGTCAAACTTAAGAGTACAATGGTAATGATGCACATTCATAGAGAATACATGTGACATGTCTTCCAATCCCTGGACCTGGAAGTTCTTTTCTATATGGACTCCTCATGAAGTGTCCCTTAGGAGTAGCTTTCTACTTGCTACATACCTGCCTCCCAGGACTTTCTAGAGTTCAGGGTCAATATTTCTTTCTGCCATGAGGAGTAGCATTCTTTGATGTTTAGAGCTGTTCATCTTCAATAGTCTTGTTGGTTTTGCTGCAGCTACTTTCACTACTGTTAGTCAGTACCATTCTGGTAGTCACTGCCAATATTGCCATTTAGATTCAATGGAACACACCTCCCATCCTTTCAATAAAAAAAAAAGGTGTTGCCTGGCTATGCATACCTTGAAATTGCTGCTTGGTCATCTCAAAGAAGAAATACTAAAGAGATAGGGACAGACCTGTATTCATGATCATCATTGTCTGGGGGCATTCAGAGCAAACACCTTTCTCTTCCCTGATTCTAGGCTAGAAAGCAGCTCAATGTGGTTTTACACTTCTCACCAATTCAAAGGAAAAAGACTATTGAAAGGTATGTCATCCATGTATACTTATTTTGTATTTAATTTATACTTTAGCATATTTAATATGTATTGGTCAACCTGCCACCTGGGGGAGGATGTGGGAGGAAAAAGGGGAAAAATTGGAACAAAAGATTTGGCAATTGTCAATGCCGTAAAATTACCCATGCATATAACTTGTAAATAAAAAGCTACTAAAAATAATTTAAAAAAGAAAGGTATGTCATCCCTTTTATAAACTCACTCTATTTTAATTCCGAAATCCCTGAAGCATCAGTTTTTCCAGCTTCATAGCTAATTGTTATTTTAAAATATTCATGTAATTTTGGTTTTAATTCTGTATTTAAACACTAGGATCATTTGTGAAATGGTAGGTCTCTTACCTATAGTTTGCTTTTTCTTTTTAAATATGCAATAAATTTAACATAACTTTCAGAGTATTTCTACTTTTTTGTGATTCCTCTTGACTTTTCTCTTATGGGAAGAGAGGAACCCAGTTTCTTTCCACTCTTCTCCTTAAAAACAAATATATATAGTCAAGCAAACCAAATACCCGTGGCCATGTCTAAAAATGTATATTTCCTTTTGCATCTTTAAGTCCCTCACTTTTCCCATAGAATCCTCTAAATGTTCATGTCCTGAGGCAAAATCCTGGACTCTAAACCCTGGACTCTTCATGTGTCACGCCTTTTTAATGGATGTATATCAACTTAGAAGGAGATAGAATGCCCCTAGGGATTTATCCACAGTTCTATATTGTTTAACATGTGCCTCAAAGACCTAAAAGAAGGTGGGGTGAGTATGCTTTGGCTCACTGAGGGAAGGCTCCCTCAGAGTTCTAGGATATCACTTCTTTAAGGTCATCAGCGCAAACGCCACCTAATGTGTTCTATCACTGTTAGCTAATTGCTAAAGTCCCAGTTCCATTTAACTCATAGGCATCATAGCTTTTACAAATGGATATTTATTTTGAAGACCTAGCAAAAACAGAAGTCTAAATATTTCCCCTGCAATATAAGGACAATACTCTCTCCTATATCACTTCAGTCTCTAGGGAGAGGGAGTTCATTGATCCTCATCAAGTTTATTTCAAAAATCTCTTGTTAGATGAGTCATTGGTTATATATGCTGGGGGCATATGAGCTAGGCAGGCTACCTTTACCCGGGGCCATCAATGAAAGAGTAACAATTCAGGCAGAGATCCAATTAGAAAAGTAGCTTAAGGCCTAAGTATTGTTCTGAAGTCAATTAAAGAGACTGCCATTCACTCAAGGTATAAGCCAACCTGAATCTGGCCTTCCTGCCTACTGGTCATGGTCTAGATTTCTTCATTGATTGACCAACAAAAGGTCCCAGGCACAACTCACTTGGTCATTGTTTTGGGCCCTGAGTGTCTCAGAGTGAATATAAATATAAAAGTAATACAATTGTTATTTTGATGAAAAAAAAAAAAGCCCAGAGGGTCTTCCCCTCTCAAAATGATTCCCTTTTTTACTTTTGAGTGGGGGAAAGGAGAACTAGGTGAAAAAGTTCATTCTTCACCTCTTTTCTTTCATACTTAGCCTTAATCACTGAATGGGTGGTTGCCTCAATCAAACAGACCTGTTAAAAACCTTAGCTTAAAAAGGCCAAGGTTCCCCCACTGCATCCAGGACCTTCTCAAGTCATCTTGATCTATATCTGTCACTGGAACCAAGTGCTTCCAGAGGAGAAAGCAAGGCAGGTGACTTTGCATTAGTCCTCCTTTTCTCCCTCAAATCCATTTAACTTGATGTCTACACCTTTCTGATGTAGTGGTACTCTCTACCTATGCTCCAATGTTAGTTCAATGTATCTCCATGTCCCAGAAACAGTATTTCCACATGTGGGAAATTGTATCAGCAAGACAAGCTCTGATGCCCTTTGCTTGGAATTTCTATATTAGATATTGCTTGCTCTTAAAAAAGATAATTGATCATCTTTTTAAATGCTCCCACTTAATACTTTCAGAAAATCATGAAGCCATATGAACTGATGAAAAGTGAAATGAGAAGAGCAGGAGACTACACAGTAACAGCAAAAATGTACAATGATCAGCTGTGAATGACTTAGCTATTCTCAGCAATACAATGATACAAGACAATTCTGAAAGGCTCATAATGAAAAATGTCATCCATCTTTATCAATTTTTTTTTTTGGTGAGGCAAAGGGATTGAGTGACTTGCCCCACAGGGTCACACAACTAGGAAATAAGTGTCTGAGGCTGGATTTGAATTCAGGTCTTCCTCTATTTAGCTACTCCAGTGCTATCCATCAGAGAAAGGACTGATGGAATCTGAATACAGATGGAGGCTTATTTTATTTTATTTTTTGCTTTATTATTCTTGGGGGTTTTTTGATCTTTGTTTTCTTTTGCATCATGATTAATTTAGAAATATGTTATTCAGGATTGCACATACATAATCTATATTAAATTGTTTACCTTCATATACTATAACATATTTAACATGTATAAGACTGCCTGGCAGCTAGGGGAGGGGGTGGAGGGAAGGGAAAAATGGGAACATAAGTGAGTGCAAGGGATAATGTTGTAAAAAAATTACCCATGCTCATACATACTATCAATAAAAAGTTAGAATAAAAAATAAATAAAATTGTTTGCCTTCTCGAAGAATGGGGAGGTAAAAGAAAATATGGAACTAAAAATTTAAAAGAGGAATATTTTTAAATTCTTTACACTTGAGAAAAAATAAAAATTAATAGTAAAAAAATAAAATGGTCTTGTTTCTCTGTGCTTTTTTCCCTATCTTCTCTATTTCTCTATATGCTTAAATTTTTGAAATATTTATTTTTTTCTTTTGGTATCATTGTTGAGATTCAGTGCATGGCAGGAAGTTGTGGGAACCCCCTTTTGGGCAGCGCAGTTCCTTCATAAATGAATTTAACCCAAAAAGTTAAACTGGCAAAAAAGGTTTATTATTGGCATTGGGAAGTCAGACTTTGCTAGAAAGACTGAATTCCCTGGTGGCAAGGTTCTGACAGAGGGATATAAAGTTTCTAGTGGAAAAATCCTATCCTAGCTGAGAAATCCCGGCAGGAAGGTAAAGAGGGCATAGTCCTGTTAGGGAAATAGGTGAGAAAGATAAAGATGGAGTAACACTGAAAAAGAATGTCATTTCAGCGGGCAAAGGGTTGCTGCCATGCTAAGGGGAGAAGGAGGTTCCTTGGAATGGCATATTAGGTCTTCTGCAAGGAGATGGATTAAAGGAAACTTGTTTTATGAGCAGCTCTTGGGTGAGGGCTGGGAGCAGTTTGAGCTGGAATCAGAATAGAAAATCTTGGAATTGAATGAGTGTCTCTGGGCTAGCTCAGGCTAAGTAGGAATAGTCCTGGACTCAACCTGTCCCACCCAGATAACAGAATGAAACCATTTTATCTTAATTTCCTGGGGTAGGTCACTCAGGGGAGAGCTTAGTGTTCCCCCCAAAGTCAGAGAGAGAAAAAAAAGAGTTTTGGAGCTCCCTCATTACTATCCTCCATTGTCTCCCAATTAAAAACAGGTGAAAAACCATGTATGATGAGTAATTTAGTAAAACATGCATATAGAAAACATCCAAAAATATATGTTTTCCTTCATACCTAGAATCCATTACACCTCTGTCAAGATGTTGATCACAGTTTTTTAAGTCTTTGAAAATTACTTTTCTTAGCCCGGAGAAACTTAAAAAAACTGTTGCTGAGTGAATTGAACAGAATCAGAAAAACACTGTACAGAGTAACAGCAGGTTTATGTGATGATCTACCATGAAAGTCTTAGCTCTTCTTAGATTTACAGTGATCCAAGCCAATTCCAATAGAATTGGGATAGAAAATGCCATTGACATCTGGAGAGAGAACCATAGAGACTGAAAGAATGAAGCATATTTTTTCACCTTTTTTTCTCTGCTTTTTTTTTCCTTTATGGTTTTTTCCCTTTTGTTCTGATTTCCTTTCACAACTTGACTAAAATGGAAATATGTTTAAAATGATGTATATATATAACCTATATTAGATTGCTTTCTATCTTGGAGAGCTGTGGGGAGATTGGGGAGGGAGGGAAGGATAAAAAAAAAAATTTGGAACTCAAAATCTCACAAAAGTGAATGTTGAAAACTATTGCTACATGCAACCAGAAAATAAAATACTATTGAACTAAATATTTTTCTTTGTAATGCCATTATGTAAATTATTATTCTCACTTTACTCTTTAATTCATACTTCCCAGAAGGTTCATCATTTATTAGAGTACAATAATATTCTACTACATTCAAAAATATAACTTGTCCATATATTTATTTCACATATTTATTCCTCAATTAATGGATGCCCCTTTAATTTCTAGTTATTTTCTTCTTTTTTCTTTTCTTTTTTATTTCTTAAGGATCAGAAAGTTTGTTTGGCTTGTCACTGCCATTAACAGTATTTTCTTTCTTAAATCCAACTCTCCCTATCCCTACCTGTTTCCCTGTTAAGTCTGATATATTTATATACCAAACTCTTTTTAGGGGTGTGTGTGTGTGTGTGTGTGTGTGTGTGTGTGTGTGTGTGTGTGTGTGTGTGTTTAACATACTATTGTCCCAGTTCAGGTAAGAATGGGCTATTTGATGTTCTTCCAATCACTTCCTTCTCAGTGTTTATAAAATTCTCACCCACCTCAATTAAGAGAATGGTAAATTTCATCCCTTCCTTCTCTCTACACCACTGCATCCATTTTTTACTCTCCACTTTATTTTCTCAAAACCCTCACAGTAGACCTAACCCACTTTCAGATCCTGTTTATCTTAACTTCCTTGAAGACATTAAGGATGTGAAGGAATATATTTTTTTCTTCTATTAGAATATGAGCCTTTCTTCATAATACAGTTCCTTCCAAATGCTGAAATAAATTTACCTTCCTAAGTTTCTCTTGATTTTTGTGTTAGCATTTCAAAATTCTTTCTCTGCTCTGGTTTTTTCCTCTAGTCAGTGGCTTTTTGAAATATATTCCAAGATTTCTTCTTTATAGCCAAAGCTTCTAAGCCTTATGTGAATCCTGACTTAGCTAACTCCTTGGTACTTCAGCTTTTTCTTTTTGCCTATTTTGTAGCATTTCTTTTTGACACAAAAGCTTTGGAAGATATTCCTAGAACTTTGTTGGGGGGGGGGGACTTTTTAAAGGAGTTGATCAGAACATTCTTTCTATTTTAGCTTTCCTCTCTGATTCTAAAAGATCTGATTAATTTTTGTTTATGATTTTTTTTTGGTAAAGACTTTTAAAAAAATATTATGTTTTTTTAAGGGAGTCTTTTGATTTAAATATTTTCTCCCAGAAGTATTTTTAAGTCAGTTGCTTCTGATGGTAGCTATCTTAAATTTTCTTTTTTTTTTTTATCTTTGATTTTTTTTGTTTTAATTTTTTTGGCCATATTATGCATCATTTATATTTGTTCTGTTTTACTTTTTTAAGGGTAAGGTTTGCCATTTTTTTCAAAGTTATTTATTCTCCTAATTCTTCTAGAAATTTTATTTCACTTTTTAAATCTCTTGCTTCATGTTGTCTAAGTAGGGAAAACCCATTATTTTCCATTTGATTCTCTGCTTGTAGTTATCATAGACTTTACTCTTCCTACATAAAGATAAATTATTGTTAAGTGCTTACTCTGTACCAGGTATTATGCTAAATGTTGGAAATACAAATTTAAAAAAATTCTATTTTCAAGAAGATTATATTCTAATCAAAGACAAAACATTAAAAAATTGAAAAGAGTGTGTGAGAGTTATTAATTTGTTATTTTCCAAGTTAATATGCTATCAACAGGGATCTATTTCTTCTATCTGAATTTGACACCACTGCTTTAAAGCAGGGATTCTTTATTCTTTCTTTGCCTAAAAAATGCCAGACACATAGTTAATAAATACTTGTTGAATAATTGATTAATTTGCATCTTCAGATGTGTCTTGTATTCTTTTGATATTATAAAATCTCCAAAGTGGATCTTCCCTGATCCAACCCTGCAATAAAGGATTTCATATTTTCTTAGTGTCCATTATTCTTGCTATTCTCTGCAGTGAATAGAAAGGCTATATAAATATTAAATGTTGAGACCTCGCTCACATACAAAACCATTCTACTAGAACTAATACTAGTAGAATTATTCCAAATAAAAGACAAAAATACCAAATGGATTTCCTGGCTCTACACATAAATAGATTCTACTTCTCTCTTGTTATGTAGAACCCCATTAGGAAACTCCAGATATACAATATGTAACTCAAATATAGACAGACCATATCCTTACACGAGTGCTAGAAATGTCTCCAGTAATCTTCATAAAACAACTGGAATAGAATTGTTACCTTGGGATCCAGTGTCAAGTACATCAAGCTGTCAATGCTTTCAATCCATTGGTACACAGAGGCCTATCAGTCCAGTTGGAAAGGAACAAGGAAAGATTTATGGGCAGAGATTTTTTAGGAGTCTGGTGTCCAAATCCTCTGTTCTGATATATTTTGGTAACCATCTAGCAAACAAATCTGATTTTGAATAAATCTAACATGCATGAGAATCTTGTCTATAATTGTAGCAATATTACTATTCTATTTGAGAACATATCTTTTATTTGGTTTCTAAATTAGGTGGCCCCTGCCTCTAAAACTAGATCTCTCTCTTGTCCTTTTATAAGCTGTCACTTTGAACAACAATTTGATTCCCAGATTCCTTGGCTCCTTCCATGAGATCTGTTTGATCTGAGTTAACAGCTGTTTTGGTCTAAGTAGCTTATTGTAGAGGGGGTTGCTTTGGGCCACTGATTATCTATCTCATTCACCTTTGAGTGTTCTCTCAAGTCATTCTTTCATATTTCCTTTCCCATTCAACCTGATCAAGTTGTAGGACCTGGGAGTTCCTGAAGCTAATGGTGGAATAGTTGTAGTTTGAAATTTAAAATATCTAATTCCTAATCCCTTGGGTCAATTTTTTGTAATTTATATACTCCATGTTTGGTCAGTGGTCTCTGGAACAACTTATCTGATCTTAGTACAAAGTTAGAGAGATTCTCTTTGTCTTGTGAATAGATTCACAATGATACATGCTCTTTATACTATTAGAAGTACCAAATTGTTTAATTCAACAATTGTGAACATTCTAATATTGTCATTTGCAATATTGTATTGCCGGGTAGCTATGTAGTCTTAAAGACAGATCCCCTCAAGTTCTCTAATCACTTGATCCTCTTAGCCATCCCTGCTTCATATCTAGTGGTAATTTGAGTCAGGTACCAAATGTATCCTTCCCCTTGAAAATAATCATTTTTTTGTAGTGGACACACTTGGATTGTACTGCTTGATTGTTAGCATGACTCAAAGGCTGAGACTAAACCTCAGCTGGTATCAGACATTTGAATGAGAGAGTATTACATTCCCTAGCAGGATCTTTCATAATCCACAATCCATCCTGCATTCTCTTGGACTGACATCAGAAATGATCAGAAAAGGAAGAATTAGTAATTAATTTCAAAGTGCCCCATTTTCCAGTTATTTCTTTTTTTAAAATTTAAAATATCTTATTGCTAAAAATGTTAATCATTATCTGAACCTTCAGCAAGATGTAATCTTTATGCTGGTAGAGGGTCTTTCCATGATATTGATGGCTGCTGACTAATTAGGATGATGGTTATTGGAGGCTGAGGTGCATGGCAATTTCTTTATTTTTAAAAAATAACAGCTTTTTATTTTCAAAATACATGCATAGATAGTTTTCAACATTCACCCTTGCAAAACCTTGTGTTCCAAAATTTTCTCCCTTCCTTTCCTCTACCCGCTACCCTAGATAGCAAGTAATTCTAATATATGTTAAACATATGCAATTTTTCTATACACATTTCTACATTTGTCATGCTGCAGAAGAAAAATCAGCTCAAAAAGGAAAAAAGGAAAGAAGCAAACAAAAAAAAACTATGAAAATACTATGTTGTGATCCATATTCAGTCCCCACAGCCCTCTTTCTAGATACAGATGGCTCTCTTCATTGTAAGTCCTATTGGAATTAGCCTGAATCACCTCACTGTTGAAAAGAGGCCTATCACAGTTGATCATCGCATAATCTTCTTGTTGCTATGTACAATATTCTTTTGGTTCTGCTCATTTCACTTAGTATTAGTACATATAAGTCTCTCCAGGCCTTTCTGAAATCATCCTGCTGATAAATTTGTAATAAAACAATAATATTCTATAACATTCATTTACCATAATTTTTTCAGCCATTCTCTAGATGATGGGTATCCATTCAGTTTCCAATTCCTTTACACTACAGAAAGGGCTGCTATAAACTTTTTTGCACATGTGGGTCCTTTTCCCTTTTTTTATGATTTCTTTGGGATACAAGCCCAATAGAGACACTGATGGATGGAAAGATATTCCCAGTTTGATAGCCCTTTGGGTATAGTTCCATAATCCTCTCCAGAATGGTTGGACCAGTTCATAACTCCTAGGTGTCTTTTTTTTTCTCCCTGAGGCAATTGGGGCTAAATGATTTGCCCAAGGTCACACAGCTAGGAAGTGTGTTAAGTATCTGAGACCAGAATATGAATTTCAGGACTGGTGCTCTACCTACTACACCAGCTAGCTGCCTCCATCCCAGGTATTTCTTTAGCTATATGGGGAAGCACCCAAGTTTCAAAAAGGCATATAGGTTTATATTTGTTCTCTTTTCTGAATACCTTCCCCAGAATCCTAAATCACATCAGAGTCAATAGCAAAGTGCAAAATTCTTTTAGTGTGGTACCCTTTTAACACTTCATAAGCATACCCCAAACAAGTAGTTCTTGGTGAGGGCTCATACAGAATCCCTGAATTCAGAGCCATCTAATTTAGCCCATAAACAAAAGGAATCTTCTCTATAACATACCTGACCAGGAGTTATCCAGGAGTTATCTACTCAACGACCTTAAATGAGGGAGAATTCACCACCTCCCATTCTACTTTTTAACAACACTAATTGCTAGGAAAAAAATTTTTTTCTGACATCAAGCTTATGTTTAGTTCATTAAAATTACCATCTATTTTTCACGGTTTTATCTTTTTTTTTTAATGTGTTTATTCTTGGTGGAGAAATCATTTTGTTGAAGAAAAAAGCAACAAAAGGATTAGGTCTGGTCCTATGCTTTAATTGGTGTAGGGAATACCTGGATGAGGAAACTCACTGACCTAGTGGAGGTCAGCACCAGCTCTCCATAGCAAATCCCTAAAGAATTAAAAGGATCATTGGAGAACCCAGGTCTTCTTGACTCTCTTATATAGGTTTAAAAAGAAGGGCAAACACAAAGAAACCCCTTATACTCTATAATAATATATATTATAAATATATATATACACATACACACACATACACACACTATATATATATATATATATATATATATATATAATATATATATATATATTATACAGGAATGCTGTAAAAAAATTACCCTGGCATTGGTTCTGTCAATAAAAAGTTATTAAAAATAAATAAATAAATAATGTATTGGAAATCAAACAGAAGAGAATAAGGGAATGAGAGGAAAGGAAATGGAGGCATCTATTGTAAACTGCCTTCTCAAGTTATTTAGTGGGAAAAAAGAGAGGAAAGATGTGAGAAGATAGCTAGTGGGGATTTGTGAGTCAATTGAGGGTTTTTGGATGTTGGGAGAAACATGAGCATGTTTGTAGGCAATAGGAAAACAGCCAAGGAAAAACGGAAGAATTAATGAGAAAATATGAATGTTAGAACAGGCAATCTGGTGGGATGGAATGAGATAAGTAGTTTAGGTAGAAGGATTTGTTTTAGCAAGGAGAAGGGCAACCTCATTATGTGTGATAGGTGTGAGAAGAAGTTGGTAGCAGAAGGCATCTGTGTGATATGAGACAGGGAGCTCTCTATGCAATGCCTTAATTTTTTTCAGTTAAGTATGAGGCAAGGTTCTTACCTTTAACATCATCTATCTCTTCTCTTTTCATCTAGTCTCTGAAAATAAGGTAGCTCTTTTATTTAATTTGCCAAGGCCAATCTGTATATATCCTCTCCATTCCTTTCTCCAGCATATTATTACAACCTCAGTCATCAATCTCTTTTTATCTACTAGTTCCTTTCCTATCACCTTCAAACATTACTAAGTCTCCTTCTTAAAAAAAATTCATTAGTTGCTAACATCCCCAGAAACTATTATTCAAATACCCTACCTTTTTCAGCCATAATCTTAGAAAAATTATCAAAATGATTCAATTGAGCAAAATTCTTTTTTCTGAGTTACCCATTATTTCCCACCAACCAATCATAAGAGTGAATACCTGAAATTCATGACTGTTTTGTACTTGGATGACCAGGAAGTCCCTTCCTGAATCACTGCCTTCTCATGACAGAGTGCCTTGTGTAACTCAATGAAACCATAAACTATGCCATGCAGAATTACCCAAGATGGACAGTTCATAATGCAGACTTCTGACAAAATGTGAATCACTGGAGAAGAAAATGGCAAACCACTTCATTCGTATTTTTGCCAAGAAAACCAGTGGACAATACTAAAATTGTAGAGGACATCAGAAGATGAGTCCCTCAGCTAGAAATATGTCCAATATGCTGCTGGGGAAGAGTAGAAGATAACTACAAGCAGCTTCAGTGCCAATGAAGAGACTGAGCCAAAGCCAAAAGGAGATTGAACTGTGTATGTGCCTGGTGATGAAAGGAAAATCTGATACTGTAAAAATTAGTATTGCATAGGAACTTGGAATATAAAATCTATAAACCAAGGTAAACTGTGGATATGCTCAAAGAAGAGATGAAAAATGAAATGTAAACATATTGGGTATCAGTGAACCAAAATGAATGAGAATGGATGACTTTAATTCAAATGATCACTACATACATTTCTGTGGGCAAGAATTCCTTAGAAGAAATAAGTTAACCCTCATAAAAGAATGAGAAAAGTAGTATTGGGATATAATCTCAAAAATGGCCAAATTAAACCTGTTCAAGTTCAGGGCTGTTCAATATCACAATAACATAAATCAATATCAGAATAACATAAATCAACCACTGATGTCAAAGACGCTAAAATTTATAAGTTCTTGAAGATATACATTTTCTAGAAACAACATCAAAAAAGATGTCACATTCTGTAATGTTCTTATTGGTTTTCTGGAGGTCTTGGAGCAGCCTTCATTTCAGCCAAGTAATCACCACGAGAATAGCCAGGTGTTAAAGCCCAAAGTCCAAATTCTTTATTGTCTTCTTGCCTTAGACCTAGATTAGCTTTCTTGAGAGCCTTGCAGACCAGCCTTGGTCTCAGTAGGGGAAGTGCAGGAGGCCAGCCTCTCATACCAGGTGGTATGAGATAAAGTGAATCTGTCTCTGAGTCTGTCCCACTGATATGCTCTATTTTAATTACATTATCATAGGTGTGAATCTTTTTTTTTTTTTTTTAATTTTTTATTTAATAATTACATTATATTGACACTCATTTCTGTTCCGATTTTTTTCCCCTCCCTCCCTCCACCCCCTCCCCTAGATGGCAAGCAGTCCTTTATATGTTGGATATGTTGCAGTATATCCTAGATACAATATATGTTTGCAGAACCGAACAGTTCTCTTGTTGCGTAGGGAGAATTGGATTCAGAAGGTATAAATAATCCGGGAAGAAAAACAAAAATGCAGATAGTTCACATTCGTTTCCCAGTGTTCTTTCTTTGGGTGTAGCTCCTTTTGTCCGTCATTTATCAATTGAAACTCAGGTCTCTTTGTCAAAGACATCCACTTCCATCAAAATATGTCATAGGTGTGAATCTTGTAGAACTATATTAAATACTAAGTACATGTACTGAACTATGCTAAACTACATGACCATTGTCTTATCAATTCCACTGACTTAACACCTCATAAGAATCTTTGCTTCAAGTAGAGAATTCTGGCCTATAACAACATCCATGGTAGGGGATTGGAATGCTAAAGTTAGAAATCAAATTGGAATAACAAGCAAGCTTGGCCTTAGAATACAAAATGAAATAGGGCAGAAACTAACAGAGCTCTGTTAAGATAACTCAACCACCCAAAAATATGTGACTATCATTAGATGATCAATATAGAAATCAGATTGATTATATACTTTTCAGCTTAAAGTGGAAAAGTTCTATATAGTCAGTTAAAACAAGAGCTGGGACTGCCTGTGGCTCAGATCATGAGCAACCACTTCTCCTCCTCCTCCTCCTGCTGCTCCTCTTCTTCTTTCTTCTTTTCATTCTCCTTCTCTCTCTTCTCTTCCTCTTTCTTATTTCCACAATCTTTTGGTTTTATTTTTCCTTAATAGAATTTTATTTTCCCCCAATTACATGTAAAATAATTTTCAGCATTCATCTTTGTAAGATTTTAAGCTCCAAATTTTTCTCCCTCTTTTCCTTCCTTCCCTCTTCCCCAAGATAGCAAGCAATCTGAATCATTATTCATGTATATATTATACATTATAATTATACATGTGTAATCATGTTAAAATATATTTACACATTAGTCATGCTATGAAAGAAGACTCAAAACAAAAGGGGAAAATCACAAGAAAGGGGGAAAAGAAGAGAAAATAGTAAAATCATGAACTTGTAGTAAAATTCAGACTTAAAATGAAGACCGTAGGGAAAATCTATTATATAGATATGGTATATATAGGCATGACTTAAATAACATCCCTTATGAATATAAAGTGGAGATGATGGATAGATTTAAGGGATTAGATCTGCTAGATAGACTGCCTAAAAAATTATAGAGTATAACAACAAATACATTCCAAAGAAAAAGAGCAAGAAAGCAAATGGCTGCCTGATGAGCTTTACAAATAGTTGAAGAAAGGAAAATGAGAAAAGGGAAGATATACCTAACTAAATTGCAGAATTCCACAGAACAGCAAGGAGAAATAAGATTTTCATAAATAAATAATGCAAAGAAGTAGAAGAAAACACTAGAATGAGAAAAACAAGAGATCTGTTCAAGAAAATTAGAGCTATCAAAGAAATACTGGGCATGATAAAAATCAGGAATAGTAGGAATTTAACAGAAGAAGAAAAGATTAAGAAGATGTGATAAGAATATACAAAATACCTACATAAGAAAGATCTTTTTTTTTTTTTTTCCTGAGGCAGTTGGGGTTAAGTGACTTGCCTAGGGTCACACAGCTAGGAAGTGTTAAGAGTCTGAGGCTGGATTTGAACTCTGGTCCTCCTGACTTCAGGACTAGTGCTCTATCCACTGCGCCACCTAGCTGCCCTCATGAGAAACATCTTAACATCAATAACCATGATAGTGTGGGTACTTATCTAGAGTCAGATGTTCTAGTGAATAAAGTCAAGTGGCTTAAAAAGCATTGTTAACAATAAAGCTAGACTAGAATTCCAGCTGAGCTATTTAAAACATTAAAAGATGGGGGCAACTAGGTGGCACAGTGGATAGAGTACCAGCCCTAAAGTTCAAATCTGGCCTTAGACACTTCCTAGCTACGTGACCCTGGGCAAGTCAATTGCCTCTGCAAAACAAACAAACAAACAAACAAAAAACAACACTGAAAGATGTTGTTAATGCACTTGCATTCAATATGCCAGCAAATTTGGAAAACACAACAGTGATCACTATATTGAAAAAGATCCATTTATTGAATAATTATGCTTATTTCATATGCCAGCAAGGTTATGCTTAAGATTCTGTAAACCAGATCTCAGCAACAGAGAATTACTAGAAAAGCAGGCCGTTTTTTGAAGAGGTAGAGAATAAGAGACCAAATTGCCTACATTTGCTGACAAGAGAGTTCCAGAAAAACATCTATTTTTGATTCATTGACTAGAGGAAAGCCTGACTCTGTGGATCCCAACAAAATATGGCTAATCTTCAAAGAGATGGGAGCACCTGTATATGGGCCTGAGAAACCAGTATATGGGCCAAAAAATAAGAACCAAACATGGAACAACTGATTAAAATTTGAAAAAGAATATGATAAAGCTGTCTATTGTCCCCTTATTTATTTAACTTATCACATCATGTGAAATTCCAGGCTGGATGAATCAAAAGCTGGAATTAAGGTTGCTAGGAGAAATATCAATAATCTCAGATATGCAGAAGATATTGTGAAAGTGAAGAGAATTAAGAAGTCTCTTAATGGGGAAGAAAAAGGAGAGTTTACAAAGCTGGCTTGAAGCTTAACATCAAAAAAACAAAAACAAAATGCTAAGATCTTGGCAACTGGTCCCATCACTTCCCTGGCAAATAGAAGGAGAAGAAATGAAAACAGTGTCAGATTTTATGTTCTTGGTCTCAAAGATCACTGCAGATGGTGACTGTGGTCATGAAATTAAAAGATGTTTGCTCCTTAGAAGGAAAACTGACAAATTTGAATAGCATACTACAAAGCAGAGATATCACTTTGCTAACTAAAGCTCATAGAGTCAAAACTGTTTTTTTCTGTAGGAACAGCTCAGAATCAACATTTTTGAATTGTGGTGCAGGAGAAGACTTTTGAGAATCCCTTGAATATTAAAGAGATCAAATCAGTTAATACCAAAAGAAGTTAATTCAGGATATTCACTAGAAATTCAAACACTAAAGCATAGCTACATAATGAGGAGATAGGACCTATTGGGAAAGACCCTGATGGTGGAAAAGATTGAAGGAAAGGGGGGTGCAGAGAATGATATGGAGAGAAAGTATCATGCAAATAACTGATATGAACTTCTAGGGATAGTAGAGGATAAGAAGGGCCTAGCATGCTTGGATCCAGAGTCAAATATGACTGAAGGACTGAACACAAATAATAATCAGGAAGTGGTGTCAATAGGATGAACCTTCAGTCCCTTGAAGCAATCAAATTCTGGGGATAGTTTCAATATATTTTTTTTTTAATGTATACATTTTAATTTATATTTGCTAAATGTTTCCATCTGAATCTGGTTGTTGTTTTGTTTTGGGTTTCAATACTTTTAAAAGAAAAATTTGTTAAACTTGCACAAGGAAAGATCTTAGAATATTGTTCTTACCATACTTTAGTCCTTGTTGGTAAGGTCCTTAAGGTACTCCAGAGTATTGAGGTTAAAATGCTCCAACAAACCACATGCAAATTCACAATATTCTACTGAACTTTGATTCAATGCATAAACCAGATTAAAATGAATTGGGAAATATTTAACAAAATAAAAATACTATAACATACATGTGGTTTTCTCAGTCAATATAGTTCATAGGGACCCATCTATATTTATATGTATCTAGTGGCCCCCATCTTTATTTATGTTTGACACTGTTTTCTAGAGGATTTTCCACAGAAATATAGTGAGCTTAATAAATTAGGAAATACATGTAAAACATTTTGCCAACTTTAAAGTGCTACATAAATGTTTATTGTTATTATGTCTAGTGATAACTTCATTCCTTGGGCCTCCTACTAACATTTAAATTTCATCTACATTGTGAACATTTTCTTAAATCCAGACAATCAACAAAACAATAAATTAAGCATTGATTTGTAGCAATGTCAATTTAAGGTGTAAAATGTTCACACTGAAAATTTAACAATTTGTTCTTGAAAATTTCTTATAGCCCTAACATTTCCAGTAGTCTGCCAACAGTACCTCCTAGTACTCACTGAAGCCTCATAGAAAGTACTAAAGAAGAAAGAGAAACTAAGATGGATGTAACAGCAAAAACAAAACAAACCCAACAATTGGAACAGCTCCCTAAAGATGATTGAATCTGCCTGAAATCTGGTGATGTCTGCATCCTGTGTCTAAATGAGAAATCCATATAATGGGTAATGTCAAATCTTTGCCATTAATAGTATTTTTAAAAAGTAAACTTAAGTGGGAGTGACACTAGCAACATCAAAAATATAGCAAAGATGGTGGAACTTCCTTGTTTTTGTTGTTTAGTTGTTTCTGACTCTTCACAACTGCTTTTGGGGTTTTCTTATTAAAGATACTGGAACAGTTTACCACTTTTTTTGTCTAGCTCATTTTATAGATTATATGACTTGCACAGGATTACCTATCTAGTAATCGGATTTTAACTTGGGAAATTGAGTCTTCTTGACTCCAGGCCTAACTTGGTAGAATTGTGATAAAATCTAGACAAGTTGCAGTCTGAGTGAGAAATGATGAGATAGCTGCCATGGGGTGCCCTTCCTAAATGGCAGATCTAGAAAGAACTCTCTGGTATTCACCCTTTACCTTCTCCAATCAGATGATCCCCAGTATTACTGGGTATTGAAAACACCTAAGTTTCAGAGTTGATATTATCCTGCAGAATGATGAGTTTCTGGAGACCACAATGAATTCCAGGAGTGCAATCTATGAGAAAGAACTTTAAGGCTTGCAGAGCACTTTATATAATATTTGAGATTCAGAACACTTCTAGTGGTGAAGAAGGGTCCCCAAAACTCAAACTCTTTGAAGGAGAAAATTTCCTTCAACTCTTCTGTGAGGGACCCCGCCAGAGGGAAACAAGACAAACAGTTTCATTCTGTTATCTAGGTGGGGTCAGTTCAGTCCTGAGCAAAAGAATTCCAATCCTATTCAATTAAAGTTCATATCCTCTACTATCCCTAGAAGTTCATATCAGTTATTTGCATGATACTTTCTCTCCATCTCATTTAAATTCCTGACCACCAGAAACCTTAATCTCATTTTAGTTCCCTAAATCTAGACCTTATCACCCTCTACAAAAGGGAACCCCAAAACCTAAACCTCATCAGTAGGAGGCCATTAAAACAGAGAAGGAAGCAGGATTCCAAGGTCTGTACTGGAGGTCTCTATGTCTGACATAAATCACTTCTCCATGAATGGCACTAACACTGGAAGAACACAGGTAAATATGATTTTGAATGTACCATTTCCATTTAAGGCTAGAAGCCCCCTGTGACCTACCAGACTTGTTAAAGGAATTTTCTTGCACCATTCAACCTGTAATAGGCAACTCTGGACAAAAGATGGTTGTATGATCTTGGGTTATCTGTTCAGAAGCACTTAGCAACTGTTTTTCAAAAACTGTATGGTAAGTGGCCTTTTTGGTGAATTGCAACGTAGAAGCCTAAAGGCTGCTCATTCTGATTTTTTTGGTGTCTGCTAAAGAGACTATTCAGTCTGATCTTTGTGGATAGATATCTCTAGATAAATGAGAACCCAAGGAGAGAGAAGTGACTTACTCAGGGACACATAGCTAGTTAAATGTAAAGTATCTGAGGGGCAGCTAGATGCCACAGTGCATAGAGCACCAGCCCTGAAGTCAAGAGGACTTGAGTTCAAATGTGACTTCAGACACTTAACACTTCCTAGCTGTGTGACCCTGTGTCACCCCAATTGCCTCAGAAGAAAAAAAAAAAAAAGTATCTGAGGCTAAATTCAGGTCTTCCTGACTTTAGGGCCAGTGCTGCCTCACCTACTTTAGGTCTTAGAGAGCTATTATTTGTCCCAACTTGAAAGAGGCAGATGTGGGAAATGGTGGTCATCAGCATATTCAGGTGGGGAATATGGATTCTCTAAAACCCAAATAAAACTCTGGGGTTCCTTCTTAGATAATAAGAAGTTTAGTCCAGATTGTGCCTGGAATCATCTGGGTCTTTCCCAAAACTATTCCACAAGGTCTGGCTGCTGGACAGCTTTTTGGAATCACAGAGGAGTTAGTAAGAGGCAAACATCAAAGAGGGATGAGCAGCCCTGAAGAAGGGCTCACTCAGCAAGTCTTCACACTGGAGATGCTAGACCTCTTTCAATACCCTATACATACTGTCTCAGTAGAAGACTAAACAAGGTTGAAGGAAACTGACAGACCTCAAACTCATTGGTGAGTTAGGGAGATATCTACCCCAACCAAGGGAAGTCTGCTCTGGTGGAATGGGCAGATGAGAGCATTTTGTTCCAATGGTATTGAAGCAGGTGCTATATAACGCTTAGCGCCTGGTCAGACATTGAAGATGTCAAGATTATCGATTGTATCCCAAGCCATCACCAGTCATTTTGACTTCTGTCCTGTCACTGAATTTCAAGAACTCTAGAAGAGATAATGAGACTGATGACTTTGTACAACTCTGCCTCACTTAAATGCATTTGAAGAGCAGCACTCATAATGTCATTGGTACCATTTGAAAACAAAAATTCCATGATATTTCTCAAAATTTGAACGTTGGACCCTGGATTTTCTTAAAAGTTGATTTCCCATCTCTTTGTCCCTCACATAAGCTACCATGTGATTTGTGGTTCCTACCATCAGGGCTGCATCTGGACCAGTTACCATGTTAGCAATGTAATGGTGTAAAATACATAATCAATGCCTTCACAGAAGTCTAGGGCTTAACATAAAGTGGCCTTGGTGTGGCAGTATTACAGAAAGTTCTGGTATTCTAGGATAAGGACAGTAAAATATTGGACTCCTTCCAGGTAAAAATTCATCCTGCCTAATTTAAGCCATAGGAATAGTAGAAATGGATTTGATAAGGTAAATAATTCTATGCTAATCCTGGGTTTGGCTACCTGGTTTACTTCATTGACAAGGTCAAGAATAGTTGCTGTGTTGGAAATGATAATAGTTCAGTCCCCTATAGTCCACTATACGCTGCTGGGTGCCATTTGATTTCCTCGTAAATAACACTGGATATTTATAAGAACAATTGTTATAACAAAGTACTCCTGCTTCCTTCATATTCATTTTTGCTATTGTTCAGTCATTTCAGTCATGTCAAACTCTTCATGGCCCCGTTTGGAGTTTTCTTGCCAAGATACTGGAGTAGTTTTCTATTTCTTTCCTAACCAGCTCATTGCGTTAAATGACTTGCCCAGAGTCACACAGCTAACTGTCTGAAGTTCAGTTTATCCATCACTAGAGAAGAAATATCTTTTATTCCCTTTGGGGACCTGATATCATTCAACGTTAACTACGTGGGTAAATCTAAGGGTTTCCATTTAGCACTACTCACAGTAACATGAAGAGAGATAACTGAAAGGTTCTGCATGGAAACTGATTTCCAAGAGTTCAGTGTTGTGCCACATTTCCCTTTTAATGTCCTGAACCAGTTTCCCTAATTGTCCTACCTCAGTTATTCTGCCTCAAGCTATAATCATTCCCTCTTAATGTTTCATAGGATAAAGGTCTTATATCTTAGACATCATTAGAATATCAGGAGCTGCTTTGGTACCTCCCTCCATTACATCATCTTAGGTGCCTCCCTCTATTATGTTATCCCCATGCTAGGTGCTCCTCCCATTAGGTCATCTCCATCCAGGTACCTCCCTTATTATGTCATCGTTCTTGTTACCCTATAAAAGAATCTTGTATCAACATTAAAGGCCTCATTCAGCCCTGGGACTAAACCATGGATCCATTTGGTCCCAGTAAATCTCTCCCTTACAAATAAAATATTAAATACTCTCTAATCTCTATCTTGCCTCAGTTTCTCCAACATTACACATATAACATTTATCTCCAAGCCCTGTCCTTTAGCTTTTCTGAATGATTGGCCAGGGACTTTAGAAGTAAATTTAGCCTTGGGTGGGATTGTAGAGTCTCCATTCTCTTGTGCTAACCTTCCCCATATGGTTTTATGGCACTCCCCCAGGTTCTTTCAAGTCCCTGTTTCAAGAGTCTTGCCCTATGCTCCCTCTCTGAGATAGTGTTATTGTATTCTCCTCTCCCCATTTCCAGAATATCTATTTATACTGACCTCAGTATTCAACCAACTCATAACTATTTAGACATCTTACTCAAATCTCATCTATTTATCAGCTCACATCTATATGGTGGTCAGGGAGATCCCTGGCTAAAGCCTGAAGTCATTCTGGTGGGGCTCTATACAGAAGATGCCATATAATTGTCTGTGATACAAGCCATGGGCTATGTGTGACTCATATATAAATCCAATCTATCAAAATCCTTTAGGAACTTCACTCCTTCTAAGGGGGGACAGACTAGAAAAAAGAATTTGTCTTTATGGGACCAGGTACAAATAATTGCCCATCTCAGCTGCCTAAAAAGAGACAAAAGGCAGTCCTCATCTGAAACTCTTAATAAATTGAGCTGTTCTGTAATAAATCCTTAGATAACCTGCCCAAGACAATGGAACTCAGCTGAGTGTCTCAGCATTGGCTCCATTAGACCTGGCTTTCAGGAGCCATTTTTTTTTTTTTTTTCAGATTGAGAGGGGAGCTCTGAAACTTTCTAAAACTCCTTGAAAGACAGATTCTCCTTGAATCCTGACCTCTGTAAAGATCCTGAGAGAAGGGCACCACCCACCTTGACAACACTCACTACTGATTAAGCTTCCTATTGAATTAAAGAGACTCATTCAATTCTATTCAAATTCAGCTCAAGCTATACCCAGCCCCATCAAGAGCAACCCCCAGCTTGTAGCCAAGGCTTATAAAAAGAGCAATCAAACCCTCTCTTTGCAGAGGAGCTAACATTCCATCCTTGGCATAGAAGCAAAACTCTGCCCGCTGGGATGATATTCTCTTCCAGCTTACCCTCTCTTTATCCTCACCTATTTCCCTAATAAGACTTTATATCTCTCTGTCAGGATTTCTCTACTAGAAACTTTACTTCTCTGCCAGGACTGCTCCACTACTTTACTCTCTTTTCAGAATCTTGCTACTAAGGAATTCAGCCTTTCTATTCATGCATAGCAAAGGCTGGTTTTCCAATGCCAATAATAAACTTCTTTTACCAATCTAAGTTTTCAGGTTGGTAAATTCCTTTACAAAGGACCTCTGCACAGCCAGAAGGGGGGTTCCCAAAACTCTTTACCCATGCACCGAATCCCAAGGGGGTGTAAGGGAGCTAAACCTCTCCATTTGGTTCCCTAAACCCTGAATCTGCCACTAGACCTTATCATTTGACTCCCTGAACACCAGAACCCTAATCTCATCATTTGATTCCCTGAATCTAATCTCATTTGGTTCCCTGACCACCCCTAAATCTAGACTTCATCAAAGTGACTCATCAGATTTCTGTATGAACTCCTACAACCAAGCTTCCATTACTTCCTGCTCCCTCAGGGAAGGGAATTCTTCTCTTCAGGTACAATAATAAGGCAATTCTGGAGCCTTTTTTTTTTTTTTTTTTAAACACCTACCTTCCTTACTTTCACTCTCATTTTTCATGCTTTCAACTTCAGAGGGATATAACAGAACTGGAATCTCTGGAAAATGGGTCAGAGACTGTATGGGAAGTTTCTGTCTATGGCTTGGTCAGTTCCAGTCACTATCTCCATTAAGCTGTCCTTTAGCTTTCATTGCATGGTCCTAGTTGTTGTGTCTATTCTCTAGTTGCTAAAAGTGCTGGGCCATTCATTTTAAGTCTTATGTTGGCAATCCAACTGCAGAACACTCAATAGCAACCAAAGTATGCTGGCAGTTTGGGCATTTTTTTAGCCATCTTTATCCCCTTGGGTGACATCAAGGACACTGATTGATCAAGATATCTTTATTAAGCTAGTTATCCTGATCCCAATGGGAAAGTTTCTTTATTCTATATTGTTTGGTACACATTCTTCTATGTATACCTTTCTCTGATTTATGTTCTGCTAGGATTTGGATAAACGGGCTTCTTTACTAGTCACTATATATGTTCACCGTAGAACTGTTATTTGGTGGGAAAGAGGTCAAACCTTGGATATAGAGCTTGGGGTCCTCTTAGCCTGCAGAAATGACAGAGTAATCAAAAATTAGGCAAAACTTGATCATATCTCCTAGACTAACAATAATTAAGGGGAGCAGATACACATATCTCTAGACTGATACTCTATCAGCAGAGTGCTGTCTCTAGCCCTAACTTCCTTCTTTCCCTGTTGGTAGGAATGAAAGTCTCCCTTTGAAAAGACTGAGTAAAGAGGAGGCTAGAGACGTCTGTTCTGTCTTCCTCCTTGCCTTAAGTGGGCCTCACTATACTATTCCTATCAAAGACAGCCCTCTTTGCATTTGAGACCCACCTATCACACTGTATTTCATATATGTGAGTGCTCTGTTAAGTAGAACTATAACTTTGATCTCTTATCTTTTAAACTCTTATGGTTTGGGTGGTTAATTTTTTTTTCCTAAAAACTGTGACAATTTAATTTCTGTCCTGTGCTTCTTCAATATACTTTCTCAGGACCAGCCCCAGTGTATTGTATTTTTATTTATTTTGTTGAACATCTTCCAATTTTAATTTCATGTGGGTATCACTTGAGAATTCTGTGACAAGATCAAAAGTATGCTATGCAGTCATAATAATCTCACTGTATTTGCAGCATTCTTCTCCAATTCAACCATGAGTCCATCTCCTCTTGTCCAAATTACCAGCTATTGCAAATGTTAGGGGCAGGTATGATGCTGGCATTTTATTAGTTCAGGTTTGATTCTGGGGAAAAATGAAAGCCTTGTAAGTTAACAGTTAATAAAAGGAAATTTTCTTTGATCTAACATATCATGGATAGTCAATATGGATACAGTTGTAGTAGAATTCATATCATATATACACTATATATATATACATATATATTTATATATAAATACATACATGTGCAACACATATGTGTGTACATACAGACTCCCTGATTCTCCACATAGAAATTGTTCTAGTCGTTAAGGTAGAATATAGGGATTTGAATGGTCTTTAGACATCCACTAAGTGGAAGGTGCCCTGATTCCATATGGGTAGGTCCTTTTATACATTTATTTAACCAAACCTATAACAAGAGAATCATGGGCAAATATACCTTGGGGGTAGTTTTTTCCCATTAGGGAAAACTAGTTGCTGTTGTGAGGAAATTAGAAACCTTGGTAGATATTACAGTTGTAAGGTTTCTTTTTGAGGTATGGTCTAACTCTAAAGTTATGTGATTCTATGATTGATTGTTTCCTCTTTCAATTCATCCTTCCACACCAATCCAAAATAATCTTCCTAAATCACAAGTCTAATCATTGTTACAACCTTGCTCAAAATATGAAATTTGTTCCTTTTTGCCTTTACAATAAAGTATAAAATCTCAACATGGCATAAAAAAATCCACAATCTGTCTTCAAATTGCCTTTCAAGTCTTACTTCATATTATTTCACTTCTTTCACACTACATCCCAGCCCAACTGGAATATTTATTGTTTTCTGAACCTTGTCTCTATTCTAGGAATTTGTGGAAACCATTCTCCATACTCATGTACATCTTTCAGAATCCTTGTTCTTCTTCCTCACGCCTTCATTCATCCCATCCCCAAGCTATGAAGATTGTTCTTAACTATCTTCAAATTTTGCAGGAGAACTTAGTCTGGATTTTTTGCCATCTCGCTCCTTACATAATCTATTCTGCCCTCCAGAAAGACTACAACTTCCTTGACTTGTACCTACTTATTGTTTAATTAAATTACATGGAACTAACATTCCCAACTAAGTCCTCCCCTTCTTGATTGTTTAAGGAGTCCCCCATTCTAGGGCTGCTGGGGAATGACTCACTTGTTTTCTTCTGCCAAATGTTCTTGCCTGGTCTCTAGATATTCCAAACACCTTCAAATTTCCTGAAACCCCTCTTTTTAAGCTGGAAATGTTTCTTTGCAGATTCTTCACTATCAGCTAATTTGTCTAATCCAGATCCAAATTTCAGCTCATTCATCTCCAGTCATCCTCCTTTATTTTCCCATTACCTCTTTATTCCTGCCAATCCAACTTTTTCCCTTCTTTATCCTCCCAAACTCACCTCAAAGTTCTCTTTATCCAGAATATCTTCTTTTAATGGCGATGCCCCATACTAATTATTTCTTTATTCTTCTCCTCCTCAGATCTGATGTACTTCCATCATACTGTCAGGAAGAAACTCTGAAATCCAAAACTTGGGAGATGTAAGTGGGATATTAATGTACCTAGTGTAATATCAATACAAGATTCCTGGATTTCAGGGGTACAAGATAAAACTCAAAGTGTTGGGCCTACTAGCAATGAAAGATTAGTCCCAATGGAGCTTAAAATAAAGAACAATGCTAATATAAGTCCATGGAAAATAGGATTGAATGTAGAAAGACTCAGTCTACACACACCTTTTTAGGAGTGCAGAAGGCAAAAGTTTCTGTCTATATTCTTCCACTTGTGTTATGTGACTGAATTGGTCAATAGGGATGATTCCTTGGAGCAAGCACAGATATTCCTCTCTTGAAACCAGTCTAATTGATCATATGAAAGCTGGTTGGGTCTACACCTGACCATGTGTGATTCTTTACTGAGGGCTTTGCCCTGTATGATGATAAAGACTCTACTAAAGTAGCTTTTCATTATAGAAGAGCTGATGACTCGGGACTGAAATGGGAAATGACAAAGCATAATTCAATGCCAAGACAGAATTCAGTGGATCTACAAAAGGAGTAACGTGAAATCTCTCCTCTCTATCATCTCTCTCTTTCTTTCTATCTCTGGACTATTACAACATAGTTCCACATATCAAGTAAAGGAGGGTATGATTGCCCTGCCTACCACTCATTGTCCATCAGCTGTGAGCATATGATTACCTCTTCTTCTTGTGGTTTGTTTTTTCCTCCTCTTAAGTAAACAAATATTCCAAGGCAAACCAAAACTGTCAGAAACCTTATGAGTCCTGAAAGGTTAGCTCATCTTGGGAGGACTGGGAGGCAACAGCTACATCATGGACATCATGGACTTCAAGGAGAATGACTCCTCATAAAACTTCCTTGGTCATTTGGCAGCTATTTTTCTTTGCTGCTTCCTTCTATTATGTGAAAAGGAAAGGTATGGCATGACATGTCCATTTCTAAAGAGCAAGACTTGGTGAAGTTAAGGATAGTTTTATGTCCAGGGTATGAAATTGAGAAATTTGGGGGGGAAATGGGATTCTATATTTTCAATTATTAGACAGGAAGGAGTGGGGAGTTGTACAACAGCACATTGTGGACTGCAATCCAGGGACTCTGGGTGGCATGGTATTCAGAATCTGAAATTCTGGGATGGGGTATCACTCCTGGGAAACCAGGGCTAGGGCTTCATTAGGACTATGAGGGCATAGATAGATTAATAGATGTATATTTTCTCTTTTCTAGGATTTGTAATAGGGATACTTGCCTTGAACTGATCTTGCTGTTCCTCATGTAGAAAGTATTAGAACAGTATATAAGGGGTAGGGAAGAGCAAGGGTTGATGGATGGTATAGGTAGTAAAAGACAAAGGCTGAAGGGGAAGAGCTGTGGGTGGGTGCCTGACAGCTTTTGTTGGAGAGAAAATGTGACTCTATGTCATACCAGAAAAAGAAGTGGGAAAGACTAGGTTCTTTAGCTCTTGGAGGGTGGAAATCAGAAAAGTAGGAGATGTATGGCCTTTGGGCTCTGTTGTAGGCATGAATGAGGGGAAAATTATGCCATACCTATTGCTCTTTTTTTGGTGATGCAATTGAGGTTGAGTAACTTGCCCAGGGTCACACGGTTAGGAAATGCTAAGTGTCTGAGACTGGCTTTGAACTCAGGTCTTTCTGAATTTAGGTCTGGTACTCTTTACCCATTGAGCCATCTGATTGCCCCTCCTCTTCTTTTAAACTGGTATGAGGCAGCATGATTTAGTAGGAAGAGACTTACAATTGGGTCAGTAGATATAGGTTTGAGGCTCATTCTGCTACTAACTAGCTTTATTATCTTAGACAAAATCAACTCAATGTTTTCAGCCATTCAGCTTCAGGTTCCTCATTTGTAAAATGAGAACCATCTTTCTCCATCTCCTTCTCATAGTATAGTGTAAAGAAAGCATTTTGCAAGCCATAAAATACCACATAAACTTTGAATGGGTATTAGATTCTATCACCAGGAAATCTGCCTTTGGTATCTAGGATCAAGGCATCCCAGACATCAACTACAAGCTATTCCTTATTTTTCCATTTTATTATTCTCCATGACACTACTCCATGGAGTAGTATACCCATTCCTGGCTTGGCTTTTCAGGAGAGTCTGGGGGGCGTGCATGGGGCAAGCTGTCAATACCCCTGTTTTCTTTCCATACTTGCCTCTTCTTTTCCCAGCTATTGTACATCACATGGCTTGTGGAGGGCACAGAATTGTAACTTAGAGGTTTAACTGTAACCTGGTGGAAGAGCTGGGAGAAATATCCATACGTGCCTGATTCTGTATTCTCTCTGCAGCTCTGGGAGTCAGCATTATGTGATGAAGGCTTACTGGGGTACACATAAGCTTTCAGCTCCATCCTGGACTTTGCTTCCACCCTCTTGGCTGGTCTTCCCAAGTATTGTTGGAAATGGGTCGCAGGAGATGGGGGACAAGTTGATAACTCTTCCCATTGTGCCTGAGGCGTTGGAGAATGGGAAACTTTGTCATCTCCAATGGGAAGCTTGGCATCTAGACACTGTTTAGGTTCTGATGAGAAAACTGAGTGTTGAAAGCAAGAGCCTGGAGGGGTCACGTCAAGAGTCAAAGTGTCCATAGAGCAGTGGTCAGAGAGAGCAAGGTTCTGACAAACTGCAGGATTCCAACGGGCAGCAGAATTAGGAAAGACAGAATGGTTCCGACAGATAGGAGATTTCCAACAGACAGCAGGATTCTGACACACAGGAGAGTTTCTATAGACAGGGGGTTCCCGATAGGCAGGTCTCCATGTCTGCTTCAGTGCTGGAGGCGTGTGGATGAGCAGTTTCTTAGGAACAACTGGGGCCAGCTTGAGCATGTTATCTGAAGAATGGGAAGGGGAAGGTGAGTAGAAGACTGGAAAAATGGCATACATCCCTTAGAGGAATGGGAACCATGTCAAAGCCTAGTACTGCAGCATCCAGATCCCTGAGAGGAACCATGAATTCTTAAGAGGTAGGGTCTGAGGGGAGAAATGATTGGGTCTCTGACCAGAGAAAAGGGAATAAAGAAGTAGCCTGGGATTTACTCAAGACCCTGTTACTTACCTTCCTGAAAAAAATTATGGAATATTTGGTTGAAAGAGCCCCTAAGGCGGCACCGGAGCTGAGTCAGGGAGAAGGAATGAGTAAATATCCAGAGATCCTGGTTCTCTTACCCCTAAGGACCCTGTAATATGTCTCTAGCCCCTGGCTCTCCCTTCCTCCACCTCTCCCCATCCAAGGTTCTGGTCATCCCTCTGACTTATTCTCTGACACCCTCCCCAAAGATCCCAGGCCCTGACCAGAGTCACCACATTGAGTCCAATGTTGATGAAGATGATGAGGCCCAGGAAGACCAAGATATATTCGCCCAGGTTCTGGCAATTTTCAGAACCACGACCTGAACAGGAATGGGTCCCTTGTTGGAAAGGGTTACCCATGATGGGGGGTCCCAGGGGACCCCCCAGGCCCCCCCCCCACCTTATTATGAATTTGTTCTAGAAGCCAGCAGTTATGGGGGAAAGGTGAGTCACAATGGGATGGAGACATCACAATAATCAGATTCCCAGTTTTAATGGTTTCCCCACCACTAGGGTTCTGCTGCATGTAACCCCAGCTAGACTAAACACTCCTCAAACAGGTCTTGCCCCATATTTCCCCTTTCAAGTAGGCCAACCTTTATGGTTTCTGCAAACCATAGCCACTTTCAACACCTCCCCTTTTTTGAGGAAGCTCCTGTGATGAATTTCACTGAACCCCAATCTCTCCTCCCTTACCTTCTTAGCCTCTGCACGATTTGTTTGCGGTCATTTGGACATAGCTGGTTCCTTTCACTTTGGGAGTTGGGGCTAGGGCTCTCTCCTGAACTGGATGAGGAAGATGCTGTCCTTTCACAGCACCAGCTTTGCTCTGTCTGATGTCTTCCTATCTGTCCTAGATCCCCTCTCTCCCACCACATAAAGATAGGCAGAGGAAAATTCTATGATTGGCAGGAGGGCTAGTGAGATGGTACAAACAATTCCTAATAACTAAAATATAGGTTGGACAAGATTATCTCCAAGGTCCTCTTCAGATTAGGGATTCTGTGCTTCTAAAGGGCAATGATAAGGTAGGTTGGGTCTGGAGGAGAACAGTTGAAGGATTATATAAAGGTTATTTGAAGGGACTGAGGCTTTTTGGCCTGAAGATGAGAAAGACTTGGGGAAGATGCTAGCAGTCTTCATGTCTTTCAAGTAACTAAGGAATTTTTTCAGCTCTGGAGAGGAGAGCTAGGAACAAATGAGTGAAAATTCCAAGAAAATTTAGGTTTTTTATGAAAATAACAATTACGGTTACCAGAAATAGGTTGGGCTGCCAAAAGAAGTGATTCTCTCTCACTGGAGGCCTTCAAAGAAAAAGCTGGACAACTAACCTGGTCAGATATCTCATTGAAAAGATTCTCTCCCTAGTTCAGGAGTTAAACCAGATGCCTTCTAAGCTCCCATCTGATTCTTGACATTCTGTGAAACTGGGTTTTCTGTTTTTGTGTTTGCTGGGAGCAGGTGGAAGCAAAGCTTGGGTACCTACTTCCTTCAGTCCCAGAATGTTTTTACCTTTCTCTGTAGTGCATTTCCCTCAATAGGAAACTCAGTCTCACTTCCCAAACCAGTCTCCCTCAGAGACCCATATATGCACCACCCCCCCCATAGCAGGCATGACTAATAGTTAAACTTTTATATTTACAATAATTCTCTTCATCATCTTTTGCCAGGTTTAAAAATGTGTACAGAGCTGCTAGGGTAGGGGGTTTGTGGGCAAGGTGGGTAGGAGAGAGATGAAGACTTAGAGGAAAATTGGGGGCTAGGTGGTAGAATCCGTGGCTCAATTGTGGGATACTCCAGGTCCATACCAGTGCCCCTCTTGTGCCCCAAAGCTGTAAGCATATCTATTGGGTTTCAGGGTTAAGGTCCCTAGAATCTGAGTAACTCTCCAGAGAAAATGAGGGATTAAAAGGACCAGAAGGTGGATATGGTGAATGTCTATGAGGAAGAAGGCAAGTTCTAGGTCAGAAATTGGGGAGACAGGATGAGGTTTAGGTTTGGGGTGTTATTGGAAGGGCATAGGCTCCCTCCTGTCCCCAGCTGGTTTGGCACCAAATGCCCCCAAGAAATTGGAGGTGCTATTTTTTTCATTGTTTCCTCCAAAACCTTAAAAACTTTTGGTTATCTCCCTTTTCAATTCTTCCCCACTAGTGACTCCCAATTCTCCTTTTTTTAGAGTTTTCAAAGAAAAAAACCTTATTTCACTTTATCACTTTCAAATTCTTCTTGCTAATACCTCCTTCAGATACTTCTGGCAACCCTGGAATGGGTTTCCCTATTTCCCAGTATCAGATCCCATGTAATCCCCACATTGTACTAGACCTCTGCTCCCTGCTGAAAAATCTATTTTCAGGTCAATTTCCAGTCCCAAATTCCCCACCCAGCCCAACCAAGGGCTCAAGGGATCTGAAGGAGAGGGTGGGAAAACAATTAAGTCTATCTTAGGCAAGGGGAGAAAGCAGAAAAAAAGAGACAAGAGGAAAAATTTAAACCATAAAAAGAGCTGAGGGAAGAGAGGGGTGGAGTGGGAGTGAGTGAGTGAGAGAGAGAGAGAGAGAGAGAGAAAGAAAGAGGAACTGAGGCAGAGAGAGATGGGTAGGGGCACAAAGTTAGGCCTTCTTATTTTTGTTTACCCTCCCCATATATCTCATCGGCCCCCAGAGCCTCCTCCCTCCCCCTTCCCTGGGAAAGAGTCCTTGGCACTTGGGGGTAGGGTCTGACACACTTCAAACCCTTAAGTTTGGCACAGATGAATGCTGGTAAGAGAGGTAGGGGGAGGACTGCCCCTTAGAACCTGGTCTGGGACTTTGGTCAAGCATGCATTGCCACCTTAGTCCCCATATCCACCCCAGCCACCTGTTGATTTCAGTATCTCCGTGAGTGGGAAGGGGTGTGTGTATCTCCTCCCCACCCCCTAGAATTTGTACAAAATAAAGGGCAACTTTATTATGTTGTCTGCAGCTAACTCCCCATGACTTCTCTTGGCCTTGAATTTCTTCTTATCCAATGTCCAGGAAGGAATTTGGGACTGGAGTCAGTTCATTGGGGATGAGGGTTGGAAATTGGGGGAGTCCTGGGCAGACAGAGGCATCCAGATGGAAAAACACACATCCACATGCAGTAACATGTCCACACAGGAAACTTACTTTCCCCATATGACATGTCCATATGGGAAACCGCATGTCTGATGCTCACAAGCAGCATGGGTCCACATAGTTGCACTCTTTCCCCTCCCACCCAATGATAAGTCTGTGCCTACATGTGGAAGACTCATGCCTACACAGGAGAACATGCTTCATCAAAATGATGCCATTAGAAAAAACATGATTCACTGGGTGTCCCTGTGATCACCTTACCCTTCTTTCCTGGGTGTCAATCCTTGGATTGGTAGGCATTCCAACTTTACACTGACAGGTATAAAAATGCCTGTTCCCAAGGTTTCCTTTAGAGAGTAAGAGTTTCTGGGGTCCAAACCCTAGAAGGAATTACCTTGAGGGGGGGGCAAAAAGTGTCCAGGGTGGCCCCCAAAATCCACTCTGAATGTGGGAAAACATGCCCCATTATAGGAAAATAGACCTCCATGTGAAAAAGCAGGCCTTAAATGTGAAAACACACTTCCTCACACCATAAGACCTGTGTCCCAGTAGGAAAAGTCATCCCACGACAAGTCTAAAGACTGATGTCCAGATAAGAAATTGTATCTCCATGGGCAGAGTATGCACATCTTGATGTGAAAACTTGTGTCCACCTTAATAAGGTGTTTTGACATGCTTGGGTGGGCATCCCAGTACCCACAATTCTTCTCAACCCAACCCCTAGACTCCATGATCATTGTTGAGTCTCCCTTCCTATCTGGTTTGGGGAGAGCTAAGTGAGGTGCTCCGTCCCCCAATGCTGCCCCTATACCCGAGTGGTAGAATGGGGATGGGGTAGCGTGTTGTTGTGGCTGGCAGTGGTTGGGGGAGGCAGAGGGAAGGGCCCAAAAGGATGGAGGGTGGGGGGCGGAGGGGGTGGAGGTGGACCTAAACCACTTGGCAGCAAGGTCAGGGCACCAGGGGCAAGGAGAGGCATGTCGTCTGGTGCCCGACGAAGAGCAAGGGTATAATCAGGTGGGCAAGATGGGCGTAGAGTCTCTCCTGGATCTGCCCCTACACCTCCCCCCCGCTTTAGCTGCAATGACACCAATTCCTCCTCAGGTAGCTCCCGGCCAGCTGTGGGGAGTAGGGGGCCCCCACCAAGCCCTCCTGAGCCTGTGCCCCCAGGTGGGCTGAGCCGCCGGCAACGTAGCTCCTGTCGTCGGTCCCGCTTGTAGTACAGGGCAGCAAAGGCTAGGATGTTGAGGAAGAGCAGTGAGGCACCAACAGCCACAGTGACACTCAATTCTGTGGAGTAGTCCCGTGAATCCCCTGGGAAGCGATCATAGGCCCGGGGCCCTGGGTCTGGTTCAGGCTCAGGTGGAGTTGTGGCTGGTGGTGGGGGCCGGCGGGTACCCGTGGCTCCAGGAGGTGGGCGAGGGGGCCAGCGTGTAGCATAGGGTGGCAGGCGGGTGGTAGTGGATGTGATGAGTTCAGTGTGCAGATTGTGGAGGTGGGGTACCAGCTCTAGCCAGAAGGCCACCTTGTTGGCACGGTAGTTGTCTCGGACCCGGGGTTTGAGGCCTATATGCAGGTACTGCTTCTCCTTACTGTTGAACTTGCTCCACACGACCTCCTCAAAGCGGTTGGGCTTGGTGTGGATGAACTTGGTATCCTGGGGAACTGGCTGGTTGGGATCACTGCAGGGATCGGGGAAGGAGAGTGGAGGAGTGAGATTTCAAAGGCCCAAAAAGAAAGGCAGTGAGAGAGATAAGAGATTTATCAAATGCAGAGATATGCACTGTGAGAAAAATGTTGAAAAGAGAAAGAGATATATGGGAAGATATAGACGAAACCAAGGGAAAAATAAGCAGAAATATCAAAGCTAATAGAGATAGATGGACAGAAGTGGATATAAAAGGACTGACAGAATCCAAAAACTTAGAGATACAGAACAAGAGAAAAGGGGAAGATTTAAAAAAAAAAAAAAGAAAGAAATATCAGCATAGCTGGTGGCAGAATAAATTGGGAAAGAGATATGGAGATGGAAAAGGAGGTAAAGTAAAAAGAGGAAAAGAAAAGGAAAAGGAACAGTGGTGAGTAGAGGAATTGGGAGAAGGTGAGTAAATCAGAGAAAGATGAGAAAAGAGGCAGAAACAGAATCAGGCAGATAAGAACAGAAAAAAACACATGAAAATGGATAGGTAAAGATTAAAACAGACACAGAAACACAAAGCCAGAGATGAGTAAAGAGGAAGAAGGAAACAGAGACAGAGAAAAATACATAGGGAGAATCATACGAGAGGATGAACACTAAAAAGGGAATAGGCAGACAAACACAGGGAGACAGAAAAAGATAAGTGGAAGGGGAGAAAGAAAAAAAGGAGAAGTGAAAGGACAATAGTGGGGAAAGGAGGAAATAAAAGGGGAAGAAAAGTGATACACAGAAAAATAAAGAATAGATTCCACCATAGAGAGACATCCTGGACCTCCCTATCCCTTGTTCCTCCTCCAAAAGTGGACACCCTACCCTCCCTCTGCCTCCTCCCCCTCACCCAGTCTTGGCGAAGTTGGTCCAGTAGGTCATGACAACAGCGCTGAGCATGACATCATTCTTGGAGAAGTTGCAGGGAAAGAGATCCGTGGCACCCACCATGGGCACCCCAAACACGTAGGGCAGCTCATCACCATGAGCTGCATCAGCCCACTCAGGCCTGCCCTCTGCCTGGCAATGATGGTAGAAAGTATAGAAGTAGACAGGTGATTGGTAATCAGCATGAAGCTTTGCGGTAGCCACGGCTGGAGCCACCCACTGGTGGTCAGTAAAGAGAGCTAGGAGTGTCTTCCGCCTCATTTCACCATTGTCCCGGTCAGCCCAGTCTGTGTACATGAATTTGATGGTTTCTCGCAGGACATCCTTGCCCTCAGGATAGCCATAGAGGTTGTCCACAAAATTGGAGACTGTGAAGTCAAAGGCGCTAGCTGACACACCATCCTCGCTCTCGGCTGAATCCTCCACAAACTTCAAGCCCTCACCTTGGTTGACACCAATCAGCATGTCATAGTTGAGAAATTCACCCTGCTGCATCAGGATCTCTGGGTCATCTGGGACCACGTCACCATCCACCACTGGACCAAAGGCAATGTGGTAGCTAGAAGAAGAAAGCCAAGACTAGTCTTTAGGAAGATTCTAATCCCTCCTAAGCTGGTGAGTCCACCAGACCACCAACTCTTCTGAGATCAAATGCTACAGGCTCTTTCTAGGATTCTTATCGTTTAAACATATACTATATACTCCATCTATTGACTCTTGGCATTTTCACTTTCTCTTACCTGGAATTCCCTGTCCTAGCTTATGCGGCTTCCTTCAAGTCCCAGCTAAAATTTTACCTTCTACATGAAACCTTTCCTATTCACCTTAATTCTAGTTCCCTCCCTCTATTATCTCCAATTTATCTTGTACATATTTTCTTTGTACATAGTTGTTTGCATACTATCTCCTCCATTGGATTATAAACTCCTTAAGAGTAGGAATTGTCTTTTATCTTTTTTTGTATTCCCAAAATGGTCCTTTAGCCCAATACCTGGCACATAGTAAACACTTGATAAATGTTTATAAAGTAACTAACTGGATGAGTCCTGTCCCCCCAGACCCTGGGAACCAGGAGCACTGGACTCCCCCATACCGAGCTGGTTGCACATCCTGATCAACAAGCTCTCGAGAAGGTTTTCTTCGAAGACATTCCACAACCTCAGCATTTTCTTCCTGGTTACAGCCTACCTTGGCTGCCAACAGTTGTGTGTACTTGAGTGGCTGGTAGTTTACAGACCAGCTGGAAATGGCTGTACCACTCTGGGCAATGGCTTTCTGGAACAGTCCTGGTGGTGAGAAGTAGGGAAATGCAGATACACACACACACACACACACACACACACACACACACACACACACACACAGAGGAAGGACTGCAGTGGATGAGGGAGCTCTGCAGCACTCACAAGCAGCAGGGATGGGACTAAAGAGACATATTTAGGACTTCTTAGAAGAACTATTTGCAGCTCAGCTAGGGGAGAAGGAGCCAAGAAAAAGGAGGATGTCCCCCAGGGAAATTCAAATGGGATTAAGGAGAACAGAACAGTGGAAATCTTTGGAGAGGGGAATCAGAAATCCCTGGGATTGGCCTAGGAGGGATCAGGGATGAAGACACCTGGGTCTCCCTAAAACAACATTCCAGTACCTTCAGAATGATGAGAGAGAATAAGCAGGTTAACACATGAGGCTCCAGCTCCAGAGCCAAAGATGGTAATTCGCTCTGGGTCACCTCCAAAGTGCCCCACGTTTTCACTGAGCCAGCGCAGTGCTTGGATCTGGTCGAGGAGCCCATAGTTACCCTTGGCAGCCTGGTCCCCTGTGCTGAGGAACCCTGGGGCAGGGTCAGAGGGTAGGGAAAGAGGGAGATCTCAGGGAGGTGATAGTATCCCCTCGACCCTTCCTGGGAGAAACCTCATCCGCATCCCAGGTGACTTAGAGCAAACCCACCAGCCATCTGGCTACCTACAGCCTTTCTGGGCCAGAACATCCCAACCCTGCCCTCCCTTCCTCCTTCCCTCACTGTCTCCTCCCATACAGCCTTAGCAAATCCTGCTCTCGATCCCACGGACATCCCGCCCTCACCGAGCACACCGAGCCGGTAGTTGAGCGTGACCACAATCACGTTGCCATAAGCGGCCAGGACGGAGCCGTCAAACATGTTCCCCGTTCCCTCCATGTAGGAGCCCCCGTGGAGGAACAGCATCACCGGCTTCTTCCCCGAGTCCCGGATGTCTGGTAGGGGCGGAGCCACAGCGAGGGGTGGGGTCAAGGAGGAGCCGCGGGGATGAGGTGGGTTCGAGGGTGGAGCCACATTGAAAGGAGGGGTAGAGGGCAAAGACATAGTGAGCAGCCAGGTAGGGACAGAACCACGAAGAGGGGTTGGGTCACGGAGAAAGTCGGGATCGAGGAAAGAAACACAAGAAAAAAGGGTGTGGGGAGTATATGAGAGACTCCAAGAGAGGGGCAAGGTGAACACAGGTGTTTTAGGGAAGATCGCATTGCATTTGGCTCATAATCCTATGTCAGAGGGTGCGGGCTAATTAAGAGGAAAATAGTTCTTTTTCCAGAAAGGCAGACAGAACAAGAGATGCTGGGGCCAGAAGAGTGGGTGAAGTGTAAAACAAGACCACAGTTACCCTCCCTGGAGGGCCCTTAGTCCCAGAGAGAACAAGGTGGCCCTTTGAATAATAGGGACCCCAATAATGGATGCACAGCCTCAGACCAGGCAGGTGATCCTGATTCTACCCCTGCCCAAATCCAGACTTGGTTCTTTGTGCCTTGCTAGTTTTCTCCTACCTGAAGGGTAATCATGTAATCCCATTTCTACGGAAGAGAATATCTCTATATCAGAAGGTCTACCACTTCATGCATGGCCTACCTAACCTCTCAACATAATTTGTATCCCTCAAGTACCCTCTCCTCATTTCTAAAGGAACCCTTGTTATTAAAATGGAGCAGACCCTTTTGAGATGGGTAAGAGAAGTTACAGGATGTTCATTTCCATATAGGCCTCAGCCTTCTACTGTTCCTTCAGGAAAATGCAAGGCTGGAAGAGAAGGGTGTCAGGTTCTTGGGTTCTTGGGGGAGGGTCAGCCTCCTCCTCACCCTAATTACTTTCTAGGGCATCTCTTAGTTGTCATGGCAACACCCCCAGCCTAATTAGTTTGGCTGAGGGAATGTTGGGGAGAGGATATGAATGGGCTAGTGAAGTCACCCAGCACCCAAACTTCATCAAAAACTCATACTCTCTACATATCTCCTATGGGATAATATATCAATCAATTTACATATCATAAAGTGCTATGATTCTTCTTCACCTTCCATCTCAAAGGGAATTGGCTAGAGCCTAAGAACTTTAATTCTTCCCTCCACTCTAGGGATCTCTGAGATTTGGTTATCTTGCAAATAGAAGGGATCAATTTAACACCAGGAGATTGATTTCTATTCTTTACTCCTCAAAGTTATACAAGCTAACAATCAGGATGGAGGTGACTGTTATCTACTTCTAGGACATCTGCCAGAAAAACCCAGGAGCTTTCTCAAATCCTTAGTGCCCTTACCTATATCACAATTCTCTAACATGCTCTTCTCCTTCCTGCAGAAACCCCATTCTTCCCCAGGATCTTGATACTCAAAAAAAAGACACTAAGTCTCTTAAACTTAAACTTCACAAGTCTGACATACTTGCTACCACAAATTTTTATCTACTTGCTTTCTTAGGTCTCCTTGTTAAAACTTCATCCAATTCCTAAAGTGCACTTCCTAATATAATTTCCTAATCATCTTCAACAAATTGTGGAAACATCTTCCACCTTGCTCTTGGACAAGACTGAACCATTTCTCATTATCTATACCGTCCTTTGTCTTTTTACCTCCCCTCTCCCAATTCTTCATTCTAGGTCAGAGAAGCATAGAAATGTCAGAGCTGGAAGGGACCTTAGAAACATCTTCTAATTAAACGATTTATTTCAAAAGAGGAAGCAGAGGCCCAGAGAAGTAACTTTTCTATGTCCACACTGGGTGTGAGTTAGTGGTAAAAACTACAACTCAGGCCTTCTGATTCACATGTCAATGTTCTTACTAATAAGACTTTCCTGCTTTTTCACTTGCTTTCTATCTCCATCTCTCCCAACTATACAACATTTCCAATGAAGAACACAAACCCTCCCATCTACCCATCTACCATCTACTATATCACAGGATAGTTTCTTTAAATCAGTTACCTTCTCTTAAAAACCACATCTGTACCCTCTGTTCCTAGTGCTCATCCCCTCTCCCCAACATGCCCTCCCCAGCCCAGCACCACCACTCTCCCAGTGTGGGGGGAAAGGGGAGGCAGAGGGGTGCAAGGCAGGGCAGGGAAGGGTAGAGGCAAGGGGCAAGAAGAATTCAAAAACAATAATGACAACAAAAAAGAGATCAAGAAAGAAGAAAGAAAGAAAAAAAAAACCCCAAAAGCAAGAAAATTGTGGGCCAGATTCAACAAGAAAAGAAAAAACAAAAACTTTTTTGGGGGGGGGAGAAAAAGAAAAAAATTATTTTCATTTTCAAAATTTTGCAGCAAAATTTGGGTCCCGTTTATAAAAAGTTCCCACTTTTTATGATTGTTTTCAAATGTCACTGTTATCTGAATCTCACTTATTCTCCAGTACTTCAAATTGTGTCAGTTTCTATTTTCTTAAAAAAAATTATCCATTTCCCCCAAACTCTCCCTAATTTCCAGTTTTTCCAAATTTCCCACTTGACTCCAAATTAAATCCCTCTAAGGTTTTATATTTCTAAAGATGTCTAAAGTACCAAAGTTTTGCCAGTTTCTTTTAAACTCTAAAAATATTCCAATTTTCTTGATTCTTTTCATGACCCTAACACTATAATTTCTTTCGATGGTCTTTCATTAAAAATCTTTAAGAAATTATTTTTATCCACATTTTCAACTGGATCTAAAAACTTATACAATTTTCTTTTTTTTTTGCAAATAAAAAAAAAAAAACCCTTGCTCATAATCCTTTCCTTTCCTCTCCTTTCCTCTCTGTATGTATGTGCATGTCTGACTATAAAGAATGATTGTAAAGGGACCTTAGGAACTATGAGATTTTAGTCTGGGTAGTTTTGGGTATGATAGGCCAGGGATCCTGTGATGTCATTGTCGGCAACCACATGCAGCAGCGGCATTTTAAAAAATCTACCTGTGTCTGGCGGGGGCGGATTGAGCGTCGACTCGTCACGTTTTTTTGTGATCGGACCTAAGACCGGGAACACAAAACAGAGAAAAAAGGACAATTTTGTGGGGAAAGATGGGGGGTGGGTCGGGGAAGTAGTGGATGGGGGGGAAGGAGAGAAAGCAGAAAAGAGGGTGGGGTGGGAAAGCAGGGGGGAAAAAACGAGCCAAAAAAGCAAAATGTGTTTGCAAGAAAAAGAAACCAAGAAAAGATAAAAATGCTTCTACATCCCAATTTTGCTCCCCCCACCTCGGGAAAAAAAAACACACCCAAAAAAGGCTGTTTATTCTTTTTTGTGGGAGTGGGGTTGGAGGGGGCAGGTGTGGCTAGGCCTGGGGTGGGAGGTAAGTGGGTGGGCTTAAACCTGTCATAAGAGATATGTTGCATTTGATTGGAAAGGATTTGTTTCTTTCAGTCTGTTGGCTCATTGCTGGAAAATTAAATGATGTTAGGAGATGGGGCAGGAAGGAAGGGGGAGTTCTGCCTAGGAGACCCTGCTCCTTATCACCCTTCCCACTCTGCAAATGATAATGTCACCTTTTTCTTTCCTTTCCCAAGTTGAATAGGTATAGGGAAGGGTAAAGTAAAAGGAAACCTAAGCATTTCTCTTCAAGAGATGGAAGGCAGGAAGCATGACCCTGTGCCCTCTGTACCACTTGCCCAAGGTTGTTAGGGTTCAGGTCAGCAACAGTTTTACTTCTAGCATTTCCCTTCCTTCCTGACTCACAAGCCTGGTTTCTCCAACTTCATAGCCCCAGCGCAAGTGCCCCTTTCTTCAAGAGCCCTCTCTTCAACTCAAGGTGGGATAAACAGAAAAAATGGATAATCTAAGTTTTGTCCTCCCTGTACCATTCCTTTACTTTCTCTCAAGGATTTAAGCCATTCCTTGGGGTACTGTACAGTTTACCCTCTTCCAAGATACTGCTCTCTTCAAGGAGAAAGTGGAAATTGCCTACTGGAATAGTCCATAACCCTAGACTTCATACCCAACTTTCCAACCCCATCAACTGTGTCATTCCCAAACCCCACACTCTCAGAGACCCAGATCTGGAAGATGAAGGGGCCTTTTTGTTCTGGGAGAGAGTGCATGGAATGAGAGAGGTATAGCTCCAGAGAAGAAAGGGGTGGGAATAAGGACTGGAGAGGAATAGAAACCAGGATCCCAGCTCCCAGGGAAAGCCAATCATCTAGCACCATGATTCATGGGCTAGAGACCACAATTCTGGGCAGATTTCTTGAACTTAAGAAAAAAGTATTCTCTGGTGATGGGACAGGGGAGATGGGTCCTACAGAGTAGGACTACTTCTACAGGACAAATAAGTTTGCTTTAGAATAGGAGTACGTCAGTGAAATACCTTTTGGAGGAAGTACAATTTCTGGGTCTGAGTGATATTGTGGAGGCAAAGAGAAATTTTGAGTGATAAACTGTGAAGTATTTATGAGATAGATTGTTCATGGGAGGAAGTTGGGATACGTTAAAGGAAGTTTTGGTACAAGATGTATAGTTAAGGTTGGGATAGTTTGTAGTGTCTAGGCGGTAGGATTGTATGTTTGGAATGGTAAATTATGAGGACATTGGAGATATTCTTATTGAATTGAGAATAATGGAGATAAACTGCATATATGTATATGAAGATTATTAGTGGTAGATTGTGCAGGGGGCATTTGTGTGCGAGAGGATTGATGGATATTATGGGAAGCAATGTTGAGGGGTAAGTTATATGGGCCTATGGTTTAAGTGGAAGATTGTGTGTCTTTGTAGGGACTCTTTGCTAGGATAAGCTAGGGATTCTTTGTGTGGGTATGAGATATTATAGGGATAAATTGTGTATGTGACGAAGTGGATTATGGAGGTAAGTAGTATGTTTATTGCAGATGAAGGGATTATTTATGTGCTGGGAAATATATGCATGTCTGGAAAGTGTTAAAGTAGATTTGTGGACTTAGGGGAATATGGAAATAGTTTTATAGGGAACTATGATATATGTTTGAGGAGATATAAGGGTATGCTGAATATGGGGGAATGTGGAGAATAAATTGGACTTCCATCACAGGTAGTATGGGGTGGGGGAAGGGATTGTCAAAAATAGCTTGTGTACTTGTATAGATGATATGTAAGAATTGGGGTGCTTTGTGTAAGGAAGTTAAAAAGCATTTAAGGTCTTACTCTGGCTATTTCAGGACTGGATTGAATAAAAAGCATTTAGAGAGTAAATTATGAATGTTCAGATAGGGGTTAGTGGGGTTTGGCCCTATGACATATGGTATTTAGAGGGTATTTTCTGCTTCCTTGATAAAGAGGGTACTGAAGACTGATTTCTTAGCTCAGGTATTTTATTTTAAAGGTAATATAAGTGCCTGGTAGGAACTGTCTGATTTTCAGAGGGCTGTTTAATTTTGGAGTGGGTAAGTAGTTCAGAAAATGCCTATATCCTTTAGGAATATTTGGTTAGGCAAGCAGGACAGTTGGAAGCAGGTAAAAGAGGAAGGAGAGGGAAATGGGGAAGGAGAGCCATAGGAGAATTTCCTCAAATAGAAAAATTATCTTTATCAAATAGTTTGGTTTTCTCTTTAGGACAATAGAGAGTCCAAATGGAATATTTGCTTATGAAGCGAGTATATATGATGGTGTGGGGCATATAAGTATAATATGTTCTGGGAGTGCTGAAGCATACATACATATATACATATATATAATATGCTTTGATAGTTTCTGATCATGTATGGGAAATGTTTGCATGTATTTTCTGGGATAAGGATGTGGTGTAAGAAGAGGGAGACAGAGAGAGAGACAGAGAAAGAGAGAGAGAGAAGAGAGAGAGAGAGAGAGAAAGAGAGAGAGAGAGAGAGAGAGAGAGAGAGAGAGAAAATGAATGAGAATTATTTGCCTGGATGAATAAGTGCCTGTGGGTGGAATATGGGATCTGTATATGAAGGGGCATGTGTATGTCAGACTTAGGAAAGGGGGCAGACTTGTACCACCAGTCTCTGCCCTTACCATCCTCAGTGGGTACGTAGAGGTTGAGGTACAGACAGTCCTCACTCTGATTCTGCACGTAGCCAGCGGCAGCCTCCAGGTTGTCCGTGAACCAGACCGGGAGCATGATGGCTGGGAGGGCGCCGTGGAGGTTCTGGGGGCAGGCAGGCGGGAGGGCGGTAGCGTTCCTCACCCCAGGCCAAGAGGCTGGTGCCTCTGGGGGCTGGAAGCGTCGGGCCCCCAGAGGGGGTGTGGCGTAGGGTACCCCCAGGAACTGCATCACTGGGCCCAGGATCTCGTTGTTGAGTTCTCTGCGAACTCCCCGCACGCGTCCATATGCAGTGCCAACCACTGGGAAGCGTTCCTCCCCAGCCCCAGGACCCCCTGGGATACCCCCTATTGGTCCCCCTCCTCCCCTTTGAGCCCCCACCAGCCCCACCAGACACAGCACCAAGAGCCACATGCTGATTGGGGGGGACCCCCCTCCCTCCCTGGGATCCCCCCCTCGGAGAGAGAGAGAGTGAGGGGGGGAGAGGGAGGGAGGTCCCCCCCTCTCCCCAGGGGGAAGGATGGGGAAGGGGAAAAGGGGGAAGGAAAGGGGGCAGGGAGGGAGGGGGAGTTAGATCGGGGAGGAGAGAGGTCTGTTGCGCTCCATGGAGAGAGCAAAGGGTGGGGAATGGGGGAGGGTAAATGATAAGTGAGGGAAGATGGCAGGACCTAGAAAGATAAAAGAGTAGCTTGGGGATGGAGAGACAGAGGGATACAGAAAAAGAAAGACAGGAAAAGGGAAGGAAATATTAAGAGAGAGAAAGAGGGGAGAGAGAGAGAAAGAAAGAAGAAAGAAGAAAAGAAGAAGAAGAAGAATTAGAAGAAGAAGAAAAGATTAAAATAGAAGCAAAACAGGAGGGGAAAAACAGAGAGAAGAGAAGTGGTTAGTTAGAACTCAGATTCTGCATTATTCCCATCCCTCCCACCAACCATTCAACCCTACCACCCCCAGAACAGACACTAGACAAGGGATAAAAGGAGCCAGGTTATGATCAGTAATTAGTTAAGGCACTCAGGAAGGAGCTCAAGTCAGCATAGATTCAGGTCCCTGAAGTCTTACAGCGTAACTTTCTTTAGGTCCCCACATAGAGCCTCCATACTTCCTATAGCCCCATACTCAGGGACTGGGGAGTTAAGATTTACTCACACACACACACACACACACACACACACACACACACACACACACACAAAATATTGGTCTGGGGGAGGAAATAGACTTCAAGAAGAAAATAAAAATACCAGTTCATTAATTAGCAGGAAGTGGTGGTTTGTTTATCTGTGTTAATTACTTTGGAGCTATAATTTAACCACCACAGCAAACTCCCCACTCCCACCCTTAGTCTGAGGTAGTGACTGGGACCCAGTTTCCAAGCCCCCAGCTTCTTTTCTTCTCCATTGCTCAGTAACCAAGGGGATTTAGTTATCCAGCCCTCCAGCTGTCACCCATCTTCTTTCACATAGCTGCCTTCTTTCTCTTTCCCCTAAAGTTCAAGGTTTCCAGTGAGCTAGGGACTGGACAACTGAAAGCCTAGATTTCTGACTGGGGAGGAGGGCTTCTATGGGGGTTGGAGGGGCAATTTCTGGGGATGTGTGATCCTGGTGCTGGTTGCCAAGACAACCAGATGCTGCCCCGCAATGTTACCGCGGCAACCAGCTGCAGCTTTAACCCTGGAAGGAGGCTAGGGGGTGGAGAAGGGGCCATGAAGAGCTTTGGGACCAAAGATACTAAGGTCTCTTACTAAGAATAGGGGTTGGAGGGGTGAGAGGGAGGAAAAAATCCCAAGGACTGGGACACCAGACTCCTGGTTCCTTGTCACTCCTAGAACTAAAATAAAGGAGCCTGTATTGTTGCGGGGGGAGTAAGATGGGGTGTCAGAGAAGCCTGAAAGCTCCTCCTCTTGCCCCCCTTGTTGGCCAATCCTAGTATAGCACTAGTGACCCAGGCCTGCAGACTCTGGTGAATAGGTAGGGAGGGGGAACTTCTGATGCTGAAATAGTGGGGGTGGGGTGAGGTAGAAGGCTTTCAATGAACACAGCAACTACCTCACAGTAACTACCTCTTGACAGTGTTAGTTTCTACCCAACCTACCCTTCTAAGTTCCCCCCCAAATAACTGGAGGTTCCTCCTTACTGGCATGGGGTTGCCACCTACATGCCTTACCTGTTCCTCAACCTCAGTCTAGTACCCCATTCTGCCCTAGATCTAACATTTTCTCTTTTCTAGGGCTAAAACAACCAGCCTGTTTGCCTCCCTTATCTCTTTTCTCCCAGTTCACTAAGAAAGAACCAATATCACATATTTGTGGATAAAGCACCTGGATCCCTTACAAAAAGCAGAATGTAAGGAAGGGGAAAAATCCAGGATCTGGGGACCCAGATACCTGGGTTATTCTTACATACTTCTTCCCTCCCCCTCCTACTGCTAAAGCTGTTTGCTGACAAGGAGATTTCTTTGGGTCATTTTTGGAACCAAGAATGTGTGCATGCCTGCCAGACAAGCTCTCTGCAAGTGTCAATTTATTCGGGAGATGAGTATACAGGAATTCCCAATACCACTTCAGTCCCATCCCTTTTCCATCTTGCCTTTTCTGCCCTCCACCCCCCAAACTCAGCTCTCCCTCCTATTCTTTCAGGACCCTACCCACTCCTGGCATTTCATATCCCAAGTCACTTGGGTCTTGTTTCACTGTTCTCCCATCCCCACCATTCAGCTACTTCTCCACTATCCAATCTCTCTAGTTCTCTCTGCTCTTCTTTCTGCTTCCTTCCCATCCCATCTCCCCATTTTTGTTTCTTTTTCAGCATTACATCTCTTCCTCCTAAACCCTTCATCGTTCAACACTTCTAATCTTCATTGGTTTTATCCCTTTTCTACCTATATTTTTTCTCCCTCTTTATCTCTTTCCCTTCTTTCTCCATCTTTCGCTTTCCCTCTATATCTCTATGCATTTTCCCCTGCATCTCCCTTATGCCTCAATCTGTTCCCATCTCTCTTCCCTGTCCAGTTTCTTTCTCCATCTCTCTCATTTCTTTCGCCTTCCTTTTTGCCAATATCTCCCTCCCATCTCCCTTTCCTCTATTTCTTATACTAGTCTCTCTCCTATTCCTCTCCTCCCATTTTATGTCTCCATTTCTCTTCCAATCTTTCTTTCCCCACCCCCTTTCTCCTTTCCAATCTCTCCTTTCCTCCCTCCCTCCATTACCTGCTCAGGCCTGACTCCCCAAACCCAAAGGGAGTTGGGGGCAGGGGTTCAGGCCTCAGCCCCCTCCCTTGCAGTGAAGAAATGGATTGGCCAGGAAGGGGGAGGAGGAGGGGGAGATGGGAACACACGGGGTCTGTGGGCCCATTGAAAGGATCATTCATGGGCTGGAGAGAGAGAGAGACAAAGAGACAGAGACAAAGTGACCAAGACCAAGAAAGAGGGAGAAATGAAGATACAGAGATATAGGGACTGAAGATGGCTAAAGAGAGATATGCAGAGACAGGCACACGGCAGACCCTCTAGGGCCCCTCCCCAGTCTCTTACCTGCCTCAACCCCGGGGCCGTGGCTTCTCCATCTGGGGGTCGGAGTGGGGGAGGAGAGAGGCACACAGGGTCCTTGCAGGGGCCTTAGAGCCTCCAAACCCGGCAGAACGAGCCCCCGCCCACAGCGCCTCACCCTACTGGGGAGGGGGATTACCCCAAGCCCCGGGGGCGGGCCCGGATCCAGTCGATTCTCTGGGAGAGGAGAGGCAGGGTACGAGGCCCGGGAAAGGAGAAGCAGATACCCGCTTAGGAGGGGGCTGGGAACCAGGAATCCCGCAGCGGGGGTAGAGTACGATGGACTGGAGATCGCTGGATCCCTGGAGATAATTCAAAAGGGGCTGGGGGCGTCTCCCGATGGGACTTGATTGAGGAAGAATTAAAATTGGGGAGAAGGTGGCGGATCTCACGGATCTTGAGGGATCGGGGATGGGGGGGAATAGTCTCCGGAGATCCTAAGGGATCTGAGGGCTGTCGGGAAGGCCCCACGCTGAATCCTCTGAACAGGAGGGAATTAGGTCGGAATCCTTAGGAAAGAGAAGGAATCCACTCGGTCTCGAATAAGGGGGAAGAAAATCCAGGGGAGATCAGAAAAGGTCGGGTTTGGGGTCCCTTGCCGATCTCCCCAACCCTGGGCTAAGGGTTTGGAAGCTAGGTTCCAGAGATCCTGGGATAGGGGAAGGCAGAGCGGGGCCAGTGTCCCTCGGGGGATGGTGGAGGTAGAGGAGAGGAATGATGGGGGAAGCGCTTAGCTGCTGGGCGGCCCGAACTCCTGGTTCTGCGAGCCGGGGCCCGCCCGCCCCTCGTCCATCCCAGCCCGAGAGTGATGAGCCGCCGGCGGAGCAGCCGCAGCAGCCACGCGCGTCACAGCCCAGCTGCCTCCCCCTCCCCTCTCCCTCCCCCCAACTCCGCTGGAGCTCGCTACTTCCCTCCCTTCCTCCCTTCCTCCCTTCCTCTCTCCCTCCTTCCCTCCCTCCTTCCCTTCTTTCCCGGGCCTACAGAGCCTAGCATCTCCTCACTCTGATGTCCTCTCCCTCCACCCATCCCATCCCTTCTTCGATCCCGCCTCCCCGCTTCTTTCCCATCCCCCTTTTCCTCCTCTTTGTTCTCCCAATATCCCAACTTCAGGTACCCCTCGCCTCTTCTCCCCTACGCTTCTTGCTCCTTCAGAAACCGTGGAAGTGGGAGTCGGGGACGGAGGTGGAAGAAAGGAGTGAAAGAGGGAGGGGCAGTGACATAATAAAAACCTAGAGGCTGAATGAGCCTAGTCAGACTAAGAGCAGAGACGGAGATGAGGAGAAACGGCACAAGTGGGGCTGAAGTGAGAAGATGCAAGGTGTACCTGGAGTTGGGAAGGGGTGACTTCCTCTTCTGGACACTTCTCTCCCTGCCCTAGACACTGGTGTGGCCCTAGAAATCTGGGATGTGGGGAGGACAGGACAAGGGTGCTTGGGTGTGGCTTATAGTAAACTTGGGTAGAGGGCAATGCAAGCCACACTGGGGGAGCCCGGAAAAAAAAAGGACTTCCTGGCCTCTGGAGGCAAGGAGGAGGAGCCCCATGGGCAGTGGGTGGAGCTTAAAAGAAATAGGGACCAAAATCATCTCTCCAAAGGTAGGCTGGGTTTTCAGTACTCGAGGCGGAGCCTCTGGCAGTAGGAAGTGATTTCGGACTTTGAGTCCAGCCTTGGGTGGTGTCTCTTCGCTTCCACCCGCCCCTAGCTCATCTTCTAATTGGTTTTCAGTTCTTCCGCCCGCAGGGCATCTCCGCCATTCATCAGCAGCTTCACAAACAATCTTTTCTACTTGGTTGAGGGGTGAAGGTGGTAGACGCTAAAATTAACACAGTCAGGATTGGGTAGTGGAAGACCTCATTTGCATAGATGACTGGGATTGGCCAGACTCTAAGATCTATGATCCGGAATTCCTCAATCCGGTGACCTTTTAGTGCCATGGCTGGACTTTCTGCTGCTTTTCGCCGTTTAGGCGCTGTGTCCGGAGCCAGTGCCTTGGGGTTGGCCACTTACGGAGCGCATGGTCAGGAGCCCTGGGCGAGACTTAAATTATGGATGTAGATCTGAAAGGGAGAAGGCTGGGAGTAGGGGTCTGAAAGTGGGTGACTTTAAAGGATCAAATTGGTATGGGAGATGGGCGGATTAAACTGATTGAAGGTGGATTTAAAAAGTCTGGTTCCAGCATGTCCTTGACCACTTTTATGGGTTAAGAGGCTTCGAAATAAAAGACTTTTTTTTTTTTTTTTTTTTTGCCTAATAAGAAGCCTGCAGGTCGGGGCCCATTTGAAGGTTCCCTTTATCCCAAGCGTGGTCTCCATTTCATAAAATACTTGTATTGGTAGATCGGTATAAATTTCTGCTTTTCTCTTTCACAGGTGCGAACATCCAGGATTCGTATCATAAGGAGGTAAAAGAGCTGCCCCACTTTTGCTGCTATCCTGGGCCTTTGGGGTGGGGAGTGAGAGAATTGATGTTAGTCCTCTTCTGTAGTAATTCCGAAGAGAAGAGCCCAGAAGCCCTAGTTATTGGGGCCACCGAAAGAATTTGGGATGGATAAACCAAAATGTGGAGGTGGGGTGGGCTACTTGCCTGTTGCTCCGTGGGGGAGAGGTTCTAGAAACCTGGTTATTTCTTAGAGAAGGTAGGACCAAGGCTTTGATACAGTAGGGAAAGTTTAAGACAGTGAAGAGGGAATTTGTAGATCTACATTTATGAATTCCTGAGAAAAATGCAGTTGTTGCATTTTCTTTCATCTTTTAGCTTTTTGAGAAAACCAACAAACACCACTTCTTTCATAGTCTGGCTTTGCTTTGCGTTCCCCTCTGCAGCAAGCCAGTTTGGGTAAGTTTCAGGATGCCTCCAAACCTGTTCATCTTCTGGCCTGCACAATTATCAACTCCACTAAAAGCTGATTTTCAGCGAGGAACAAGAGGTACCTTTATTGGGGCAACGAATGCTGTGACTGGGCAGGGCTGGAGGATCGAGCCAATGAGAGGGAGAATACGGAGGAATGAATCAAGGACTGAATATTTGTGGGAAGATTCCCATATCACAGGAGGAATAGAACTCTGGTAATCGCGTATTCCCAGTTCCTGGGAATAATTTCACTGTCTTTTCTTATTTCCAGGCAGGGACTCTGCTTACCTCTGGGATCTCATTCTTCTGTGGCAGCTTTTACTATCAGGCCCTGACAGAAGACACTAAGGCAATGTCAATTGCCCCTGTGGGGGGCTGCCTGCTTATTCTTGGCTGGCTTGCCCTAACTCTTTGAAGTTCTTCCCCTGTAATGTCCTAGGGACCAGTCTTCAGACTATCCTCTTTAGGAATGAAGCCACAAGCCAATTTTTGTAAAGGTACTGTTCCTGGGAGAAGCCAGTGTCAGATGGGATGCTGGGAACTTGATTTTTCCATCTGTGCTTGTGTTTTGCTTGGAGATTCAGAATGAGAAGGCAATTAAAAATGGAATGTAGAAAACTTTGGCATCTTTATTGATCTCATGGGGTGGCAGGGTGGGGGAGGAATCTGACTTGAGGGACTCTTCTTGATATTCTTTCCTTTGGTGATCTCATTTTCTAGGCTAGCATCATCTATTATCCTTACACCCTTGGTTTTCTTGTCTGGCCTGATAGGTTCAGCTGCTAACATTACACAAATGACTCTCATTAATCTCTCCAATTCCAAACTTACCACACCAACTTCCCATTAGATATTTCTGCATTTCCACACTGAGCATGTCTAAAACAGAATCTTTTCCAAGAACATATCATGTCTTCAAGTTTTTCATAAAGGGCAGCTCTGTCTCTCAGATATCCAGGTTTGTAAACTTAAATTCATTTATATTTTTTCCCATTTTCTCAAACTCCATATTGAATTGCTGTCTTGTCATTGTACCTTATTGACCTCTCTCATACTCAACTCCCTCTTTCTATTCAAATTGCTATTAATCCAGGACTTCATCATCTCCTATTGGGTTATTGTAATAACCCTTCTAATTGGCCTTCCTGATTTCAGGCTCTCCTTTCTTCAGACTGCTCCCAAAATAATCTTTAGTTCAAAAAAGTACTGTGCCTTAGAAATCTGTCCTGCTCTGACATTCTAGGAATCTACATCTAAAGCTAATAGATTCATCTACCTTCCTGTATGTTACTAATTCCACCATTTTTAAAGTCAAGGTTGAAACTTTGGTGTTTTTGTTTCCTTTCTCATCTGCTTCTAGGCACCAAATCTTGTCCATTCTGTCTTCAAAATACCTCCAGCAAATAGCCCCTGCTTATTATTGTGGGTGAGGTAAGGAGAGATTTTGACATGTACATAGATACATTTATTCAAATTAATTTCAAGGAGGAAAGAACACAAACAATTGAGGGCCAGGGGGTTAAAAAAAACCTTTTGAAAGAGGTAGCATTGGAAATGAATTCCAAACAAAGGGAACTACCTATTCTAAGGCACAGAGAAAGCAGAATATGGCCGGGGTTTGACAGGGTTGTAACTTTTGGCTCACTTATCAGGGGTGCTCCAAATGCTCCATCTCTTTCACAGTTGCATACTTTCCTGACATGTTTTAAGTTGTCTGGTTAGTATATGAAGACCTAAGCTCAAGAACCCCTTTATTATCAACCTTAGGTAGCCTTCCACCCCTACCTCAGAAGGACTGTTTTGGTATGCCTGCTAATTTGGTGTCTTTGACCATTCCTAATCCTCTTGATTAAGAATTAGAGAAAGAAAAAACCTATAATGTTCAGGCTAGCTCTCTGGAGGTCCTCCAAATGGGCTTTGGTTTCAGCAGAATAATCACCACAAGAATAGTCAGGAATAAAGTCCAAAGTTTTTATTATCTCCTTCACAATCTGTCTCCTTCACCTGAGGCCAGGCTAGTTTTTTTTGGGGACCTTCAAATGGGCCTTGGTCTCAGTGGAGGAATGTAGGAGGCAGGAGAGCCTCAGGATGGTGGAAGATGGAATGTCTCTCTTCCAGTCCTTGTTGGCTCATATACCTTATTGTAATTACATCATTACAGCATGCTGATTATGTGTGAACATAAGAGAACCATTACATCACCATGCTAAGTACCAAGTATATATGTAAACTAGATAACCATTGTCTCATCAATTCATCTGAATTACCACTTTGTTTCAAGTGTACTTCTCCAGAATTCTGGCTCTGGAGAAACAAGTCTGGCCATTTTATTTTTTATGGCTCACGTTATGATCAAATCTCTCTCTCTACTTTCTACTTGAGGACCATCCTGATGGGATCCCTTACTCACCAGAGCTATTTCTGGTTGTGAATATATGGTAAATAAACTGGTTTTTTCCTAGCTTCCTTCCTCTGCATTTCTTGACTCTCTCTGCCTCATGGGTATTTCTCTTGCAGTTCCCTTACCCCTTGACCTCACAAGCAGAGTTTGTAAGGGAGGGACAAACCACATCATTTTCTTAACTTTTTATAGCTTCTAGGATAAAATAAAAACTTTTGGACAGGCATTTAAGGTCTTCCCTAATCTGTCTCTAACCTACCCTGACATTATTTCATATTCTTCCCCTTCATGTCCCAATCTGTTTTAAAGTGAATTAATAACTCTTCTCCAATTTGGCATTTCATATCCATCTCTCACCTGGATTGTACTCTCTTCTTATTTCAACCTCTCAAAATAATAATCTTCTAAACTAAGTTATCTCCTCAGATATCACCTCCTTCAGAAGCCTGCCTTATTACTATAGACTCAAGTTGTTTCCCCCCTCCTCTTATACATGTTGAGGAGGGTGGTGATGGAAGTTTTAAATTTTATTTTGTCTTTTATATGCTCAAGACCTAGTAAATAAATACAGTAAATAATAACATTTATTGAAGTGAGTCTGAGGCATGTCCTTGTGAATTCTATTTCCACAAAAATTTTTTTTTTTACATCTATGCCCTCTTTTCCATTTTTACTGCAACCACCTCCTTCTGATGCTCACTATCTCTTATAACTTCAATTCAGTTGTGTTACCACTGTTAAGAATAATCATCAGATGCTCAGGTCTAATCATGTCATTCCTCTTCTCAAAAACCTCTAGTGATTCCCTAAAGGTTACTACATAAAGTCTAGCCTTTTTTTTTTTTTTTTTTGGGTGCAGCCATAATAGTTCTTAGATAAACAATTATTTCTTTTCTTTCTTTTTTTTTTAATAGCTTTTTGTTTGCAAGTTATATGCATGGTTAATTTTACAGCATTAACAATTGCCAAACCTTTTGTTCCAATTTTTCTCCTCCTTCCCCCCACCCCCTCTCCTAGATGGCAGGATGACCAATACATGTTAAATATATTAAAGCATAAATTAAATACAAAATAAGTTTACATGTCCAAACTGTTATTTTGCTGTACAAAAAGAGTCGGACTGTGAAATACTGTACAATTAGCCTGTGAAGGAAATAAAAAAAGCAGGCAGGCAAAAATATAGGGATTGGGAATTCAATGTAATGGTTCTTAGTCATCTCCCAGAGTTCTTTCGCTGGGTGTAACTGGTTCAGTTCATTACTGCTCCATTGGAACTGATTTGGTTCATCTCATTGCTGAAGATGGCCAGGTCCATCAGAGCTGATCATCATATAGTATTGTCGTTGAAGTATATAATGATCTCCTGGTTCTGCTCATTTCATTCAGCATCAGTTCGTGTAAGTCTCTCCAGGCCTTTCTAAAATCATCCTGTTGGTCATTTCTTACTGAACAATAATATTCCATAATATTCCATAATATTCATATACCACAATTTATTCAGCCATTCTCCAATTGATGGGCATCTACTCAGTTTCCAGTTTCTGGCCACTACAAAGAGGACTGCCACAAACATTCTTGCACATACAGGACCTTTTCCCTTCTTTAATATCTCATTGGGATATAAGCCCAGTAGTAACACTGCTGGATCAAAGGGTATGCACAGTTTGATAACTTTCTGAGCACAGCTCCAAATCGCTCTCCAGAATGGCTGGATATATTCACAATTCCACCAACAATGTGTTAATGTCCCTGTTTTCCCACATCCCCTCCAACATTCCACATTATCTTTCCCTGTCATTCTAGCCAGTCTGACAGGTGTGTAGTGGTATCTCAAAGTTGTCTTAATTTGTATTTCTCTGATTAATAATGACTTGGAGCATCTTTTCCTATGGCTAAGTCTAGCCTTCTTAAACTGGTATTTAAATCCTGTTCAGTCTGATTCCAATTTACTTTTCCACCCTTATCTTACTCTATTCCCCTTCCTATAGTCTACATTCCATCCCAATTCCTTGAAACTGCTACAGTTTCTTGTCTTATTACATTTTTGCTTATTGTATTTCTTTGGCCTGAAATGTCATTTCTCTGCATCTCTCCAATTGAAACCCATAGAAACTGACCTGAAAAGCCAACTTCTTCATGGCAATCTTTTCCTTGTCTGAATTCTCATATTTGTATCTTCCATTTTCACACTCAACCTTGATTCCAGTTGTATATATTTGAGTCACATCTCCCCTGACATATTTATGTCCCACTACACTCCCCTCCAACACAACACTTGCACATAGTAAGTGCTCAGTAAATGAGAATCAATGTAATAGAATGCAAATGGGTAGGGCAGCTAGATGGCTCAGTGCAGAGAGCTCCTGCACTAGAGTCAGGAGGATCTGAATTTAAAATTGACCTCAGACATTTAACACTTACTAGTTGAGTGGCTCTGGGTAAGTCACTTAACTCCAATTTCCTGGCAAAAGAAAAAAAAGGGCTATGAAAATGGAGACAAAATCTAAAATCCTAGGAACTTTTTTTTTTTTTTTTTTGGCGGAGGCAATCTGAATTAAGTGACTTGTGCAAGATCACACAGCTAGGAAGTGTTAAGTGTCTTGAGATCAGATTTGAACTCAGGTGCTCCTGAATTCAGGGCTGGTCCTAGAAACATTTTAAAGACAGAATGGACAAGACTTCCACTTGAAGGTGGAAGGGAAAGAGGAAGAAAAAATACCAAGATTGCAAACAAGTTTAACCTTGAAATGGAAGAATCCATAATAGCCTAAAAAGGAAGATGAATATCTTGACTTTAGATGTATCCAATAAACCAATAAGTATTTATTAAACAGCTATTATGTGCCAGACACATCTAAAGGCTGGAAATATGGATACAAAAAAAAGAAACAATTCCTACTCTGAAGATTCTCGATTTGCATGAGGGAGATTACAACATATACATATATGAAAGAAATTGGGTATCTGGTATTCCTTCTTCTCCCTCTCCCTCTAGTCACAGTTAACATTGAGGGATGTTATCACAGGTTAATCACAGAGGTGTTAATGAGATAACATGATGTTCACACCTGTGAGAACACTTTCTGTGATGCAATTAAAGGGAACCTGGCCATTGGATGAGCAAGATGAGGTGATGTATCAAATGAGATAATATTTGTAAAAAAGAAATTAGCTAATACCTGTAATAATAATAAACATTTGCATATGCCTCCTATGCACTATTCTAAACTTTATTTCATTTGATCCTAACAACTGGTTTGGGAAGTAGGTACTATTATTATCCCCATTTTAAAGTTGAAGAAACTGAGGCAAATGGAAGTTAACTTGCCCAGGGTCACACAACTAGTCATATATATAGGCCAGATTGGAGCTCAAATTTTTTTGACTCCAGGGCTTTACTTGCTTAGTACAATGCCCGACACAAACATACTAGACAACATATGAAAGCTCATCCCCCCTCCCCTTCCCTACACGAATCTATTGAATAAATACAATTTAAATGCAGTTATTAAATAATAAAGTTGTCAATAAGGAAGGGCACTAGCAATTGGGGAGGTCAGAAAAAAGTGGTACCTGAGCCAATAGAATTCTATGTAGATTCAGAATATCAGAACTGGCAGGGTCTTCAATGACAATCTGCCTAATTTATTTTATAGAAGAGATCACTGAAGCCCAGGGAGAAGAAACAGTTTGACCACATACACCTAGTTAGAGCCTGGGTTCCAAATTTCCTTTCAGATCTTCTACACTACCTCCTTTGAGTTTTTAATAAAGATGTACAACCTAAGGTAGTCTGTAGGATAGGGAAAAATATGGTCTCACATTGTGTGAGCTAAAGACCAGCAGATATGGGTGTGGAAAACGTACATAGTAGGTGGTTGATAAATATTGATTGATTCACTCTTAAGCGCTATGTGAGAATTAGAAAGGGAATCAAAATGCATGAAATGGCTTCAGAGGTCATAGTTCCTGTATTTACCAGTAGGGGGCGCTGCAGTCATGTGATGGAAGTGTACATACAGTGTGACGACTCCTCCAAACCACAGTAACTTTTTCCAGAAAACTCACTCCCTTTTCTGCATATCAGTATCCCGCCCTCCATTTTAGGGTTGGTCAATTTGCATATCGACATCCAACACCCTAAGGTTGGCTAATTAGCATAAGTGGGCTCTCTATAAGCCGCCACCTCCAACCCAGTACCGGGGGAAGGAAGGGGTATCATTTTCCTGCAGAAGAAACTGGCCCCGACCCTTTCATTGCCCCTTTTACAAACCTGGCTCTTCTCATCCGAAGCAGAGAGCATGTGCTAAATAAATACAACTTGACTGATTCATGTCTCAAATTTGTGTTTCTCCCCCTCCTTCCGCCTCTCCACTACTAGAATGACTCACTGAGCATGAACCAAGGTGCCTGTAGGCGCTACCAAAACAAGTCACCTCCAGATGTCTGCGGCTCAGTTGCTTGAGTGGTCACTAGATCTCACAGCATCACAGATTTAGAGCAGAAGAAGAAAGAGATAGGCTGCGGGCAGGGAGAGCCTGTCTTTCAGTCTAGTCCTTCGTCCTTTCACTTTTCCGACCTCTCTCCCTTCCGTTTCCATTCTCGCAGTTGGTGGAGAAGATCCGGAAAGAAGGGGAAGGGTGGGAAGGGTGGGAAGGGACTCAAAGCAAGCAGCTGCGTGTCCTCTCTTTTCCCACCCTGCCCGGAGGGCCGGCACTAGTGTTCTGGCCTAGCCAAAAATGTAGGCGGTAGAGCAGTTCGAGGGCTCGGTCGGATCTGAATATAGTTTACCCCTCCCGAACCCTCCTGGGATTCCCGGCAAACCTGGAATTCGGGGCTGCCTATTGTAAGCTGGGACCATTAGATTAGGGCGGGGAGGGAAATCGAGCAGGGCGGGATCGGAGGGAGGAAGGGAGGGATACGGCGGGGAGGGATAAGAGAACAAAGAGACAGGCGAGTGGAGGGTCCTAGGACTGGTGTGACTGGGACCCCGGGGTTCCAGGACACCTGGGTTCCTTGTAGGGCTGCTGCTTCTACACCCTGCCTCCTCCCCTCCATCTACCCACCCCTCAGTCCCACGCCGACATTTCGGATTCCTGCGTCCACTTTTCCTGTTTCTCTGAGTGAGCCGCAGTGCCGACCCCGCCTTTCTCCTGGTCCCAGATTTGTGCCTCTGCTATATCGCTTGGCTCCTTTTTCTCTTTTTCTCTCTATCACTTTTCCTCCTCGGCTCTTTCTCTAGAAGACACTCCTCGAGGGACATTGACATCCCACTGATAACACCCCCTCCATGGCAGGTAAGGGTATCATCTATGGAGGTAATTAGGAATTCCTAGGGCAGAATGGTTACTGGGCAGGGATGGGAGGGATTCTATCAGAGGGATAAGTGAGGATGGGCAAACCTCCAGTTATCCTTCATTCTTTTATCTCTTAACCTTTGACTTGAAGGTTAGGAATGGGATATCAAGGGAGACATCTCCTGTGAATGTAGTTGAACCTTCTCTCCGTTCTACCTCCTCCATCTTTGTCTCCAGGTGTTTGTTTAATTGTTTTTTCATTTCTTCCTTCCTCTGTGTGTTTCCCCTTAGTTCTCTGGGGGAACTTGAAAAAGGCAAGGAGGTCACTCTACTCACTATTTCCCTCTTCCATATCACCTTCCTACAGGTTATTTACCCCCCAAAGGCTATGCCCCATCACCCCCATACCCAGTGACCCAGTCTACCTCATATTCCAATCCTGCACCTGCCCCAGGCCACATTGTCAACCTCTTCCCTTCCCCTGGTCCTGTGGCCCCCTTGGAACCAGAACCAGTTACTGTTCCCTTTCTGCAGTTGCCTGGAGTCCCTTCTGGCCTGGAATTCCTTATACAGGTGAGTTAGAAATATGGGCGAGGAAAGCTCTGTCATCTGGATCCTAAGTCTTTTTCTCACACACATTATTTCATGTAGTCCTTACACTGTGGTGTGCAATAGGTTAAATCCAAATATTATACAGGCAAGTTAGAAATATGAGGGAGGAAGGCTCTGTGGTCTTAGTTAGGATCACAGAGAGACTTAGAATCCAGATCCTATTATTTCATGTAATCCTTACAGTGTGGTGTTCAATAGGTTAAATCCAAATATTATGCCCATATTTTAGCTAAGGAAATAGAGATTGTAGATTGTTACTTGGGTGGGATGGAATAGTGATACAAAATGAATTATTTGTATATATATATAAAATTATAGTCCTTGGCTTCAAGGAGTTTATACTCTGATAAAGGAGATAAGACCATGCATAATGTAAGTGACATGAGAGGTATAAAGTTCTAGAGAATAAGAAGGAGAAAAACTTACTTTTGAAAGGAGATTGTGGTAGTAATGAATCAGAAAAGAGTTCTGGGAAGAAGAACTAGAGTCTTAAAGGATGATAGAATTTGCATAAGTTGGGGAGGAAGAACTAAAAAGGCATGAAAGAGAAAGTAGTAGGGAATATAGCTGGAAATTTAGGCTTTCTTTCTAGCTCTATGGGGTAGCAGATAAGTATGTTTGTATATGTCTCTCTTTCTAGATTGATCAGATCCTGATTCATCAGAAGATTGAGCGGGTGAAGGGTAAGTGGGGTATGATTGTACCCAGATATAGAAAATGATAGATTAGAGAATGGTTGAAGTAGGAGCTGGGAAAGGAAATTTCACGGCTAGAAATTAGTAGGATAAAAAAATGAGGAGAGCCTGCATCTTCTTCTCGAAGTCATTTTATCAGTTCCCTGTAGGTTCACCTATCATTTTTAGGCCAATTACTCCCAGATACACATATATCTATAGTCCTAGAATCCCTCAGTTGCATTCTTTCCTAATAGACAATTGGACATTTTCTTAAAAAATTTTTTTTTTGTTGTTATCTTTTGTTTTTACATCACTGTCATTTTACAATGCTTTTTTTTTTTCTCATTTCTTCCCCTCAGTGATGAATCCCTAATAACAAAGAATAAAAAAGAAAGGAAAAAAGTTGTAGTTCAGCAAAACTAAGCAACATAGAGATCAAGTCCAACGTTGTTGGCATCATTCCACACTCCTCACTTCTAAAAAGACAGGAAATTATATTATGTATATTTCAATGTAATATTCAGTTTCAATTTATTTTATCCACTTACATTGTTTAAGTATTCATGTATACTGTTTTTTTGGTTTTGCTTATCTCATTGTATGTGTATTGATCTTACTCTTCTTATGATTCTCTGTATTTTTCACAATGATTATTTCTTGTATCAGAGTAATATTCCATTGTTCTTATACCCCACACGGCACATTGCCAATCTGATATCTCATGGGCATTTTAAGGTTAGCAATTATCAAACAGAGTTCATTATCTGTTCTCTGCCCCAACCTCCATTCTTTCTGATATCCTTATTTTTGCTGAAGGTACCACTCTTATAAACAAAGCTTCAGAGGTGTCCTTTTCTTTCTTTCTTACTCTTTGTATGCAAATCAGTTGCCAAATCTTGTTCATTCTACCTTTCCCACACTTCTCCCATCTGTCTCATCACATCTGGCCTGAACTACCACAAGAATCTCTAATCAGTCTCTTTGCATCATTTCTCCTCACCCAATCTACAATTCTGCCAAAAGTTTGACCTTGTTATTCCTCTGTTCAGAAGTTCCAGTAGCTCTTAATTGCTCCTTAGATAATTGTCATTTAAAGCCCTTTACATTCTGACTTCAGTCTCTCTTTCCTGGATTATTTCATTTTATTCCTCTTCACAAACTCTATTCCAACAAATTGGCTTGCTTTCTGTTACCTCATAGACAGCATTACATCTTCTGTCTCATTGCCTTTGCTAGAATTTCCCCCTTACTCACCTTTAGCTTATAGAATCCCTAAATTCCTTCCATGTTAAGCTCAATCTTGTACAAAAAACCTGCTTGACTTGTTCTTTCCTCATCATCAGATATTTCTTTGCTTATATTTGGTACTTTTTTTCATATTGTTTCTTCACAACTCCCAATAGATTGCTATTCCCAGAGGGCAGGAACAATTTAATTTTTGTCCTTGTTTCATAATCAGCATAATGTCTAGTAAATAGTAAATTCTTAGTAAAGGCTTATTGAATGAGTGAATGGATGCCTGGAAGTAACCTCAGAAATTTAGTGCTAATTTCCCTGTATTTTCTTCTCCCCATTGCCATCTTGCTTCTTGCTCTTAGCATTTTTTGGCTGGGATATCTGTAACCGATATGAGCTACATTCTGGAGCAGGGATACTACTGGGCCAAGCAGTTGAGGAAAGCAGCTGCTGTGCCCGTCTCTGCTGTGGGGCTCGCCGGCCCATGCGTATCCGTGTGGCTGATCCCAGGAATCGGGAGGTCCTGCACTTAATCCGACCTCTGCATTGTGGGTCCTGCTGCTGTCCCTGTTGCCTTCAGGAGGTGGGCCTGGATGTCTGAGACTTGAGGAGAACTAGGGTTTGTGGACTACTTAGAGGTAGAATCCAAAAGAGTGATGGGGAAAATAATTGGAATCTGGGAGACAGAAGTCTAGAACTAGCGATGTTGAGACTTGGGGGAACTAGATTGAGAGACTGAGAGGTCTTAAATCTGATAGTCTTCTTCTACCATGGGTACAGACCCACAAAGAAACTGGGGCCTGGATTGGGGACTGGAAAGCTTGAAACCTGTTGTGATTCTGTCTTCTCATGGCCTTAGCTGGAAGTACAAGCTCCCCCTGGCACAACTGTTGGGCATGTACTACAGACTTGGCATCCCTTCCTGCCCAAGTTCTCAATTCAGGATGCAGATCGCCAGACACTGCTTCGAGTTGTGGGGCCATGCTGTGCCTGTGGTTGTGGCAATGACACCAACTTTGAGGTAGGGATTAAGAGGCAAGAATTATGACAACGGAATTCAGAGAACCAGTGAAAACTCTGGAATTTAATATTGTATACCACATAAAACAGGCTTGTTACCTTCCATAAACAGAGAAGTACTCAACAGTCTAACATACTTATCTTGATGATCTAAAATGGTCATTCCTAGAAAGCAAGATGGCCAGTTCTAAGATCTCTAATACCAACATCAAAATCCAATATGGTTGCCACTATGATAAAGATATTTTCCTTCATAAGACGGTAATCCCTATAGTCTAATGCAATGGCTATTTCTGTGATGCCAGATTGTGACCTGCTGTAACATGCCAATACTTGTCAAAGTAGCTACTTTCTTGGTAATGATGTTTTAATGAACTTTGGAAGGAGAACTTATAGTTTTTACTGTCTTTTTAGAGAAGATTTTTATTACAATAATACTGTTTTAGCATTCCATTGGTTATCCAATAATTGCCAGGAAGAAAAACCACTTTGCAGTACTCAAGCTCATAAGCATTGGCATTCAATTGATTTCATAAGAAAGTCAATTTAGTAGTCTGCAATGACCCTAATAGGCCACCTAGTCCAACCTTTTCATTTTACAGGTAAGACTGATGAGATTCATAAAAGTGTTTAATCCTTCCCCTTTTTTAAAAAAAAAAAAAAAAAAAAAAAGTACTCATCACCAAAATCACAAGATTTGGAAAAAGAATTTTGGTCTGTATCTAATCTAACCCCTTCACTTTAAGATTAAAAAGCTGATGCCAGAGTATCAATAACTAATAACTATTCAGTCACTAAATAGTTAAAAATTAATTACTTTAACTTGTGCAAGATCACATAGATAGTATGTAGCAAAATTGAGATTCAAACTCAGATTCTGTCAATACAAAGATATTAGCTGAAATAGCTGCTCTCAGCTTATATTTAATGATGAGATATAATGTATACCAAAAATAAGTGTGATACAGAATAACATATTATGGAACCAGAGTTAGATTTCTAGATAAAGTATTTTAGAAAATGTTTAAGGAGGAAAAGAAAGTGGGAAGAGTGGGGCTTGAAATGGCAAAGACTATAGTCAAGCTGAAATGTGACTGTGTTCACCATTATCTCCAAACAGAAGAATTTTCAGGGACTCTAAGAATCAGTTCAAAAGCAGTAGCTTTGGGATAAATAAAAGAGCTTCTTTGCAACACCATATCTATGCTGTAAATGAAAGTAATTAATTACTCCAAAGAAGTATGAAAATATTTGAGGGGTTTAGATCAGTTTATAAATAATAGTTCCATAAGTTTAAGATTGTCCAAAATCTTTTTTTTGTTTTGTTTTGTTTTTTGGCAATTCATTGTGGACCTGTCAGTGTTCTAGCCAGGGGACAAGAGGGGGTAGATTTCTCATATAGCAAATATTCTTTTTCATGCTTCATGGCTCATCACTTCCCTCCTGGTCATCAGGTGAAGACCAAGGATGAATCTCGGAGTGTGGGTCGGATCAGTAAACAGTGGGGAGGCATTGTGCCAGAGGCCCTCACTGATGCAGACCAGTTTGGCCTCCAGTTCCCCCTGGACCTTGATGTTCGATTGAAGGCTGTGCTGCTGGGGGCAGCCTTTCTCATTGTGAGTGCTCATATCCTATGTTCTCTCTCATCTCTTTTGGGGTGTCTTGTTTTTTTCAAGGGTATGGGATTTAGGGTGGATTATGTGAGAAAAGAAATGGGCAAATGGAGAGGGACAATCCTTTGGGAAAACATGGATGGGGATCATTCTATGTTAGGATTCCTCTTATTGGTTCCCTATTGGCTCCCCCTCCCAGGATTACATGTTTTTTGAGAAGCCAGGAGATGCCAATTCGGGGCCCTCAGTCATCACCAGTTAGAGATGCCCATGTAATCAAAGATAGATATCCTGGCCACAGCATTCCAAGACATCTGCCACTACCCTGGCCTGGCCCCAGGATCAAAGATGGCCGCTACCATTCTTCAAGATGATGGTGCCTTGAGGAGACAAATCTAGGAGTGGAGGCTAGGGCTTGGGCACCCCAAAGAAACTTTGAAAGCCTTCATTATGAAGAATGAGGCTCTGTTTTCTACAAGGAGTGGGGACGAACAAATGTTGCATGTGCTGAATGCTAAGAGTTTTTGTTTAAGATCTCATCCTCTTTTGGCTCTTTCAACACAACCCCAAATTCCCAATGATGGCTATTACTACTTCTCATTGGTATCTTATTCCATAAAGGTTCCACCATTCTCACTCCTCTTTTCCTGATATTTCTCTCTTTTTCTATCCCTTATTCTCCTATCTCCAGGCACTAGCTATCTTCCCCTTCTCCTTATTTACATTGTTGTTTCTACTTCTGCTTCTAATCTAACCCCATCCTATATCCCAGCATCATAATATCAAAAGGAAAAATAGATGTAAGGAGTTGGGGGATTTTATTATATCTGCCACTCCCCCTCAAAAATCCTAGAATCATAAACCTTTTTAATTCTTCCTTTTATAAATGAGGAAGCTGAGGCCATGTAAAAGTAAATTGACCAAAGTCACACAGTGAATTGGTGTTAGGGGGCAGGGATCAATTCCAAATTTTCTGGCTCTCATGATGGTGTTTCTCCCTTCCTCTTTCCCCTCCCTCCCCATTTTATGACATACCTTTTCTTCCTTGGCTAAATGAAACCCAAGCCCTGGAACCTTTTTTAGACCCATGGCACTTAAAGAGGAGGTTAGAAAACTCTCCACACATACCTCTTTGGGGACTGAGTCCCAGTACTTGACTGTCAGGTCCCCAAATACTACTTCTCCTGCCCTTTCCCTAGCTGATTCTTATTGAAGCTTTTCTTATGCTTTATTTAACATTTTTCCAACTCCCTCTGCCTGGATACCAAGGAAGATATTTCTTTGTATGGTGTGTTTACATATATTGTATGTACATATAAGTAGACATACACACATATATGTATATATATTAAAAGCTTTCTAACTTTTTGGAAATTAGAAGATTCATATGTGGGATTGGAGAGGGGGCTTGGTATGGAAACAAAGGAAAATTGAAGATAAGCTCCTGTTTTAAATTGGTCAAAATCTCATTTGGTCTATATTCTGCCAAGGTCAGAGAGAGTTGCTTCCCAACATTACTTTTAGCCAAGACAACTATGACCATGTTCACACCAAGTCTCAAGAGAAATCTTCCGTGATCCAAAGTTAGAAGACTATGCCCACATAAAATAAAGGTATTTACAACTACCCTTTTTGACCCCTGCCTATAAGCCAAGATGCCTTCTCTCATGATCCAGTTGAAGATGACAGCACCAAAAGCTTCTTGAATTGAATGATCTCTAGTGTTCCACATATTTCAGTAGGTATGCCACATATTTCAGTTTGAATTTTACAGTAGGGTAGGGGAAACAAGGCTCCTGTGGATGGAGTATGCTAAAGCATCAAGTTCTTGCTTCTTAGGTAGGGGTTGTTGCAAACTAAGCAGAGCCAAATGAATGTGCCTTAGTCTTAGAATTTAGAGGTTTTTAAAAAAGAAGAATTTAGAGATAGAAGAAGTCTTTGAGCTTCTATTGTTTCAAAAATGAGGAGTGAAAGTGAAAAGTGAAGTGAAGACTTATAAGAAATCAAATAGTTAACAGCAAATCTGGGATTTCAACCCAAATCTTCTGATTCCCAATCTTGTGCACTTCCTATTTTTGCATATCTTATACTTGCCATTCTCAGGCAGGTTCTAGGGTACCAAGTCTGCTCCCTTAAATAACAATCTATCCTGGATTGCAGTAAGAGAGGAAAGAAAAAGGTCAACTCAGTATCATTAACATTATTAGTTCCAAGTGAAGCTCCCTTCCTATGGGGAGGTTTCTGGTGTGTCATACTTCATCAAAGCTGGAAAATGACGATGAAGATTTCATCCTCTGACAGCAGTCCTGACCTAGTGGCTCAAGGTACAGAGAGGTTCCATTGATAACATTCTAGGATTTGCCAGCAGTTTACCCCTAGAGCAGCTGCTCAGATGAAAGAAAAGTTAAAACCTACAAAGGACTTAAGAGTTGGAGGGATGGGGAGCTGGATCTCTCCAGAGAGTGGAGGGCAGGAAAGAGAATCAGAGGTATGCCTCAGGGGCCTTCAGTTTCAGGAAGAAGAAAGGTCAGAGAGAGAATGAAGGACTTAAGTGAACAGAAACAATGAAAACTTGGATAACTTCCCTGATTTCTGAGAAGAATCTTGGAGGATAGAGAAAGGCTGAAGTCTCAGATTCCTGGGGGTTTGGGAGCTGATAGAGACTGGTGTAGTTCTGATTGTGGGCCAGACTTTATCTTCAGGGTTCTAGAGAGCAGAAGTCATATTACCTGTCACTCTGAATGTATAGCTGCATTTACAAGCAATGAAAACATCGGATGTTTCTCCCCTGGCAGACTCATATGCTATATGTTGTCCTCTTTGCCCATCATTGCTACCTCAAATTTTTTTTACCTCTGGGACCCAAATCAGGGCAAAGTCTCACATGGACTACAAGTACTTTTGTCTGGTCTCCTTGTGTCTCCTACAAGCTAACCAGATATAAGGGGAAGGAGAAGGGAGGGAGGGGAAAGGGACAGTGAGAGAAAGTGTGCTCTTACTAGCTCAAGAATCTGTTGTTAAATTTTCAATGTGAGCTTTACATCTTAGAAATCAGGAGATGTTATAAACCAAGACTTGACTTATTGTTTTCTTGATTTTCTATATATAAGAAAGCGATGGAAAAATGTTAATATGCAGATTAGATTTAAATATGTTATGCACACATTTTTGGAGGACTAATTAAATGTTTACTAACACACCCATGGGTCTGAGTCTCACTGGGGGTCCGGTTAGGCTGGAACTTTAGAGAAGGTGCAGAGAGGTAAGAAGGAAAGGATCTGTATTATTATTATTATTATTATATTTAACATTTATGTATCAGCATAAGGTTTGCAAAGCCCATTACATATGTGAAGGATTGTTTGATTTTCACAACCTATAAGATAGATGGCTATCATCCCGTTTTTACAGATGAAAAAACAGAACAAGAAAGATTATATGACTTGCCCAACATTACATAAATAGTAAATGTTTGAGGCAGGATTTGAACACAAGATTTTTTTCATTGCATCACTCAGCTGCAGTAATGTACAGCAATAGAATGTTGGATTTTTGAAGGGTTGGAGCCATTTCCTGAGGATTGAGTACCCAGAAAGAGGGCAAGACCAAAATTCTTGTAGACATCTAGAAAGGAGAGTAGAGAATTTAGTGTGACCCGAGTACCTGGTTTCCCAGACCTTTTTAAAGACTCCAGGAGCACTATCAAACCATCCCCAGATCCTTTTCCCCTTTGGGATTGCAGAATTCCAGACTTCCAGCAGCTACAACCTTATTTTTCACTTTCAATTGATCTCCCTTGGATCTGAACTGAGTCTTGAAACTTTTCTTTGCATCTAATAAAGAGGATAAGATGTGGGGGAGAGAGGGAAGAAAGGAGAAAATGGGAATTTGGGATGGAAGAGACGGAGAAGGCAAAATAGAAGAGAGAAGTAGAGAAAGAATGTATGATGGAAAAGAAGGGAAATGGAGGGAAGAGAATAGCAAAATGAGGAAACGAGATGGGGAAGTTTTTTTCAGGAACTGGGATTGATCTCTTGAAGGATGCCCTCCAGATGTAGGAAATTTGATCAGTCAGAAGGATAAAGAATCCAATAGCTAGAGCAACAGCATGATAGTCATGAGAGTAGAGGGGAGGCTGAAAGATTTGTGTACCACCATAACCCTGACACTAAATGATCAAATAGGTCTGCACCCTAGCCCACGATTCCTTACCTCCAGAGAACATTTTTCACATCACTTCAAACATTTATATATTTAAGGTAGAGGAGAAGATTCCTGGAGACTAGCATATCTGGTGGGAGGTAAGGGATAGTGTCTCTAGAGCCCCATTCATTGCTCCACATAATCCTTGTCAAGTTACCTTTTCCCTCCTTCATTTCTTCCTTTTACTAATCTACTACAAGACCTTTTCCTGTTTTCCAGGTTTCTGACTTCTCTCCATCTCACCACTATCCAAAGGGGAATCCCATGGTGATTCCCACCATGATGTAACAACTCTTAGTCCAAAGTCCACCAGCCTAATAGTTTGTAGGGAGAGAAGAGGAACAAGTTTTGAGTATCCAGATCATCATAACACTACTTCCCAGCCCTATGATGTAGGTTCTGGTCCCTGCCTTTTGGGACAGGAACAGAAAAAAGGGAGACATAGAAATTAGGATGTTGGGAGCTGAGGGAACAAGCCAAGAGTACAGGCAGCCCAGTGGAATCGATTTTATCCTCTACAGGAGACAAGGGAAATAAGAAGCCTTCATAATGCCATTCTTCCTTTCCTTCCCTGGAAATTCTTCCTAGCCTTAACTTCCTGACTTCTTGCAACAGCATTTCAAGAAGCATTTCATTCTCTTCCTGACAAACCATTCTTTAGAGTCCCAAGGAGCTGGGGGGTTATCAGAAATCTACCTTAGCATTTAGAGAAGGGATCCTTCATGGGGTCATGAAGTTTAGGCACATGAAATCTTATGACATACGCCCAAGGAATGTGCCTTTGGACCCTCTTGAACTATCCTGAAAAGACTTCATTGGCACTGGGACATAAGCACAGAGTAGAGAGTTGACGAGAAAAACAGTAGATTTTAGGGTTTGGAGACTAGAAAGGAAGTGGACTCCATTCAGGAAGGCAGCTGGGAGGTTAGGAATGAATGAAGCTTTATTTTGCAGGGCATCATTTAGAGCTCCAAGTTACTTAAACTGTATCTAACTTGACCCTATCATTTTATACCTGAAGTAACTCAAGCGCAGAGAGGAAATGACTGGCTCAAAGTCACAGTGGGAAAATTTGAATCCAAGTTGTCTGGCAGCATCCTGGGTAAATAGAAGAACTTGAAAAGAAGTACAGTGAGAATAAAGAGGCTCAGAAACAGCTGGGAAGGAAAGTGTCTAGAAATTCTACCATCACGACCCTCATGTGCAGTCCCGAGTTCTTGGTGAACCTTACCAGAATAGTCTGCTCCTTCCCCAGTACATAATTGGAATCAGCTACTTGAGAGATACCTCTTACTCTAATATCCGAGAAGGAAAATTTTGGGGAGGGGAATGAATAAATATTTCTTTGGCTCAGAGGCCTCATTATCTATGACCTAAAAACATTATGAAAGCCTTGGAAACACCCCGTAGGATAACCCATGCATTGATTCACTCTACTTTTGATCTCCTGAAACATTGCATTTCCCTACCTTGGAGTCCCATTCTTAGGTTTGAACATTGACCAATGTCTTGTTAAGGTTTCATTCAACAGTGGGGCAAGAATATAAAGGGATAGTCAGCAGAGATTCTGGATTTGGGGGATGAAAAGGATTTAAGGTTAGAAATATAATCCAGGGCTAGAAGAGACTTTAGAGATCATCTAATGGAAACAGGTTGAGAGGAATTATGCAATGTATCTAAGGTCACACTAGCAGTTAAATGAGAGAGTCAGATTTAAACTTTAACTCACTATGTCCAAGTCTAACACTCTTTTCACCGATGGAATATTAAGGGAATAGAATTTGGAAAAAGGAGGTATTTAGATGTCCCAGGGTGGTGTGGAGTGCATCAAACTGAGATCTAAAAGGGTTTAGAGGGGCAGCTAGGTGGCACAGTGGATAGAGCACCAGCCTTGAAGTCAGGAGGACCTTAGTTCAAATCTGATCTCAGACACACTTCCTAGCTATATGATCTTGGACAAGTCATTTAACACCTCAAGGGGTGGGGAAAAGGTTTAGAGGAACAGGATGAGGGGCCTTATGAGTTGGAACCAGAAACATAAGAGATCATTAACTGGACTTCCCACTACTCCAGGTTCATGAAGTCAAAATACTTAGACTGTAAAATGTTAAACTGTTATGCTACAGTTCTTTTACTGTCCTGCCTCAGTTTCCCTAATTATCCTGACCCAGTCTTGACTCAGTTTCTCTGCTTCAGTTTATAATAATCAGCTCAAAGCTCAGTCCTGCAAAACCTCCCCTCCCTCTCTATCAGAATATTTGATAAGGATAAAAGATCTTGTATTTTAGAATATCAGAAAGCCTCTCCCCATCCCAAACTAGTGGAATGTCAGATACTATCTTATCAAGATCTCTCCCCATGTCAAGGGTTCCTCATCCCATCCCCCATGCCCTGTCAGAACCAGATTATCAGAGTCCCATTCCCGTTTTCAGCACCCTGACTTCACTCCTACCTCAGTATACCCCCTGAGTCTGAGCCATGTGTATATAGGTCATTGAGGACTCACATTGTTTGCTAGATTCTTGGAGATGATAGTCTCATTCAGCCCTGGGACCAAACCATGGATCCATTTGGTCCCAGTAAATAATTTACTCCCCATTTAATAAATTATTAAATACTCTCTAATCTCTATCTTGCCTCAGTTTCTCCGACATTACAAGCTAATTGTAGCAAGTAAAATTGGACCCACTGGACTTTCCAATCAGATGCAAACATAGGATCTCTTCCTTGGGAAGTACTTTGGCAGGGGCTGGGGGGAGCAATAGGGCCTTTCTTCCATTTTTGATAACCTATGATAATAATAAAAATATCTATGAAAGTCCTAAATAAGGAAACTCTACTTTTTTGAGTCATTCTTGTTCCCCAGGTAAGGAATGCTCCTTCCATATGTTCCAGGAAAGGAATACCTTGATACTCTGAGATACCACCTCTAGGCTGGGAAAACTCCTATTCCACTGATGTGGTGGAAGAAAACATACTCAGCTGAGACATCTTTCTCCCAAATAAGGAAACTCTCCTCCCTCAGAATTCCCCACTGAATAATTTTTCAGAGAAAGTAATCCATATCCTTGAAATATCTCTCCCTTTTCCCTCTCACCAAAAAAAAAAAAAAAAAAAAAAAAAATCCCCACAGAAAACCCTAGCAGCTCCTCTTCTGAGATTCCTAATTAAGAAACTATTTCTAATATAGTTCCATCCTCTACTCCTACCCTAAAAATCCCTCCCTTGGAACTTAGATTCCTCTTTACACCACATCCTCTAAAAATCTCTTTAATAACTTTCAGATGAGAAGAGCCCTGACTTCAGGGTAACAAATCATTCCCTTCCTTGGGATTGCCCAATTTAATCTAGTTCGATAAATCTCAGGTGCCGCTGCATCACAAAACATTGTGGCGGAATGAGGATGTGAGATGGAGGTGGTAATAGGAGGGAGAGAAATAGCATAGTTCCTACCCTTGAGTGTGTAAACTAGTAGAACAGCCACAGATAAATAACCTTCATTGATGCCTTCTCAGATAATGTCCCTTACCGTACCCCGAATGTGACCAATTTAAAAAAAAAAAAAAACTGCTCTCTCTTTCCCTGCCACACATTATTTAACAGAAGAGAAAGAAAGTAAGAAAAAAAATGAAGTTTGAAAACAATAAAAAGAGTGGGGAAATTACATTGAGACCAAAGGAAACAATTGGAAGCAAGAGTGATGAAAACTTAGGTGGGGGAAATATTAAGATTAGAAAAGGGATAAACAGTAAAGGACAAGAATCAAGAAAGGGGAAGGGAGAAAGAATTTGAAAAAGAGGTGGACCCAGGAAAAAGGAAAACAAAAGGGAATAGTGGGTTCAAATTTAGTTCAGTTCTTGCCAAGCTTTGGTCTCATCAAGTTCATCTATATATTTGACACCACTGCCTGATGAAGCCTTGTCTCACCTACAACCAACCTATGTTCCAAAGGTCAATCTTTGCCCCTTCAAGTCATTAATGCTGAAACTGGTTACAAAAAAGTAGACACTGAAATACATCCATACTGTTCTTCTGTCACCTAAATGAAAGAACAAATGCCAAGACAGGCAAAGATAACAATAATTATGATTATTTGATAATAATAATACCCACGAGAGTCTCAAGTAAGGAAACTGTCCTTTCCTAGGTAAAGAAAACCTTGTATTCACAGAACCATATGACCTCAAAGGGAACTGGGCTCAAGAATTCCCCGCTAAGCATCATTCTCTCTCAATGGAAGCCATCACTGCAGAAGTCAAAGACACATAAGGATCAAACTAGAATGAATCAAAGAAACTGGCCTAGCTTATTTAAGATCTTTTTTCAAGGAATACCTAGTTTCAATTATTGTAATCAGCTGAAAATAGGGTTCTCCTAACTTATGGTTAGTAACTTAGAACAGGTCCAGAATTACTACAATTTACTTCACTATCTTTCCAAAGAACTTTCAGTTCATGTGATCACAACTCTTCCACATTTTCAAAATCACTAGCCCCTGGTGTATTCTCAGTGTGGCTGTGGAAAAGACACAAGCAGTGTGGATCAATGCCAGAAGACTTCCTAGAAGAAGAAAGTGTGGAATGTAGTTTTGAAGAAGGGAAGGCACAGAGCTGAGAAGGGAGCAGTTAATTCCTTGAGGTCGGGGCCTATTTAACTTTCATCCCTGAATCCTTAATGTTTAGCACAGGGCATACTATATATAGGCACTTAATAAATGTTTATTGTTTGATTGAGCAGCATATTTGCCTTAGTTATATTGCACTATTTAAAAAAATTTGAAGCCTCAATTCAGCAAACATCAAGCACCTAAAATAGGGATCACACCTCTTTTTTTCTTGTCTTCTCAAAGAGAGAGTAAAGAAGTTCACAATGCACAATATGAGTCAAAATATGATTCAGATAATTTATTCCTATAGGGAAAAAAATGCTACACATAGGATACTTATAAGCACATATTAATAGAATTAATTAAATAGGATTCAGTATTTCAATTAATCACTGTTAATGATCGGATGGGAAGATAAAATTCAAATCTTTTTTGCACTTCACCTCAACTAATATCTGTTCAAACAACTGCCAGTACACACACACACACACACACACACACACACATACATATACAGATATGTTAGAGATCCTCATTTTTTAAAATACACATTTATTTTTCTTTATTCTTTTTTGTAAATAGTATTTTGTTTTTCCAATTACAGGTAAAGATAGTTTTATGCATTCATTTAAAAAAATTGATTAAAGCTTTTTATTTTTCAAAACCTATGTATGAACAATTAATTCTTCAACATCAGTCCTTGCAAAACCTTGTATTCCAATTCCTGCCCCCTTCTCCCACTCCCTCCCTTAGATGGCAAGTAGTCCAATATATGTTAAACACAGTAGAAATATATGTTCAATCCAATATATGCATACATATTTATACAATTATCATACCGCACAAGACAAATCCAATCAAATCAGTGTAAAAAAAAAAGGAGAAACAAACTAAAATGCAAGCAAACAACAAAAAGAGTGAAAATGCTATGTTGTGAACCACACTCAGTTCCCACAGTCCTCTCTCTGGGTGTAGATGGCTCTCTTCATGACTGAACAATTGGAACTGGTTTGAATCATCTCATTGTTGAAGAGGGCCACGCCCATCAGAATTATCCATCACATAATCTTGTTACCTTGTATCCCCTGGTTCTGCTCATTTCACTTAGCATCAGTTCATATAAGTCTCTCCAGCCTCTCTCAAATCCTGATGATTGCTTCTTACAGAGCAATAGTATTTCCTAACATTCATATACTATTAAGCCATTCTCCAATTGATGGGCATTCATTCAGTTTCCAGTTTCTTGCCACTATAAAAAAGGCTGCACATTTGGGTCCCTTTCCCTCCTTTAAGATCTCTTTGAATATAAGTCCAGTAGAAACACTGCTGGGTCAAAGAGTATGCACAGTTTGATAACTTTTTGAGCATTGTTCTCTAGAATGTTTGGATCTATTCACATATACATTCATTTTAAATAAGATTTTGAGTTTCAAATTTTTTTTCTCTCTCCTTCCCATCCATCCCCTCCAAGACAGAAAGCAATCTGATGAAGATTATACATGTACAATCATATTAAATATTTCCACATTAATCATGAAGAAGAAAGAGAAAAAAAGGGAAAAGCCACACATACCAAAAAAGTGAAAATAGTGTTTCAATCTGCATTCATTCTTTCTCTATATGTGGATAGTATTTTTTAATCATAAGTTTTTTGGAATTGTCTTGGGTCATTGTATTGCTAAAAAGAGCTAAATCAATCAAAGTTCATCATTGCAGTGTTACTGTATATGATGTTCTCCTAGTTCTCCTCACTTCACTCAGCCTCATTTCATGTAAATCTTTCTAGGTTTTTCTGAAATCTGCCTGCTTATCATTTCTTATATCACAATAGTATTCCATTACATTCATACACCACAGCTTGATCAGCCATTCATTTTCCAATTCCTTGCCACCACAAAAAGAGCTGCTACAAACATTTTTGTACATGTGGGTCCTTTTCTTTCTTTTATGATCTTTTATACAGATCCAGACTACTAGATCAAAGAGTATCTATAGTTTGCCCTTTTGGTATAGTTCCAAATTGCTCCCAAGAATGGTTGGATCAGTTCACAACACCACCAGCAAAGCATTAGCATACCAGTTTTCCCCATCTTTTCTAATATTTATCATTTTCCTTTTCTGTCATATTAGCCAATCTGATAGATGTGAGGTGGTACCTCAGAGTTGTTTTAACTCTAATCAGTGGTGATTTCCGTGGAGCATTTTTTTTTCATATAGCTGTAGATAGTTTTAATTTTTTCATCTGAAAATTGCCTATTCATATCCTTTGATCATTTAGCAATTGAGAAATGATTTATATTCTTATAAATTTGAGTCAGTTCTCTATATATTTGACAAAATGAGGCCTTGATGGAGATACTCCTTCTAACTCAAATTCTAACTGATATAGTATCCCTCAGAGAAAGGCTAGACTTTCTCATTTAGGATTCTAAGAGATCAAGGGTGTCTTTCTTCTTTTGTCTCTTTTTTTGTCAGAGAAAAATTATTAATACTCTATATTTTGGCACAAATATGCCAGAAACAACTTATTAAGAAGAGAAATGTCCATGGTTTCTAGATACCCTCCTCCCATGTGTGCTTGGATATCTCTTTAACACTAACTAATTTAAGGTAATTTGCAGGAATATTAAACTGGAAAATTACAAGAAGAAAAAATATCGTTTGAGGTTAACATTCTACTCAATCACTCCATCTTTAAATTCTTAGTTCTTTCTTTAACCATTCCACTAACAAGCTCTAACTAAACTATCAGGTAATCAAAGGGATCTTCTTCCTTTCCTCAATACCTGAATCCTTTCAAAAAAGAATGGGGGCTCTTAGGAGTGTCTTCTTAGTTTAGGTTCTGTTTGGGGACAAAAATGAGATACTTGTAAGTCACTGAACAGATATCACAATAATATTAACTTAATGTTAACTTAGCTCTAACATAGCAAAGATATACAACAATAATAGAGTTAGCTTCTATAGAAGCTTAGCAAACCATCTCTTCCCCCATATTTCCATGTGGAAATTCCTTTGAGCAGTATGACAGGGTACAGTGATTTCCTACGGTGTTCAAGCAAACAACAAGCTGGAGGGGCCCCAACTTCACTTGGGTGGAACTTTTATGTCCTTATGAGACCAGGAATCTGTGTCAAGTAAAACAGGGATCATTCAGGTTCCAGGAACAGCTTTGTTTTCTTTTAGGGAAAATCTCAATTCAGTGGTATAGTAGATATTATGCCTAGAATGCAGGGACTAGAGTCAGAAAAAGCCTTGTCTTCCTGAATTCAAATCTGGTCTCAGACACTTATTAGCTATGTGACTTTGAGCAAGTCCCTTAACCTTCTTTGTCTTAATTTCTCATCTATAAAATGAGCTGGAGAAGGAAACGGATAATCACCCTATCATTTTTGCCAAAAACAAAAAACAAAAAACAAAAAAACCCCCAAAACCAAACGGGGTCACAAAGGGACACAGACACAAACAAATAACAACAAAATCCCTGTTTTGGGGAAAGTAAGAATTTCCAATTCTGTTGATCCTTCTAGGATAACTCTTGGCATAGGGAAGACAAAGATCTCAACTAAACTTGATCTAAGTTTGGTTAACACCTTTAATCCATTTTCCTTGGTCTCTAGCTTTTTTTTCTTTATCTTTTATATGTTTTTCTAAAGAGAAAAGTCTAGAAAGGCCTTTAGACTGGAAGATATTTATTTCTTAAATTTTTTTGTTGTAACAAAAAATGAGAATATGCTTCCAAATTTCAAATAACAATGAACAATTATTAGTGTCTCACTATCATTTAATCAAATAATATCAATTAGCTTTTACTAGGGAATATTTAGTTAACAAAATGAAGTAAGAACAGAAAAAGAAGCATTCCCTCCTAATAACTGTAGATGCAGATGAGGAATAGGAGGCACTCTCTCTTTTAAAAAGACCTGATTCAACTGCTTTTTTGGGAGGGGACTAGTGGTTTATCATTATTTTGAGAAAAAAGTTGCTTTACTCTATATTTTCATTGTATTCATTGTTCTTTTGAAGCTCATTTCACTCTTCATCAATTCACATGTCTTCCACATTTCCTATGAAACTGCTTCATAATTTATGATAGTATTTCATTATACTCATATATTACAAATTGTTTAGCTGATCCCCATTAAAAGTACCTCACTTTAGTTTTCAAATTGTGACCACTATGAAAAGTGCTTCTTTTTTTGGCAGAGGGAAGAGAGGGTTGGATAGATCCTTTCCCACCCCTTAATCCCCCTCCCCCCTTTTTTAATATTATTGAAGTATAGTTCCTAGTACTGGTATTTATTATTATTCTTTGATGTTTCGCTTGTCTCTGGCTCATTTCTCATTTCCTTCTCCATTTGAGGATTTTATAGATGAGGAACTAAAGTAAAGAGGATTAAGGGACTTGCTCAGGATCACACAGTGAGTGTCTGAGGCCAGATTTAAACTCAGAAAGAGCCCAAGGTTCTATCCACTGGACCGCCTAACTGCCCCAGTAGTGATATAGCTGGATCAAAGGGTATATACAGCTTGATCATTTTCTGAGCAGAGCTCTAAATTGCTTTCTAGAATGGTTGGACCACCAACAGATCATTAATGTACTTGTTTTTCCATAGTTCCTTGAACATTTGTCATTTTCCTCTTTTGTTATCTCAACTTAAAGATATGAGTTAGAACCTCAAAAATGTTGGGTTTTGTCAAAAAAGACTCTTTGGCATCTTTGGTATAATTATATGTCTTTTATTATTTATATTGTTAACATGGTTTATTATGTTAATACTGTTCCTTATGTTGAGCCAACCCTGTATTCTTGGTCAACCCAGACTAATAATACTGTGTAAATCTTTCTAATATGTTATTTTAGTTTACATACTAATATTGTATTTAAAACTTTTTTTTGCATTAGTCTTCATTAGGTATAGTGGTGTATAATTTGCTTTGTTTCTCCCTGATTTATGGATCAAGATTATATATGCAACATAGAGAGAGATTAGAAGAATACCTTCTCTTTTAATTATTTGATGGAGTTAATGCAGTATTAGATTTTAATTGTTCTTTGGATATTTTGTAAAATTAATTTATAAGTCAATTGAATCCTTGAGATTTTTTCTTTTGAGAACAAATTTTATGACTTGTTCTATTTCTTCTTTTGTTAACCTGTGTATTTTATCATTTCTGTAAATATTTGTTTGCTTTAGGTTATCAGTTCTTAGTATATAATTAGGTAAAATAGATTCTAGTAATTTCCTTTATTTCCAGTTGTTGTGAGTTTTTTCAGTTAAAAAAGTTTTTATGTTACATATGTCATTCATTTTTAAATTTTTTCCATATGAATCATGTTGGGAGAGAAACATCAGAACAAAAGAGAAAAACTATGAGAAAAAAAAGCCAGAGAAACAAACCTTTTTCACTTTTTGTATAAACAATTTGATTTTCCTCTGGCTTTAAAAAAAAAGGTTAACTTACCTTTTATCTATTTTGTTAATTTTCTTTAAAAAAAAAAAAAAAAAACTAGTTGTGGCAGCTAGATGGTTCAGTGGATAGAGCACTGCCCCTGAATTCAGGAGGACCCCAATTTACACATGGGCTCAGACATTTAACATTTACTAGCTGTGTGATTCTGGGCAAGTCACTTAACCTGAATTACCTCATCAAAAAAACAAAACAACAACAAAAAACAACTCCTAGTTACTTATTAATTCAGCAGTCTTTTTGGTTTCAATTTAATCTCTAATTTTTCATAATTTATGCTTTGTTATTTAGTTGGAGATTTTGGATTTGTTGTTCAAATATTGTTGTTAAAAGATATAATTTCCAATTCACTGGTTTGTTCTTTATTTCTTTTGCTTATGAATACCTTTAAAAATATTAATTTTTCTCTCAGAATTGCTTTAGCTGTATCCTATAAGTTTTGGTATGATGTCTCATTATTGTTTCTATAATTTCTATTGTTTCCATAATTTGTCCTTTGATCTTTAGATTTTTAAATTGTTATTTAGTCTCTACTAAAAAAAATTCCTCAAGAATCCTTCATTGAACATAGTTTTTATGAATTCTGATCAATAAATGATGTGTTTAGAATTTCTGCTTTTCTACATTTTTTATTATTTTTTTTACTCTAATTGCTCTGTTTTTGTACAGAGCCATGTATAGATTAAAAAGCATAAATTTCTTTTTATTTACATTTAATAATTACTAGAGATCTAACATATTTATTTTTTCTAAAGTTATAGTCAGATTCTTAACTTCTTTCTTCTTTATTTTTTGATTAGATCTGTCTGGGTCTGAAAAATATATATTGAAGTAGTCCACTATTACTGCTTTATCTTTATTTTCTTTGTCTTTCTTTCAATTAACTTTTAAGTATTTAAGTGCTATGTCATTAGGGTCATATATATTAATTATGGATATTGATTCCTTATCTATGTTGGCTTTAAGCAAAATAACTTCCTTGCCAATTTCTATTTATCTTATCTATGTTTACTGTAACTTTATTTGAAATCATTATTTGTTGATATTGTTTTTGTTGCTGCTGCTGCTGCTATTTAGTTCAATGGAGTTTGCCTTATAACTTTATATAAATCTTTGTGCCTCAAATTAAGTTTCTTATAAATAACTTAATGTCATATTCTGCTTTCTAATTCATTCTGCTTCTCTTAATTCTCTTCTTTCTTATGAGTGAATTAATTCCTTTTACATTCAGTTATGATTATTGATTTTGTATGTCTATCCACTTTGTCTTCTTGTAATTTTTCCATTCTGTGTTCCAACCGCTCACTTTATAAACAAGAAGATAGTAGCAGAGAACTTGTTTGATGCTTGTGATCTTATAAGTGAAATAGTATCTTCTCTGTTGCATTTTTTCTCTTACCCTTAACCTTTATTCCATGTTTTTATTTTTCCTTCTTTTTAATTTATTCTTTACAATCTTCTTTTCAACATTCAAATTTGTTTTGCTTTCAAAATTTCAACATTCAAAATCTTTCTGCCCTCCTTCTTATGTCTATCATTTTCTGATTCATTTCTACTCCTTCCTTTCCCCTTCCTATTTCCCTTTTGAGTTAAATGTTTTTCTGTATAAAAATCTGTGTGTGTGAGTATAATTATGCTCTATCCTCCTTGATCTAATTCAATAAAAGTTGTAAAGGGCTGAAACTCTGAAAAGGTGTGCTGGAATCAGACAGCAGAGCACTTATGGCTAATTACTGATTTGATGTGAGATATTGGTTCTATATACATATATTTAGGTGATATGGTAATGTGATGGCTCTCCTCACTATTGGTGCTTGCTGAATGTTTGGTGGTGATGTAATCATAGGCAAGGATTGGAGGGCTGAGGGAGAGAAGTCAGAGTCACTTGGCTGCAGGATGAGGAAGAGAGAAGCAGGAGACTCTGGACTCCCGAATCCAGGATACATCTTTGGCAAGCCACATGGCAACTTGCCTGCCTCCTTTACTTCTCCCCTTAAAGACCAAGAACTTTGATTAATCCTTACTCTGACTGATCCTGAGGCCTTCCAGGGAGCTAGTCTGGACATTATAGAAAGTGAGGTTTATAGAATACCCATTTCATTCCCCTTCCTCAATGACTATCCACCCTTCATCTTATTCATCTCTATTATGCAACAGAGATTTCCTCTCTTCTTCATCCTTGTGTCACCTATTCTTCCCGTTTATGCATTCTCCTATGACTATTGAAACAGAACAAAACCACCTGCAGAATCTTGGTTATTTCAATCTTTCTCTATGAATCTTGTTCCACTCTACCCCAACCCCTGCCATTATTATGCAATAGTTTATCCCCATATATTCCCTTTCAATTAAACAAATGTTTTTTTGTGGTTTTCTTGGCATCCATTTCCAAACATCTACTTAATTCTAACTTTTTCATGAAGGATGCTTGGAAATCCTCTATTCCATTAAAAATCTCTGTAGGATTATCTTTAGTTTTGCTGGATAGGTTATCTCATTTTTTGGAATAGCACATTCCAAAGTTATTCTTTAAAGTGGCAGTTGCTAAGGCTTATGTGATCCATATTGTGGCTCCATTGAATTTTAATTCCTTCCATTATTTAGCTGCTTAGAATATTTTTGAGTTTGTTTGTTTTGACCCAGAAGCTCTGGATTTTGTCTATGATGTTCCTAGGAGTTTTTATTTTGGAATTTCCAAAGGAAATTGATCGATTGCTTATGTTTTCATTCACTATGACTGCGAATTCTCAGACTCTGAGAAGTTTTCACTTATAATTTCATGAAATATGGTAGCCAGCCTTTTTTAAAATCATTTTTTTCAGAGTCTTAATGCTTCTTAGATGGTTTCTCTACCTGTTTTCCAGACAAGTTTTTTTTAATATTACATTTCTTATATAATAATAGATCCATCCCTTCTCCCAATATTTTGATTTTGTTTTAATATTTTTAGTTCTCTTATTGAATCATTGTTTTCATAAGTTTTCTGATTGGTCTACTCTAATTTCAGAGCTTTTAGTTCTTCTGTGAGATTTTTCATCACCTAGGATGTAAATTTTTTTTTTTGACCATCATTTTTTCCTAGCTTTTAGTTTGGGTATCTGTTGTTTCATTTCTTCTGGGTATTCCTGTATTCCCTGTTACCAGGAGTCTTTTTTTTTTTTTTTTTTTTAACCCTCTGAGGCAATAACAGGAGCCATGATGTTGTTTTTTCTTTAAGTAAGGATCTGGTGCTGTAAAAGCACCTTGTAATAGAGTTTTCTTTGATTTGATCATCTCATCTATCTAAATATATGTGTTGGAGCAAGATTACACAATGATCAATTCTGAAGGATGTGGCTCTTTTCAACAGTGAGGTGATTCAGGCCAGTTCCAATAGTCTTGTGATGGAGAGAGCCATCTGCATTCAGAAGGAAGACTGTGGGAACTGAGTGTGGATCGCAACATACATTTTTACTTTTTATATTATTTGCTTGCATTTTTTTCTCCCTTTTCCCCATTTTTGATCTGATTTTTCTTATGTAGCATGACAATTGTGGAAATATGTATAGAAGAATTGCACATGTTTAACATATTGGCTTACTTGCTGTCTAAGGAGAGGGTAAGGATAAGGGAGGGAAAAAAATTGGAACACAAAATTTTGCAAGGGTAAATGTTGAAATTTATCTATGCAGATGTTTTGAATATAAAAAGTTTTAATAAAAAAAAGAAAAATATATGTTGTGTTGACTGTGGTCAACCTCCACAACTGGAGCATCGTCAGTGTCCTACCTGGTCCTATGTGAAGTGAGATAGGATAGACTTCTTTTTCAAGGAGGTTTCTCTGAGTATGTACAACTGCTGGATTTTACCTGAAGTTTCCCTCTTGTTCCAAGACTTGATGCCCCTCTGGGGATCAGGAGCTCCCCAGGGACATAATTTTGCATATGACCTTTCTCCTGCAGATGGACTTTAAGCAAAGATACTCACTGGATCCTATCTAGAGTGATTTGAGATTGTTCTCTTGGATCAGGCTAGAATTACTACTACACTGAACCAAGTCCTGCCTCTCAACTTTCCCCATCTCCCCTACCCCACATTCTTTCCCTTATCATTTAAAATTGTTCTTTTTCAAACTGGACTTCTGAAGCCATGGGCTTTTGGAAGTCTTTGTGCTTGGCTCAGGCTGTGTTTGGCTCAGATAGGGACTGCCACATTGGAACTTCCCCAAAAACCCTGTAGTAATTTTTACCTGACTTGACTCTTACAGTCAAAGGATCCAGAGTAGGTTGGGCTGATCTGATCTTGGGTGCTTAGTAGCTGAAGCAAGGAGTATGGAATCCTCTTGAAGATTCCAGAGGCCATGTGGATCCTGCATTTTGCTCTTTCTTCTAAACTTTGATCTATCTAGATCAGGATTTCTGTAGTATTCCAGAGTTCCCTCTTTGGATTTCTGGGTTGGGTGAAGGAGTCTAAACATGATTATTTTCTATCTCTTACCAGAGTGGTACATCTCTCAACCTCAGTGGAGTGTTTACTGGAGATATGGGACTGTGGAATACCACCATCTTCCCAAAAAAACACACAAGTCTTTGTGCTTGGCTCAGGCTGTGTTTGGCTCAGATAGGGACTGCCACATTGGAACTTCCCCAAAGACCCTGAAGTAATTTTTACCTGACTTGACTCTTAGAGCCAAAGGATCCAGAGTAGGTCTTCCACTCCATCCCTAAGGTGTGGACTCAGATTTCAAGCACTCTCTAAAATTCATTTGCCTTAATAAATTCACTTCTGAGTGAACCAAAGTTCTGAAGTCCTGTTATCTGATCCAGCATCTTTTGGCTCTGTGGGTCAATCCATTGTTGGGGTGGATCCCCATTACTTTTCATGGTTCTCATGGCAGATCACAAACTTAGAATCTGAACTTGACTTCCAGACTTCTAGTGACTCTCTTTCCCAAACTTTTAAAGCTTTTACAGCACCAGATCCTCACTTAGAATCAGAAGAGAATATGTAAAACAGAGAAAAGAAACAATATCAGAGATATCCTTCCTGGGACATATGATAGCAGCCTGATTCAGAAAATAGAGGTCCAAAGCCTCCTTTTTTCCCCACTAGAAGGCTTATATCAGTCCTTGCCTCCTCACTTGAACACAGCCAGGAAAGAAAGAGACCGTACTTTGACTGGTTAATTTCTTTTGAATGCAATTTAAATTCTGGCTCAACAACCAGTTGAAAGACTCCCCTTTTTCACATGGTAAGGAGATTACAATAAAGTCCACATGGATGGCATCAGCAGAGCAGGGTACTTGTAATAATATGGACTGGCCCCAATGTCCAGAGTCCTTGTATTACAAACTCATTAACAGAATGAATTAATGAGAAATCATGAACTTAATTTATAACTACTGTTATAAACAGATAGGATGTGAATATTAAAACTTTATCAAACATAAAACAGTTTGCCAAATTGCTAATTAGGCAGTTTATCCTCAACAACCAAACACTTCTCAGTACATATCCCTCAATAAAGCCTCAATCCAGCCTAGGCTTGGGCCAGTCATCTTGTCAATGACCAACCTCTCCAAAGAACCCTTCCCTGCCACCAATCAGCTCAAACTGAATAGGCCTGAAATAAACCTTTAGACTTCTTGACTTCATAGTGTCATTCCCAATTCTAGACTAGTCCAATATATTCCACAAATATCCAGAGAAAACAAACAAAAAAGGACAAAGACAGTCAGGTATCAGCCACAAGCCCAACTAGTTGAGTATGAGCAGCAAGGTCAATTTTGCATGAAGGTGGAGAAAGCCCCCCTCCTTTTTTTTTTAAAACATTCTTCACTGGAGTTAACATAATGCCACCTGGAGAGTCACTGATAAAAGGTCAAACTAGGCATTGTTTCTTCTCTTAGTCCCCAGTACCTATGAAACTACAAGGTGGCTCAGTGGATAAAGTGCTAGGCTTGGAGTCAAGAAGACCTGAGTTTAAATTCATTGTCAGATACTTACTAGCTAGGTTACCCTGGCTAACATCTGTTTTCCTTAATCTACTGGAGAAAGAAATGGCAAATGGCAAACTACTCTAATATCACTGCCAAAAAAAAAATAATTCTAATGGGTAGCATTGACAGGCTGTGGACCACAGAATCACAAAGAACTGATGCAACTGAATGACTGAACACATGTCCCTGTGCAGTGTGCACTGGACTTGAACTTGGGATGGACTAAGGAATCATTCAGGCAAATATTTGTCAGATTTGTTGCTTAGAGTTTTTAATGTAATTCTAAAGTACCAAGTCCTTTATGTACTGGACCATTATTTGCCCAGTAACAGCCAGTAAGTTTGTCTTCCCCCAAAGGTCAAAATAATGAATCATCACATCCTCAGAGTCCCTTGAAGTTTCCAGGGAGCCCTGGGTTCATGCTTCATTGGAATGACCTCTATAAGTCCATTTAGGCTAAGCTAGATATCCATAGCAGATGAAATGCTGGTGCAGATTTCAAATCCTCCAGAGCTTTACATCCTTTGTGATTCCTGTTCACTGTTTTCCTTTAAGTCCTCCATAGAGAAGTCACTTAATGCACCAGAGACTTTTCCCTGCTTTTATTAATGTATCATGAATATAATCTTTACAGAAAAAATGATGGGCTAGAGGTGCAGGATGAGACATTTTGGAACATAGTAAATGTGTGGATTTGTCTTATTTGACTCTGCTTATTTGTTATAGTGAAGGAGATTTTTTAAAATTTGGAAGGAGGGAGTAAGGGGTAAAGGGGTAAGGATTTAAAAAAAGAAGGAAAGAAGAAAATGAGTGTCAATGAAAAAATAATTTCTAAATTCATAGAAGAGAACAGAAGGAAGTTTGGGATGAGACACAAACAACCTATTTATACTTGGACTATACATGTTGAACACACATACACAAAGACACACAAGCATGCATGCATACACAAGTGTTTGTATGCATGTGTGCATTACAAAAAGTTATACCTAATAGAAATTTTCAGCTTCATGTATAATCATCTTTTTTTATTCTTCTTTGTATACAAGGATCTTGGTGTTCATTGAACCAGCATTTCCCATTGTTAAAACCATAAAAAAATTAAAATAAAAATATGAATTTCATGGCTGGGTACTAGTGAAGAACAATACAACAAAGAGTAACAACATGGAAGGTAAGACTTTGTCCCCAATGTAACTGTTTCTAGCTCTTCCCTGTCATGGGCCAGAACTTGAAACAAGGTGTTAACTCATTAGAGTTGATAGAAACAATGCTTTAGTTAACACCTTAGAGAGTTCACACATTAGCTCACATGTTTGGGAGATTTCAGGGTTCAGTATGAGACATCCAAATTCACACCTCCCATAATCCCACTCTCAGAGGAGGAGTCAACCTTTGAGTTTACATCTCTAAAAGAGCATAAAAACAGCTGAGCTCAGTCAGGAGGGGTCAGTTGAAAAGATTGAAAGGGGAGCATCATTTGGAGATTGAGAAGCCATGAGTCGGAGTTGAGCTAGAGGCAGAAGCTGGAAGAGCTAAAAGACAAGCTGCAAGAGTTCTTGGAACCAAGGAGGGAGAGAGGCCTCTAAGAAAACTATCCGGGCCCAAGGAAAGAGATAAGACTTGGAAGGAGAAAATAAGCATTTGGATTTTATCAGCTGGTTGTATTTGAAGTGATTATTACTTTGAACTGAAACTAAGGCTGCCTCCATAAAACCTCCCCAAGAAACCTGCCCACAGAGAACAATCATATTATAGAAAAAGAAGAAGCACATCACACTTCCCCTCCCTTGAAGTAGCTTTCCACAGAAGAGCTACCTCCAAGTATACATTTTGAGGGCTAGACTGCTCTCTCCCAGATTTCTCTCATGGTAGATTTGACATCTAGGTAATTTGGGCTTTGCCATCTGCTGCCTATCATTCTTGCCTCATGACCAACCCATCTTATTTTTTAGAAATATATTCTTGATTTTTAAAAGTTTTATTTATGCTTTATTTATATTATAGTCAGTTCCCATTAAAGCACACATACATACAAAGAGTTTATACATATATAGTAAGAATTTAATCAATGATGGTTGGAGATGATTGAGTGATGGATGTGTTTTATACCACTCCTGACATGTAAGACACTAGTAGAATGTGAAACTTATATTTATGATGTATTTTTCCCTTCCTCTTTGGGTTAAAAGAACTTAGAAGGATCAAAACTTCAAGATACAAAGATAGATGTGACAAAAATCCTGGCCTTTAAGGAGTTTACAGGTGAATGAGTAGATGGAAATATATATATACATTCATACATAAATATGATATAGCATAGATAGAAAACAGTGGTATCACAAAAAGTATTATGTATCTGGAACCAAAATGTATTGATTTGAATTCCAGATTTGTTACTTATTAGCCAACTTTAGTAGCTCTTCCCACAGAGAACATGGATTTTGTTCCTAGACATTTATTTACGAGACAATAGGCTTTAAAATAGATTTAAATAAAAGAGAAAAGTAGGTAAACTACACTGTAATTCATATTGATCATTATTGTTTTAGACCATTAAAATAACTAGACAACATAAGGTTGGAATATTGCTGTGGTGTGAGAAATGATGAGCTGGTAGAGTTAGAAAAATATGGAAAGACTTGGACTTATGAAGGGAGATATTATACACCTTCAGAAAACAAATACCAAGCAAGCATAGCATGGTCTTACATAGAGGTATATGAATCTATATGTGTTTATATGTGTATGATTATAGATATCTATGTATATGTGTGCATATATGTATGTATTTATGTTTTGTCAGTGTTGTTTCCCACTATCTCTAGAGCCATCTCCAGTCATCTTGATCTATATCTTGCCACTGAATCTATGACTCTGAAAGAGAAAGTGAAGTTGGTTACTTTGCAAAGTCCTCCCTCACTTAAATTCAACTCACTTACATGTCATGGTATCACCTCCCTAATGTCATGGTACTCTTTGAGAACAAAGGACAAACAACAACAATGAGTATATGTTTGTGTATAGATACTCACTTAATTCTAGGCTTCTTGGAGTGGGGGAGGAAGGGGAAAAAATAAAGTAAAAGGTGCACAGAAGAGAGAGATCAAAAGAAAATTAACAAGGAAGCAAAGGAAAGACAGACTCTTCTGAACAAAATATATAAAATTATATAGGCTTTCTTGAGATGGAAATTTGTTGCCTTATATTTTGAATCCTCTCTTATATTCTGCTGTGCAATGTGTTTTTTTTTCCTTTTCCTATTTTGCATTTAAGTTTAAATAAATAAATAAATGGTTTTGAAAAATAGGGCAATTGACTCTTGGAGAGAGGGGAAATTTAAATGTCATCTGAAGAATAATTTCTTGTATGAACACATTGAAAAAGGACTAAAACAAATTCTTTCTTAAAATACTGAGGAAGTATATTGTTCTCTTTGAGGAAAAAAATGAAGATGGATAGCTAAAAGTATAGTGGATAGAGCACTAGCCCTGGGAGTCAGGAGGATCTGAGTTCAAATCCAGCCTCAGACACTAATCACATAGCTTTGTGATTCTGGGCAAATCTTTTGACCCCAAATAATTCTCCAAAATCATTATAAAGATAAAGAATGAAGAGAAATTTCCTGATAGAACTGAGTTTTATGCATTCTAGTCAGTTAGCAAATAAACAATTATTAAGTGTTTATTATTTTCCAGGAATAGTATTAAATGCTGGAACAACAATAAAAACCAAAAGATAGTTCCTGCTCTCAAAAGAACTCCTGGTCTAATGACAACATGACAACAACTACATAATACAAGACACACACAAGATATATACACAGTATATATTTGAAATAATCAATAGAGGAAAGACCCAAGAATTAAGAAGATTATGAAAGGTTTCTGATAGAAGGTAAGATTTTAGCTTTGATTTGAAGGAAACCAGTAGGCAGAAATGAAGAAAAAAGATCTTTTTTTAGGCATAGGGCACAGTTACTGGTAAGTCCCTGGAATTAAGAGATGGAGCTTTTTGTTAGAGAAACAACAATTGAAGAGGGTGTATGGAAGGATTACAGTAGAAAGTGTAAGAAGACTGGAAAGCTTGAGGGTCAGAGTAGGTTATGAATATTTTTTTAAATTAGATTCTGGAGGCAATTGATAACTATTAGAGTTTATTGAGGGAAGCAATGACATGGTAAGACTTTCAATTTAAGATCATTGTGATAGCTGAATGGAGGGTAGACTGGAATGAGAAGGAACTTGTGGCAGAGAAACCTATCAGAAAAATATTACAATGATCCAGGTATAAGCTGATAAGATTTTTTATCAGGATGGTAGTAATGTCAGAGGAGAGAGCAAAAGGGATAGATGTTATGAAAATTAAACTGATAGGTCTTGGCCAATGGATTGAATATAGAGGTCAGAGAGATTGAAGAAGTGAGAGTGTCTGGAGGATAGTAGCATCTTCAACAATAAGACAAAAAGAGAGTAGGGATAATTAGGAACAGTTGGAAGAAGGCAAAGTTGGAGTGGGGGTGAGGCAGGGATAAGTTCAGTTTTGGACAAGACATCCAATAGGCAGTTGATGGTGAGAGACCAGAGATAAGCAGAGAAGTTAGTTGGATAAGTAGAAGTGAGAATCATCGGCCTAGAAAGGATATAATTGAATCCATGGTTGTTGATATCACTAAGTGAAATAGTATAGAGGGAGAAGAGAAGATAGCCCAGGACAGATCCATGTGAGACACCCACAGTTAGTGAGCATGACCAATATAAAGTTCTAGCAAAGGAGACTTAGATAGATATGGGAATAATATCCCTAAGATATGATTAAATAGGTTAGATAGAGAACAAAGTACAAAGGGAAGGATGTGATTCACTGTGCAAAAGCTGCAGTGAAGTAAAAAAGAATGAGATGTGAGAAAAGACCATTAGATTTGACATTTAAGAAGTTGGTAATTATTTGGTTGAATAATAAGATTGAAAGTCAGATTACAGAGAATTAAGAAGAAAGTGAGAAGAAAGTAGAGAGATCTATTGAAAGTGGCCTCCTTAAGGAGTTTAGCTGTAAAATGGAACAGGTATGGGATAACAGTTCATGGGAATGGATGAATTAAGTGAGGAATTTTTGAGGACAGAGGAGACAAGATTATGTTTGTAAGCAGTAGGGAAGCAGCCAGTAGATAAGTAAGAACGGGAATAAGAAGGGACGGTCTGCTGTAGACGATGGGATAGAATGTGATATCTTGTGCATGTAGAGGGATTTGTCTTGGAAAGGAGAATCACCTCATTTTGTTAGAAAGGAATGAAAGAGAAGATAGCAGCAGAAAGCATTTGAGTGATGTGAAATGAGAGGGGGATCACAGGGAGTTCAAGATGAATGTTCTCTGTTTTTCCAGTAAATTATAAGACAAGGAATGGAGAAAGTATGTTCAAAGGAGTTTGGTAAGCATTGAAGAATGAATTCAGGTAGGTTTTCCTTATACATAGGAAATAATTTAGTCTCTGACTGAAGTTCTCTCAAAGCCTGTGGCAGTTTAGAAGAGAACAATGCTTCCTGCAGAAGGAATTGGGTTACTTTCCTTCTCTCGAGGCAAGAGATCAGGCTGAAGGCTAATGGAAATGGCTTTTATCCTTATCCCTACTGTGGAGAAAGAATCCTAAAGAAAATTCCTGATTTTGCTATCCTGAGAAAATTGAATGGTAGAACTGTGTTTTTAGGATTAAAAAACTGAAAACTGCAGTAGATATGCAGGAGATGATTCTGGCTGTGATCTTTCTTATTGTTTTGTAGCCACTTACCTCCCACTTGTCCATGTGGAAGTATGTCTACTCTCTCATTACTATTTCTTCGTTGTCCTTATTTGTTTTCTTCCTGAATTCTAGGGTAATCTGGGAAATACTCTACACTTTCCATCTTAGTAAAACTGAAGCATCTTTCTCTTTAATTGAACAATTGGCTTTAAACCACCACACCAGTTTATTAAATATCAGTTACAAAAGAAAAGGCAGAAACTTATTTTCCCATTTTTGCTCTTCTTTCTCTCTATACCGCTACCCCACCCCCACTCCTCCAAAAAAGCCTCCTAAACTTAAATATACATCAAAGTTACTGCTAATACTATTTATCAAAATATCAAATAATTATTTGCTATGTATAAGGATTGAGAGTATTCCTAGCCAAAGTTACCTTGAATGAGAGGAGTACCAGTAAATTTTAGCAACTGGCTCTTTATGGAAAATGGGATTGTACTTATGAGGAAACTGTACCTATAACACACTTTTAGGCTTAATCTGCCATTATTAACATTTTCTCTATTACTTTCTTAAGTGTAGAGTGATAATCAATAAAACAATAAATCAATCCTTGACTTTTTTATATATGCTGATTTTTGAGGTATAAATGCTCACTTTGAAAGAGATCATAAAAGTGGGAAAAGGACTTACAGGTGTGAAAATGTTTGTAGCAGCCTTTTTTGTAGTGGCAAGGAACTAAAAATTGAGTGGATGCCCCTTGGGGAATGGCTGAATAAGTTATGGTATATAGATGTAATGGAATATTATTGTTCTATAAGAAATAATGAGCAAGCTGACTTCAGAAAAGCCTGGAAAGATTTTATTTTATTTATTTATTTTTTAAATTTTATTTTTTAATTTTATAATAACTTTTTATTGACAGAACCCATGCCAGGGTAATTTTTTTTACAACATTATCCCTTGCACTCGCTTGTGTTCCGATTTTTCCCCTCTCTCCCTCCATTCCCTCCCCTAGATGGCAAGCAGTTCTATATATGTTAAATATGTTGCGGTATATCCTAGATACAGTATATGTTTGCAGAACCAAACAGTTCTCTTGTTGCACAGGGAGAATTGGATTCAGAAGGTAAAAATAACCCGGGAAGAAAAACAAAAATGCAAATAGCTTACATTCATTTCCCAGTGTTCTTCTTTGGATGTAACTGCTTCTGTCCATCATTTATCAATTGAAATGGAGTTAGGTCTCTTTGTCAAAGAAATCCACTTCCATCAAAATATGTCCTCATACAGTATCATTGTTGAAGTGTATAATGATCTCCTGGTTCTGCTCATTTCACTTAGCATCAGTTCATGTAAGTCTCTCCAAGCCTCTCTGTATTCATCCTGCTGGTCATTTCTTACAGAACAATAATCTTCCATAACATTTATATACCACAATTTACCCAGCCATTCTCCAATTGATGGGCATCCATTCAATTTCCAGTTTGTAGCCACTCTAAACAGGGCTTCCACAAACATTTTGGCACATACAGGTCCCTTTCCCTTCTTTAGTATTTCTTTGGGATATACGCCCAGAAGTAACACTGCTGGATCAAAGGGTATGCACAGTTTGATAACTTTTTGGGCATAATTCCAGATTGCTCTCCAGAATGGTTGGATTCGTTCACAACTCCACCAACAATGCATCAGTGTCCCAGTTTTCCCGCATTCCCTCTAACATCCATCATTATTTTTTCCTATCATCTTAGCCAATCTGACAGGTGTATAGTGGTATCTCAGAGTTGTCTTAATTTGTATTTCTCTGATCAATAGTGATTTGGAACACTCTTTCATATGAGTGGTAATAGTTTCAATTTCATCATCTGAAAATTGTCTGTTCATATCCTTTGACCATTTATCAATTGGAGAATGGCTTGATTTCTTATAAATTTGAGTCAATTCTCTATATATTTTGGAAATGAGGCCTTTATCAGAACCTTTAACTGTGAAGATGTTTGCCTGGAAAGATTTTCATAAACTGATGCTAAGTGAAGTGAGCAGAACACAGAGAACACTATACACAGTAAGAACAAAATTATGTGATGATCAATTGTAATGTACTTGGCTCTTCAACAATGAGGTGATTCAAAGCAATTCCAATAGATTTGTATTGGAAAGAGCCAAGTGAATCCAAGTGAATGTGGATCAAAGCATAGTAGTTTCAGAAAAGTTTGCTTGTTTTTTTTTTTCTCATTTTTTTCCACTTTTGATCTGATGTTGTTTGCACAGCATAATGAATATGGAAATATGTTTCAAAGAATTGCACATGTTTAACCTATTTGGATTGCTTGCTGGCTTGGGAAGGAGGGAGGGACAAGATAGGGAAAAAAAGATGGAACGTAAGGTTGTGCAAAGGTAAAAGGAAAATTATCTTTGCATGTATTTGGGAAAATAAAATACTCCAATAATTTTTTAAAAGAATCATTTTTTCTTACAAATTTCTTCATGAAACAGAATTATAAAGTCTTATAACATGATTTATGGGTTACCTTAAGGCTGATTTCATTCTCATATTTAATCTTACTCCAAATTCTAGTGTAATTCAAGGAGCTATGTGTGGACATATACTGATTATATTCTCCCAATTATCCTCTTTATATTTCTCCTTAAGATAAAAGTTAAATTCAATCTCTCTTCTATCATCACAAGAAATAATCTTTCCAGAATACACTTAAATTGTCAACTCCTGATAGATTCTTCTTATACTTATCTTTCTCATATTTGTTCATAAATTCATAAAGTAAATGAAGAACTGAGGTAATTTGGGTTAAGTGATTTGCTCAGGATCACATAGCTAAGAAGTGTTAAATGTCTGAGGCCAAATTTAAACTCAGGTCTTCCTGACTCCAGAGCTAGTGATCTATCCATTGCACCATTTAGCTTCCCCAAGATAGTTTTCTAAAGAAAGAAGTTCCTCTTTACCTTCTTTCTTCTCTCACAAGTTCCTCAGAGATCTTCATAAATAAAAATCAACACATTTTCTTTGTCTCTACAGCAAGCCAGTTACAATAATAACTCTTTTCTTCAATATTTCACTTCTCTTTCGTGGCTCTCAGATACAGCAACAATATCTAGTATTAGCAATAGTCACTAAAGACCCAAACAAGAAAGTTCTCACAACCAGTCTTTGACACAGTAAAATGGTTCAGTATCAGAAAGAGATCTTTATTAGTAGAAATGACATTTTAAAAGAAGCATTATTGTTTGCTGCTAAACCTTAAATATGATAAAACCTTTTCATCTGACTTGTAAATCCTATATGTGTGATCTTTTCTCCATTTTAATATAAACTATTTGAGAGGAGAGACTCTCTCATTTTCTTTTGGTATTCTTTATTTTTTTATTTTTTATTTTTATTTTTTTATTTTATTTTTTGGTATTCTTAAGGTAGAGCTTTACATATAGAAATTGCTTAATTTTTTTTCACTCCTTCATTCATGCATAGTCACTGTCAATAACTTAGTGGAACAAGTTACATGTCATTTTTCCTCAATGATGTTTTCATTTATTGCACATTGTTTTTTTATCTGCACCAAAACCTTGCCAGAGAACCTTTTCCTCTTTCTTTGATCTCTTGGAGGGTATAGTTACAGATTGTCAAAAAGTATAATGGTTGGCCACTTTCTGGGCAAAGTTCCAAATTATTTTCCAAGAATGGTTGGACCACTTCACAGCTCCATCAAAAGTGCTGTGATGCAGAGATGTCAATCACAGTCCTGCTCAGGTTGCAACATACTAGTGTTCAGTTAAACAAAGTTAAAATGTAATGGGAAAATAATTAACAAAAAAAAATGTAAATAATATTAATGTGTGGTTTTCCAAGTTAATATATAACAGGGATCCACAGATACAGTTTGGCAGCCCTCATTTTGAGGGTACCCCACTGCCAACCACTTTCTGTAACCCTTCTAACTAGTAAGATTGTATATTTCTATTAATTTATGGAAGAATATTAGGAAATACCTCTTGTTTTAGAATTCTAAAAGAGAATAAGGAAATAATCCAGTAGCAGTTAAAGTAACCCACCCAACTAAATTACATGTGTATGGGCAGAAGGGAGAATTGGTGGTAAAGGGGATCACATCCTTAAACTCTGTTATATGTAAGTTATTATAAAGGCAAAGAAGGATTAATTCTAAGTGCTATTGGAAATATGAAGAAGTGATTAAGGAATGCAACTAAGCTGGATCTTGAATAGAATGCATTGTAGGCAATGAGAAACCAGAGACAGGAGAGATAGCAAACTGTCCTGTTTTCCTGGTTTATAAAGTTAATTATAAAAATTTGTTTTTCATTTGTATCCAACTCTTTACTCCATTTGGTGTTTTCTTGGCAGAGATACTGGAATGGTTTGCCATTTCCTCCTCTAGCTCATTTTATGCTAGAGGAAACTGAGGCAATAGGGTTAAGTGACTTGCCTATCTTAGTGTTTGAGACCAGATTTGAACTCAGGGAGATGTTTTCTTAAGGCTGGGTACTCTATCCACTATGCCAGTTAGCTGCCCCAGTTATAAAAATAGAATGAAATAGTGGAATCAGTCCAGATTAAAGAGATAGCCTTTTATCTTATTGACATCTGAAGGCTTCTTAAAATCTTTATGTCAAGTGGTGACCAGGTTAAGAGGATTATTTGGGCAGCTGTATTGATTGGTTTTGATATTTTCCAATGAATCCAAGGAGTTTACAGGACACATTTATTTGGAGGCAGAGACATCCTTATGTAATTTAGGCATATCTAACCTTGCTGAAAGAACACTTAAATGCTTTTTTATTCATTTATTCAGTTCCAATGATTGCTAAACAGGAATAAAAAAAAAAACACATGCAACTCAAGTTTCAACTTATAAAATCCTCATTGGTAAAGACCAATTACTAAATGCTCCATGACTACCTAAGGAGAAAAGTTGGGATAAGTGTGGGAAAAGATAAATCTTGGTCTTCTGACTCCCATCTTCCAGAAAGATGCAAATTTCCATCTTCTCTTTAGGTTCCTTAAGGGAGAGAAAGACTCTAGGATGAAGACATGTAGAGGAACTAGCAATCTAAGCATGTCCCTAACCCAGGCTAATTTTCTTTTGGGTGAGCTCTGGGGATTCAGTCTCTTGGATGAACTGAAATATCTCATTCTCAATGGAAGAATTCATTTACTCTATGTATTGTCTGGTATATTTTCATCTTTATATCTTCCCTGGTTTCTGTAAACTGTTGACTTACATTAATTTATTTGCTATTTTCTACATTCCTTTGTGAAACTGGCATTTGGTGCAAAGTGAATCAAACCTTGGATATATAATTTGGGGTATTCCTTTCCCATTAATGAATAGTAGTCAGCTCATGTTAAACTTAAAAATCATTTCCAATTTTAGAGGCAGCTAGATATAATCTTAATACTCCTTCTTTTTGATGAGAACAAAGTAGCCAGCCTCTGGCCCAAACCTTCTGCTACTCTTCCTGGCAATAATCAGAATCTTCTTTGGAGAAGAGTGGATGGGGACCCTAGAGATGTATGTTCATGTCTCTCTTCCAACCATATCTAGAGTGTCCGTGTGGACACTCAAAACAGGTAACACATAGGTAACACAATACAGACATTTGTCTGTGAAGCAAACAGAGGACTCATGGAAGTCAGTAGCTCGATATGGAAATACATAAAGCATCTTTTAAGAAAGGAACTGAACTTGGAATTGACATCAGGGCAACTGTTTGACATTCTGGTTAGATTCTTATCCCTCCCACTCTCATAGTGTCTCCCTGTGGTTTGGAATCCCCTTCATAAGGCAAACATATTTTGGGACTGCTGAACAAACAATTTCTTTCCTAAATGTCATTGGCTACAGTGCTGTGGAACTATTTGGATTATTCTCTTCTTTCTCCAAGGACCACACTGTGGGAGGAAATCCCCTTGTCTCTCTAGAAGGTCTGGTCATGGAATTCTCAAATTTAGAATCCTTGAATTAGGATGACACACAAGACCACTCTCAAGGGTAGAACCAACATTTAAAGATCCTCACTTTCTGGTTCCCATGTATCTTTCCAGTGAGTAATCCTCACTGCATACTATATGCACATTCTAACTTCTGTTTCTAGTCTTTATGCAGGTAATTTAGCAGACTCCATCCTCATCCTTACTACCTTAGCTTCCTTCAAAGCTCAGGTAGGTCGATGCATCTGTGATTTTTGTCCCAATTCTCTTAATTGGAATTCTGGTACTCCTTAAATTGAATTGTATGATTACTCATCTTTGTAAATGTTGAATCTTCACTCTCTAGGTAAAATAATCCATTTTAAAAAATAACATAGGCCCAGGGAAGAGGATAGGCTAAACTGGATTTGAGAAACATTAGAAGAATCAAAAGAACTTATTGATGAGATCAGGAAAGGAAAGGAACAATGCTGACCCTGAGATGAGGGTGCCACTGTCAACTAGATTGTAAATTCCTTGAAGTCAGGGACTATTTTTCTTTGTTTTTGTATTTTCAGCATTTTAGCAGAGTGTCTTGCATATGTAAACACTTTATAATGGTTGAATTTAAATTAAAAGGAGAGGGAATGTCTGAGGCCTGATCATCTCCAGATGGCATGTTGGTCAGCTATGTCAGAATCCTTAATGACCTCTTGGACCATAGCACAACAATATTGTCCATGGACTATACTGGAGTGGTTTGCCATTTCCTTCTCTAGTGGATTAAGGCAGACAGAAGTTAAATGACTTGTGCAGAGTCACAGAAGTAGTGTGAACCAATGTAAACTCAGGACTTCCTTCTGAACCCAGCATTCTATCCACTGAGCCTTCTAGTTGCCTCTGGTATGAGTATCCCAGATGGAATGATAGTACTCAGGTGAGGTACTTAATATTCTGACACTAGAGATCTAGAGAAGTACAAAGAAAAGTTGTAGAGCCTTCCCCCTTGCCCATAAAGGACTTCTAGCTTATTGGGGCTGGGGGAAAGGGAGAGGACATACACATAAAGGAGGGCATAGTCTATTTTACTATATTTAAGAGCTATTTGATTAAAGAATTATACATCAGGAGCTTACACAGATAAGATGGAATGGGAGAACTCTGAACTAGGGCTACCAGGAAGGTTAAGATTTAGCAAGATATGTTGTTAGCTTGTTTTTTATTTTCTTTCTCATTTTTTCTCCTTTTTGATCTGATTTTTCTTGTGCAGCAGGATAAATGTGGAAATATATTTAGAAGAATTATACATGTTTAACATATGGATTACTTGCTATCTAAGGGAAAGAAGGGAGAAAAAATTGGAACACAAGGTTTTGCAAGGATAAATGTTGAAAACTATCTTTGCATGTATTTTGAAAATATATCTTATATAAAAATGGAATATTAATATTAATTTTATTATTTTTAAAAAAGATTTAGCAACATAGAGGAATGAGGAAAAGATATAAATGAGCATAAGTCTAGAAGTAAAAATAGTAGGAGGAAAGGCCTAGATACAGTAATGATAGGAAAAGGGAATAAACCAATTCAGCAGATATAGTAGGAGACAACAATAGAAAAATAGGAGGGCTATATGTTAGATGATTCTGAACTCAATTCAAGAAAATTTAAAGACCTGAGATATGCAAGACCTCAGGCAAGGTTCAGGGGATATAATTTTTTTTTAAATGACCAGGTTCTCTGTCTTCTAGGCATTAAAAGCCTAGGAAGGCAGACAACTTTACAAAGGAAATAATGGTTGAAATCCAAACTGATGGTGTGATATTTGAGGAGAGAGCAATATCACTTATGGGTGGGGGAAGAGATAAGAAAAGACTTTATGGAGGAGATGACATGTCAGTTTAAAGAAAGGGAAAATTTTCAGCTAATACAAATGTAGAGTTTCCTATTCTAGCATGTACAAGTTACAAAGGGGGGAAAAGGCAAAATATAATTAAGGAAATGATTGGGTATAGTATAACTAAGAATAGAAATATATTTGAGAAACAGACTGTCAAATGCTTGAAAGCTAGATTAGGCTTATATAGGGATCAAGGATTTTGAGCAGAGAGATGAGTGTCTTGATTAAACTTTTTTAGGAAGATTACTGTGACAGTAGTATGTATAGAAGGAAGAAACTGGAGACAGGGAGATGAGACCAGTTGCAATAATCCAGATAAAAAGTAATATAGACCTAAACTTGTCTGGTAGCAATAGAACTGGAAAGGAGGGACTGAACTGGACTTGAGAAACATGAGGAAAATCAATAGAACTTGGTGATGTGATCAGAAGAGAAGGGAAAAGAAAGTAACAAGGTTGACTAAGATGTAGATTTCAAAATGAGGGTGCCACTGTCAAATATAGGAACCCAAGAATGGTAACTATTGTAGTTTTAAGGGAAAACCCCATGATTTCATATTCAAACATCTTGTCATTTACACTCCTCAAAGGTGAGATTCAATTTCCTTCATGTAGCAGGGATTTCCCCATGGATAAAGACTATCTCTTATGAAAATGAAAACTCTTCAGAACTGTCATTTCCCAGTATTATAGATTAAAGACCAGAATATGTGAAGGGATTAAAATAAAGCTATTTAGTGACAATAGGAAAAATGCCAGGGAAGATGAGGGGTGTCTCACCCTGAGTCAGAATGTACATGAGTATACAAACATCCATAATTAAACATACCTTGTTAGTTTTAAAACAAGATAATGTCACCTCCAGCATGGATTTTCTAATGTGGCAGGGAGAGTTTTCCAAAAATGATTGAATTTTCAAAGAAGGTTGACTCTCTGAGAATCCACAAAATCCACAGCTGATGAGAAAAAAAAAAGTCTGGAGATAACTACAGGGCCAATGTTCTCAGTTGATTTTTCAGGGCCTAGATGAAAGAGGATCTGATGGAATAGTATGGGGGATTCTAATTTCATCTATATTTATTTGAGTCACTGACTAGTGTGGTGGTGGTGGTATTTGAAGGGGTGGGAAGTTAGGTATGTGAATGGTCCTTGGAGGTTGGGAGTGCTGAATGCTTGCTGTGAATTGCCAGAACTGAGTCAACAAGAAGACTTTGAAGGTGGAAACTGGGGGGGAAGGTCTTGGAATCTCTTCAAGAGTGTTGCTCTGCAAGAAGAGATCTGGATCTGGAGGAAAGGGATAAAAGGAAAAAGGAAGAAATAAAGACCGGCTTATGATGGGATAGACGAGAATATAATGATTAGAATGGCACATGCCCCATACTCCCAACCTCAGACCCATTCCCCAACTCACTCTATTATACAGCTGATGAAACCTAGAATTAATGAGGCAGCTGAAAAAAACAGGAGCAGAATCTTGGCTTCCCTTAGGTCCTGTTTTCCTATGGGAAAAAGGGTAGAGTGAAAGTTGCCATGCTGCAAAGGAATCTGTAGTACTTCTTTTTGAAAGGAAGTCAGGGAGAGGATGGTGGGAAGTCATTGGAGAAGAAATTAAATCCCAGATAAGAGTTTGAGGGCCACAAGATTGGATCCCCAAGGGCAGGAGCTTCTGGAAAGGGTGGACAAGGTACTTAGATGTGAGGTTGACCTGGGTTACAACGCTTGAGAGCCCAGCAATGAACCTCAACAGCTTTGCATGTGGAGCAGTTGTACAGGGTAGTCCTTCCACCTGCAAGATTGGCTGGAGGTGATGATTAAGGGAGAGCCCAGCTCCCTCCCTCTTAGGGCCTCAGTAGTGATGATGATGGTGTCTCCTCACCCTTTCCACCCAACCTTTGTTCTCAGAGATCCAGGTGGTCAAACTACCCCTTTGCCCTCAACCCATATGCTATACTCACGGCAGGCAGGAGGGCACAGAGCTGAGAAAATCAAGGAGAAAAGTGTCTGTCCCCTATCCAACACCCTTCTCCCACCTCCCACCCCCAATGCTTCATATCCATCAGGATTCCAGGTATCTCTCCCTTCCCACCCTTCATGCCTGATACCTTGCCTCATATATTCAGGAAGTTTAGATTTCTGAAGCCATTGCCAATAGGTGGGAAGGGAAAACAGGTAACCTTTGATTTCTGGGGAAAAGGGCAGCAAATAGTTTGTTCATAAAACTTCTCCTTGGCCCCCAACCCTGGTTCTCACTCTCATTCCCCTCTCCCCACTTCCTTCCCTCTCCTTTTATATTTTTCCACTTTTCTTATCACCAATCAATACTTCTTTTATCCCATGCCCTCTACCCTTTATCATTTGAAATAGATCATTTTCTCCTCTTTATCCACTTAAGGTGTCACTTTATCTCCTCACCAAGGACTGTCATTACTCTGTGTGTTTTTTCTGTAATTCTATCCATGGATACTTCATCTGGAGAAAAAGAGGAGATGACAAAGTTCTAGAGAAAATCTTATAGATCCTAGAAGATAGAGTCAACCTCCAAGGGAGCTAGTCTTCCTTCATGGATCTCCTGGGCCTACAGTAAAAGTAAATCATATAATAGGATTCAAGGGAAATCTTATCAATAGATTTATTGGGTGGTGATGTGAAGAGAATTAGAGACTTGAATGAGAAGAGGGAAGGACTATTCTAACAGATGGCTTTCACTTCAGGTACCTGAGAGATTTGGAGGAGATAGAATCAGGACTAGAGGAAAGGATTCTTAGGTCCCACCTAAGGCAAAGGTTGAGAAGTTCCAGCTGGTTTTACAGTCTCCCCATTCTGAACTTATCTGTTCACAGAGATGAGCCAGGCGTGCAGAAAGGTCTCTAGAAGGGAGGCGGCAGAAGATACAGGCTTGGGAGGTGCTTAAGAAAAGATAGCCAAGCATTGGGACCCACATGAAGACCAGAATGAGAACCTTGTTTGGAATAGAAGACACTGATTTTCTGTGGAGGGAGGCACTTTGGAATATTCTGTCAACTTGGACTCTAGTCTCTTTATTCTTGGGTTCTAGAGTCCAGAAGTATTCCAACTTGAAGGTTAGGGGGAGGGTGGATGAGGTCTCAGAAAGTCGTGGTGCTAGAAAGGATTGGAATCATAGTATGGAAGCTTAGATTTCTATAATCCCAGTACCTTATGTAGCACTGATATCCTTTGGTTCTATTGGTCAATGATGCCTTCTGTAAGCCTATAAAAAGGACAATGCCTCTTCATTTTCCTGTGAGTGAGTATAATATTTTAACACAGTTTTTGGCATATAAGTGCTTAATAAATGCTTGTTGACTGATAAATTGACTGAATTGGCCAACAGGTGTTCATCTATATTTGAAACAAGAACCCAGCTGTGTAAATCACTTTTTCAAGTCCACGAAAAACAAACAAAAATTCAACTGCCCTCTTAAGAGACTGCAGCATAATTGCTGGCCACCAGAGGGGGCGCAGCATCAAAAATCCTGGTTGGATCTCCCATAGCCAAGTAGGGGAAAGGAAAGGAATAATCATTTTTATATTACCTACTATGTGCCAGGCATTGTGCTAAGTTTATAAATATCTCATTTGAGCCTCACAACAATACTTAGAGATACCCACGGATACCCACTTTAAGCAGTAGTAACCATTTTAATTCTCTCAAAGATCTCAAAGGATCCAAAATTAAACTCGGGCACAAAATGGAATATCCTACAAAATATCAGTCAGTCATTATGACTAAATGCCAAGCACTCTGCTACATGGTGGGGCTACAACGATAAAACAAAATAGCATTTCTGAACCTCAAGGACCTTAAATTCTACTGGGAGAAATGACATTTACATTTCTAAATAAATACACAAAGTGCTTTTTCATTGTTGTTCTTTTGACCTGTGATTTCATTGGTCCAGGGAGCTTCCAGGGAGAAAGCAGAAAAGACTATTCTTCATCTTCTAAGAGAGGGCCTATATGAAGTGAGAAAAGCGGTTTGTAAAAGGTGAGATTTTAGATGCACAGTGAAGGAAGTCAGGAGGCAGAAATGAGGAGGGAGAGAATTCCAGGCAACAGGAGCAGCCAGAGGAAAAAAAGACAAAGTTGGAAGATGGAATGTTTTTCAGGGAATAGTAAGGAGATTAGAGATATGGATCATAGAAAGAAGTGGTGTTAAGAAGACTGGAAAGGTAGGAAGGAGCCAAGGCATAAATGACTTTAAAAGCTAAATAGAAGATTTAGTATTTGACCCTGGAGGGTGCCAATGAATGGAGGTTGAGGGACATGGAATAATATGGTAAAACTTGAACTTTAGGATGACAAATTTTATAGCTGAGTAGAGGATGGACTAAGAAGGTAGAGACTGGTGAGGCTGGCAGACCCTCATGTTATGGAAGAGAAAATATGCAAAGGTACAATCAACAGGCTTTTAGCAGTAGAAATAGGGTAAGAAAGAATGAGACAGATCATATTCCATTACCCTAGCCTGATTTATGATTTTATACTTGAATCAAGAGAGAGGAGGTTAATGAATTTCTCATGCAAAGATGATCAGAAATTGCTATATTTCTATTAGTCATTTTCTCTGTGAATCATCTCCCCAGATCTAGGGCAAAACAATTTAAGGAGAGAAACAGGTCAAGTAGAAACACAAGTTATACTAGTAAGTTCCAGCGTAGCCCACAGATACTTTTGTTTATAGAACTGTAACTAGGATAGGGCAGCTGGAGCTTTGTTCAGGATGTGCTCCTCCTAGTAGTAGTTCAGAAACTACCATACATCTGTCTACTCTCTCACCTAGCTCTGTCCAACATGCTCAACATTTCGTCACTCTCCAAAAAGATTCCCTTCCTCCCCATTTCAAATGAGAGTAGAGTCACTCTCTTTCCTGACAGCTGCAAACATGGTCATACTGTCCTCTGTCACCACTATCCCTTTCTAAAGATTTTTGTCCCAAGTGAAAAAATACCTAGTCCCAACTCAGTAGCATATTCAATTCCCAATACACCTCTTCATATACCCACTCTGGTTTCTTCCCCATCCCCCACAGATTTCACAAATTTGTAGTTCAAAAAGTTTTTTTCTTTTTATTATTTTTAGGCATTTCTTATTTATTAGATATGAACAATAAATAGTGACTCTTCCTGGAAAAGAATCTGTGCAAAATAGGAGAGCAAATATTCCATTTTCCCCCTCCCTTCATAAGTTTGTTGAATTAAATTTCTCTTCCTTTCACTATAGTGAATCCTAGCATCACCACCATGGTTTCTACAACAACCCAATAAAAACAAAATAGCCTCATCAGCCCAACTAGGCCTGTAGTTTTTGCCTCAAGGCTCTCTCAGGTTCTCTCCATATTGACAAAGGGTTGCCACCCTACAATTCAAAAATAAGTCTTCTACCTGTCCACTGAAAGAACACAAATGCATACTCCCTGTGCCAATCCAATCATTTCACATAAAGGAACAGCATTGTTATAGGTATTCTCCAGAACAGGCCTAGACAAGTCCAAAAACTGGAAAGGGAGCACAGTCAGAGATCAAAAGACAAATGACAGATTCTATTGCCATTCAGAGACATAAAGCATTGTACCCCGCAATACCTCAGCTCCCCTACACCCTGTCAGCATGAAACATAGGGGTGAGATGAAGTATGGCATCACCCATTAGTCAGTCAACCAGTATTTGTTACACCAGAGTTTATGGATAATACTTGTTTTTCCACAGTCCACCTTCCCCCACCCCAACCCCCAATTTGAGATTCCATTAAGATATTTTTTCTTTTCTTAAGTCAGAGGACCAAGGAGGTGCCTCCCCACAAAACTCTCTTGCCCTTCAAAGTAATCTGATAAAATCTTAAGTTGGGAATGAGGGAAGGGTGGTTTTTTCCAATTTCCTATTTCTTTAGGGATTGAAGCTTCAGTCAAGAGATAGATTGGAAGTCCCCCTTAACTCTCATAGCTCCGACCTCCTCCAAGTCATTTTATAAAGTCCTAAATCTCTTTTGGATCTAAAAGGATAGAGGGATTGCATTCCTAACTTTATTGACTCTTTCTTTTTCTTTCAATGTCGGACAAAACGCAGCGATCGGGAGTTCAGCAGGTCCTCAGGGTCAGGGAAGACAGAGTCAAGTCGAAAACCATGTTCTAGAGCCACCTGGAGCACTTCCTCCAAGAACCCAGGTGTCCCTACTACCTCGCGCTTCTCACCAGCTTCTCCTACTACCCATAGTTGCTGCAATCCTAGACGTCGATACTCAACCTCTGGGAGTCCTTCTGGGCAGGGAGCCCATTCCAAATGGAAATGGGGACTTCCTTCTCCTTCCCCTTCAGCAACTCCGAACCGGGCTCGAAGTACCCCAAGACAGATGGGATCTGTACAGAAGATATTGGCTCTAAAGGTGTCAACTCGAGCAGCACTGAGTTCATAGTGGTGGGGACCTCGACGAGCTGAGAAGTGGACCAGTCGGGGGGTAGCATCCACATCTGCATGAAACAACGCAGCTGTGATCACCTCAGTTCCCTGAGTTACCTCCAACTCCCTAAGTGCTTCTAGTAGGGGCTGGATCTGGTAGAAATCAGCCTCAGCTCTCAGGAGCGCTGTCTCCCCATAACCCCTAGGCAAGTCCAGGCAGCCCAGACGCAGGAAATTGAGGATGTGACGAAAGGCTTTACCATCCCGATCGATAAAGTAGTAGTTGCTACCTTGAGAGCCAGAATTGGGTGGCAGTGCCGCACCCTCTCTGAACATGGCTCCCAACATTGAGTCTGGGAATCGAGTTAGAGTTTCCAAGGTAGTAGCATACAGGGTTCCTCCCACATTTAGTGTCACAGGCCCCCCAAAAGAGGGTGCCTGGGAGGGCATTGGGGGAGGAGGAATTTTGAATAGCACCAGAGAGATACAGATGGGAAGAGGCTGGGCTTTTGGCGGGAGTCTGGGGAGGAACTGATTTGTAGATTTACAGCAGCTGTTTTCGAAGTAACGAAAAGGTTTAGGGGTACCCAGAAGCTGCCTCCCCGGCACAGCCGGGCTAAATCTACAGCAGGGAATATTTTCAATAAAGTTTGGGAATACAGAGCAGTCCCGCGGCTGATTTCAAGGAAAAAAAGCAGTTTGGGTTCACCTCAGCTGGGATGTTGACCCAAATTAGGGGCAGCGGCCAGCTAAAACAGCTGGCCTGTTGGTCCAGAAATGCTAGAGTCCGAGTACTCCAAGATATGAATGGAGGGTTTTTCCTGGCGTACCTGAAGATTAAATTTCAGGGTTCCAGCCGACAGATCGGCGGTATAAAAGGCTGATTTCTGGATAATCAATGCAGTCTTTTTTTTGGGGGGGGGGAAGAGGGGGAGTGGTTTGCAGAGGGTGTCCTTAGTTCCCAAGAGCGGATATCCTAGAGTTAGCGTCGATATTTTGGGGAGCAAGTCCAAACTTCTAGCCGTTTCCAATTTCCAAGTCAGGGAGGTGGGGTGCCGGAGGGAGCCTGGAAAGGGCAGTGACTTCAGGGATGGGGTGGGGTGGCCAAGCCGTCCCTGCAGTCGGTTTCAGGGTTCGCTCCAAATTCGGCAAGGGTGGGAATGGTGTCAAAGAGCCGGTCTGGACCCTAAATTTCGGGACCCGGGCTCAGGATGGGCTCCCCAGCGTCTTCAAGCTCGGTCCTCTGCTCTTCAGGAAGTAAAAGTAACAACGCAGACGTGATGGGCCCTTTAAGAGACAGGCCAGGCCCCCTGGAGCCCTACCCCTCTCCACCCCCACTCTCACCCCCGCCCTACTCCAGCCGCTTTGGCTAGTTCTCCCTTTTGGGGACAAGAGTTTAGCTGCTTAAACTGCACTGTGCTCTCCCGCCCCTAGAATGGGGAGGGGAGGGGAGGAGAGAAGGAAGGGACTAGGGAAAAGGCAGCATCTGAAATGAGTTGTAATTCCCTGGAGGCTGGGGAGGAGGGTGAAGTTTTCATCAGACACGTTCCCTCCCCCTTCCCCAAGTCTGGGTACCGAAGGGACGAGAGAGAGCAGGTTGGAGCAGAGCGGCCAGTTAGGAAAGAGACTTCTCAAATTCTGGAGGTAGATAGAGGTTTCCCGGTAACCCGGTTTCTTGCAGCCAAGAGATTAGTACGCGCTAAAGTCATACCAGGGGATTCTTAAATGAGTTACGGGTTGCTTAGAATGGATGCCTAGATGACCTCTGCATTTCCTTCCTCTTCTGAGTCTGTTAGGCCAACTGCACCGATCGCTCAAAACCAACTCGCGAAGCATTTCGGTCAGCCTAGGGACACCTAAACCACCCACGCCTGGCGGCCGCTCTTCATCCCAGCCTCCCCATTGTTTATAAAGACCTTGAAGTTTTAGATTTCAGTGGACTGGAGCTAATGGTTTTCGTTTCAAGAAAGTTCCCCCGGGGGAAGATAGGGACGTGGAATTACAGTAGACAGAAATCCTGGGACATCACATTTAGAGTATCTTGGGAGGATGGGGTTAGGGAAATTGGGAACCTCGGTCCTGAAAGTAACCCTGGAAATAGTACTCCTCTATATGTTTCCCTTTTGGGGGTCAAGATTTGCGAGGGATGGGGAAGATAAATGCCTGAGCCTCTAGGAAAAAAGGGAAAAATTCGGGGCTGGATACTGGGGCTAGATACCTGGGGTAGCTGAGCCCCACTCTATTTCTATGAGATGGGGAAATCTCACTACCCAGGAGGAAAAGGTGAACACTTCCTATCTGACTAACCAGTCTGGTGACTACATGTCTCACTACGTGTGCTTCACCCTAGAACTAAGGGTCTTCTGAAACATCTTTAGCTGGTGGACTCTATACCCAGAGTCCCAAAAATCTGCCCTAGAATTCCTTGGCTTCAGGTCCCCCAACCTCCACTTCTACCCTTCCCTCAATCCACACACCCCCTTCACTCCCATCCCAACATAGGTACAGTGGAGACATGTAGGTAGCTGAGAGATCATTTTAATGTGAATTATTCCAAAGGGAGGAGTTTGAGGGTTTAGCTCTCTGGTTCAGAGTGTGTGGAGATCATGGCTGCGTCGGCTCAACTTCTCTGGATCATCAGAAGCCATGAGGGAGAAGTCTCGGAAAATGTCCAGATATGTCTCATCTCCTGCAGTAAGGGAGATGGGAGGGAAGAGAGAGAAGCTGGAGGCTTCTTTGAAATTTCTGAGGAGTAGAACTGGGGTATATCTAGGGGGCAGGCAGCCAAAAACCTTGATTCACAAAAGGCATAGGGTTCAAAGGAGAAATATACACAGTTCTGAGAGTTAGATAGCTCACCTGCCTGCCCTTGGGCCACTTCAACCTCTCTCATCTTGGCCAAACGTAACCTAAAGCAGAAGGATAGGAATTTAAGCCCACTCCCTCCCTAATTCCCATTCTCCTAATTCTTCAGTTTAGGCCACAGGCCTGAATTCAGACACTCTTTGCTTTCCTCAGAGCCTGCTCCTTTTCCTGAGCTGGGATTTGTCTTATCCTATCCTCTGGTCTTTTGCTATCCATTGCCAGTCCTGCACACCTGCATTCCTCTAAGTTCCAGATGTTTAAACACTCTTTCCAGTACCTCAGGGAGTCAACAGGTTCAAAACTGAATTCTTCCTGAAACCAACCTCTTTCTCTGACAACTCATCCATTTTGTAATATCTGTGTCATTTCAACATTCCTCTCCCCAACCCTACCCATACTCACACTCTATCAATAAATTGCCAAGTCCTGTAGCTTCCTCCAGTTAACTATCTTTCCAATGTACTGTCATCCCCTAGCTCTTGACCCATTTATCTTGGGCCTGGGCTACCATCTACCATAATAATTCTTTTGTCCCTTTCTCAGGCCTCTATTTTCCAGATTATGCACAGAATAAACTTCCCAGGCAGCTAGATGATCCAATGGATAGAGCACCCGCCTTAAATTAGGAAGTCCCCGAGTTCAAATCCAGCCTCAGACAATACTTCTAGGGGTATCCTGAGTAAGTCACTTAACCCCAACTGCCTCAAAAATAAAATTAAGAAAATGACAAGAAAAGCTTCCCTAAACATTTCAATTGTTTCCCACTGTTTCATGACAAAATTCTCAGTTGCATAGCCTGCCATTCCTAGCCTCCAGCAATCAAATCCTAACCTACCTTCCTAGATTTCTATTCTATTGCACTTAATTTCATGGTTCTCCACAGATGCCTTTCCTGTCTCTGGGTCAAGGACTTCATTTACCTGATGTTTTCTTTTCCTGTATATTTATTAAATGAAATCCTAACCACTCATAAAGGCCCACTTTATTGAAGGCCATATTCTCTGAAGATCCCAACACTTCCCCATTCTTCCCCTTCTCCCAAATTAGGAGTGACTTCATCCTCTTCTAAAACCCTGGAGCATTTTCTTTAACTTCCAGTTTTGTACTAATGAAAAACTATACTTTGGAGTCAGGAGACCAACTAGGTTCTAGTCCAGGTTGGGCAGGTCAGTTCAGTTTTCTGAGTTTCTTACCTGTAAAATTAGGGACACATTGTCTAAGTGGGTGGTGTGAGGGACAAGAGAAGCAACTAAGAAATGGATTTGTAAATTGTAAATTGTTCCTAGCATATTGCTGCCTTCCTCCGACAGAAAACCATTTGTGGAATAGGTTAAAAGCTCAGAATACATTGTGGTGGAATTGAAATCAAAATCTGGCTGTGTTCCAGGATCCCTACTCAGATACCACTAAACTGTTCTGAGCCTATTTCCTCATCTGTAAAATAAGGGGGTGGATATGATGATCTTTAAAGATCTCATTCTTTTTGCTCCTCTTGGTTCCCCTTTTTCTCTCCCCATAAACTTCTTTCTAGTGTAGTGTTTTTGTTATTGTAACATTCAAATGTTTATTGAACTAAAATGATATGCTTATATGTCTTATCTTTTCTTCTGAGCAGCTCCACTTTTCCCTATTTTCTTCCTCAAAACTCTGACTACATGGATCCCTTAAATCTGGTCTTTAAGCATCAGTTCTACTCTCTTTTCAGGCTCCAGTTCTTGACACCATTCCAGTAATCTGCCCTCTGACTTTGGTCATGCTTTTTCCCAGAGCCATCCTCAACTTCATGGGACTTACAGAGTGACAATATCTGCATTGGTAGTCTCCATGGCAATAGTCAGAGGGTCTTTCCCTTCAGAATCCTGAGCTCTAAGGTCTGCCCCTCGCTTTAGGAACAGACAGGCCAAGCTGAAGGAAAGGAACAAAGATTCAGATCATTCATTGCCCCACTCTAACCCTCCCTCCCAGCCCTTTCATTTCTTAGCTGTCCACTCCCTTCCATCTGTCCTTTCTTCCTTTGGAGACCCGGGTGTCTTTGCTATACCCAGTGTAGCCAAGTATAGTGGCATGGTGGAGGGGGCTCCTTCCCATGTTGTCAGCCTGGTTCACACTTGCTCCATTCTGGAGAAGAAATTCACAAGCAAGCAGAGAGTTCTGGGGGGGAAAAAGAGAAGTAAAATGGGTAAAAAGGATAACATCAGATAGGAGATTGGGGAGAGGGAGTGTGGGAAAGGGATCGGAGATGGAGATAGTAGGGGAGAAGTTGGAGAGAGGAAAGGTTGGACTACTAGCTGTATCCAGAATTTGTTATGTCTTCTCTTGCCTCCATGCATGTCTACAAATTTATCCTCCATCCCTGAAATGCTTTTCCTACTAAATCCGAATTTTCTCAAATCTTTTTTTTTTTTTTTAATTTTAAGGCTCAGTTCAATTGGCAACAGAGTTCAGTTCAAAAAGCAACAGAGCTAGAGGACAGAGCTTGGAGAAACAATAAGAATTGTTATTTAGAAAATTATTTTTAAAAACTCTAATGCTCCTTTCTTAGGAAATTTTCACTGAAGAGAGATGTCCTCAAATATTAGAGACAGGGTTTGTTGTCATTTCAGTCCTGACTTTACATGAACACATTTGGAGTTTTCTTGGCAAAGATATTAGATTTTACAGATAAGAAACTAAGGCAAATAAGAGTCCCACAGTTAGTATTTCAAGGCTGGATTTGAATTCATGTCCTCCTTATTCTAGGGCCTAATGTCCACTGTGCCCACTAGCCAGCCTAGTATAGAATAGTGCTAATACTGGAGTCAGAAGATCTGGATTCGGAGCCTTCCTGCTTCTCTCATGCTTATTACTTGTGTGATCTTAGACAAATCAATTCATCTTCCCAGGACCTTTGTTTCTTTGTCTATAAAACAAGAGAGATTGAACTAAAGGGCTTCTGAATTTTTAGAGCTAGGATCCTGTGCGAATTGATAAGAATCCATAGGATGCCAAAAGAGGCAGATCCTCAGAAAGAATCTTTCAGGAAGCTAGGTAACTCTCAGTGGATAGAGCTCTGGGCATGGAGCTAGGAAGAGCCATCTCCCTGAGTTCATATATGGCTTCAGACATTTCTGTCTGACCCCAAACAATTCACTTAACCCTGTTTGCCGAAGTTTCTTCATGTGTAAAATGAGCTGGAGAAGGAAATAGCAAACCATTCCAATATCTATGCCAAGAAAATCTCAAAAGTGGGGTCAGGAAGAGTAAAGACATGACTGAAAACCAAATGAACACTCAATGAAAACTATAGATTTTTTTTTCTAATGTTGAGTGAGATATATTGAAACATAGGAAATTGATTTATGCAGCAATTTTACTTAGCTTACAAAATTGAATATGTCCACAATAATAGATGGTTCTTCAATGAGGTCAGAAAGTATAATTCTTTCCTGCTGAGGAATCCAGAACTGGGAAGGGTCTTTGAAATGCAAATTGAACAATCAAATGAACCTTAATAAGGAAAGCTAGGCTTGAGTATAAATTATGAATTAAAGGGTATCTCAAATATTTCTTCCCTTTTCTCTCTTTTGTGTCTCCTTGACTAGCTTTGAGAGAGAGAGAACAAATGTGAGGTGGACTAAAGAAGGCAGTTGTTATTTTGAGTGTTATTTGTCCTTCATTTTCAAAAAGGACCATGACATCTGGGAGGGGATGCCATGATATGCAAGTGAATTGGATTTAAGTGAGAGAGGGCTGTGCAAAGTCACCTGCCTCACGTTCCCCTCCAGAACCACCTGGGTACAGTGGCAAAATATAGATTAAGACAACTGGAGATGGCCCTGGATGCAATGGGAGACCTTGGCCTTTTTAAGCTAAGCGACTCATCCTGAGTCTTATCATCTTAAAGTTAGTTCCAAGTCACTGGGAACCAGAAGAGGTCTATGAACCCCTTACCAAATAGCCTATTGGGCATACTACACTTTCATGAGAAAGTAATTCTCAGATACTATAAAACAAAGGATTGACAAAAAACTTCCTTAATTTCATATTTTAATAGATTTCAAAATCAGGTATTTCCTCGAAAGGTATAAATCAATCACAAAAAGTTGAAAGAGGTCCTTTTAGCAATACATAAATAATAAATACATAAACAACATATACATAAATAGGACCCCAACTATATGCTAAGTGGTCATATAGCCTCTGCTTGAAGATCCGTAAGGGTGGAGAAACCCACAACTTCTCAAGATAGTCTATTCTACTTTTGGACAGCTAATTGTTAAAAAGTTTTTCTAGATATTGAGCCTAAATTGTTCTAGTTCTAGTTCTGCTTTCTAGAGCCAAAAAGAACAAGTCTAATCCTTCCTTTTTATAATTGCCTTTTAAATATTTGAAAACAACTATAATGTGCCCTCTGGGTCCTTTCTTCCCCAGTTCCTTCAACTGATCCTAATGTGACATGGACTTACGGCCCTTCACCTATCTTGGTTGCTCTTCTCTGGATACTGCCCTATTTATTAATGTCCTTCTTAAATTATGGTGCTCAGAACTGAATACAATAGTAGCCTGAGTTTCAGTTATCTTATTTTTTTTTGTCTGCTATATTACAGTGTTCATTCATATTGAGTTTGGATTTCATTCATTTAAACCAAGAGATTTTTTTCCCCAGAACTTTAATTAGAAAGGGAATTATGGGAGAATGATGGAATAAGGCAGGAAACTACCTGTCTCTCCCTAATTCCTCTACAAATAACAAACTAATGCCTCAAAATAAAATAATTAAAAATCAGAATTTAAAAAGTTAAAAGTAAAAGTTATTTAGCCTAAGACAATGTAGACTAGACATTGGGAAAGACCTAACCTCCCAGGATAGTGATCTGACCTGATTGAAATGCATATAGCACTAGGCAGATACAATCAACAACACAGCTGGCAGCTGTGTAGGCACAGCCTTAGCTTCAGGAGCTTGTGCACCACAGATGAAGGAGAGGTATGAAAGTTGATATGGAAAAGATTTTGGAAGCCTTCCACTAGAGCTGGATTTTGGTGTCCAAGCACCAAAGTTATGGTTAGCAGCCAAAGATATGCCTGCAGGTGAAGAGGAATGAGCACATGCTGATAAGGGAGATTGCAGAAGGTTGGGGGCTCTACTGGTAGCAGAACAGAGTTCCTAGTTTCAATTCCAAGGAAGAGGCACAAACTAACATAGCCACCTGAAGGATCATAAGGAGCAAGAGAATTTGTAGCAGCAGCAATACTAGCTAAGGGCCCTGATTGAGGCTCAAGAGTGTCAAGGAGTATTTGAGGATACTTATAGAGCAAGGGGTGAGCTGAAGAAGCAGTAACATCTAGCCTTAGATTATAGAACACTGGAAGAGCCAAAAGAGATCAAAAGTTTCCAGATACAGATCAGAAACCAATAGCATAAAAAATCTGAAGCCTGAGACACCCCCCACATCCTGGAAAGAGAGATCGACTCAAGCACATATGGCCATTTTAAATAAATGAGGAAAAAAAAAACCCAGAAAAAGAACTGGACTATAGATAACTACTATGGTGATAGTGAAGATTAGGGTTCCAACTTAGAAAAAAGAATAGCTTTCCATAAAATTTCAAAGAAAAATATAAAATAGTCACAAATTCAAAGAAAATTCTTGGAAGAGCTTAAACAAATTTTACAAGATAAAGGTTAAATAAAAATTGGGAAAAATTATGGAAAGAAAGTCAACCAATTGGAAAAAGAGATCCAAAAACTTAAGCAAGGAAATAACTCCTTGAAACTTAGAATTGAGCAAGGGAAAGCTAATGATTTCATAAGACATCAAGAAATAATAAAACAAAGTCAAAAGAATGAAAAAATAGAAGTTGTGGTGAAATATCTTACTAAACCTTTGTCAGACTACCTAAAAGTTATGATTTTTAAAAAATCTAATCACTATTCTTCAAGAAATTATTGAGGAAAATTGCCCTGGCATTCTAGAACAAGAAGGGAAAATAAAAATTTAGAAAAAACCCACTGGTCACTCCTTAAAGAGAACTCAAAAAGAAAAATCATAGGAGCATTATGGCTAAGTTTCAAAACTCCCAGGTCATGGAGAAAATATTGCAAGCCATTTGGAAGAAAAAATTTAAATATTGTGGAGCTACAGTCAGAATAACACAAGACTTACCAGTGTCTACATTAAAATATTGAAGGGAATAGAATATAATAGGTTCTGCAGAGCAAATGAACTGAATTTGGAACCAAGAATAACTCACCTAAGCTGAGTAATCTTCCAAAAAAAAAAAGTGGATCCTAAATGAACTAAAGGACATTTGTGCATTCTTGAGGAAAAGACCATAACTGAAGAGAAAATATGATTTGCAAGAATCAGAACTAATTATGTGGGATCTAATAAAGTCAAACTGTTCCCTTATTATATGGAAAATGATACTTGTAATTCTCAAGAACATTATCATTACTGGAGTTGATTAAGGCTTGGGATTGAGTTGATTATGATGGGATGATCTTAAAAAATAAAATTGGATAGGAAGAAGTAAAATGGAATAAGTTAAGTCATACAAAATAGTCCTGCAAAGAACTGTCACAGTGGAGGGAAGGATAGGATGGAGAGCAGAGAGCATGAGAACCTTATTCTCAGTGTAAATGGGTTAAAGAAGGAATAACATACACATTTAGTAGAGTACAAAACTTTTATTAACTTAGAAAAAAATAGGAAGGCAAGAGGATAGGATAAGGGAGGTAGGGTTAGAAGGGTGTGTGGATTAGGGAGGTAGTGGTCAAAAGTAAGTTAAATTTCTGAGGAGAATGGGTAAAAGAGAGTAAAGGATAAACAATGAGGATAATAGGATGGAGGGAAATAACAACATATAATTATAACTTTGAATGTGAATGGTATGAATTCACCAATAAAATGAAAATGAATAACAATATATCAAAAATCAGAAACAATATGTTGATTACAAGAAAAACATTTAAAAATGAGAGACACAAAGAGTAAAAATAAAGACCCAGATTATAATTTATTATGCTTAAGGTGATGTATTATACTTCAGTAGTAATCAGATTAAAACAAAAGAAATAATCAGGAAATTACACTATGTTAAAAGGTACCATAGATAATGAAATACTATCAATACTATAAATTATAACATTCAACTTTTTAAAGGAAAAGATAAATGAATTACAGATGGAAATAAATAGCAAAACTATAATGGAGGGGCATAATTTAACCTCCTTTAAGAACTAGATAGTCTAACCAAAAAATAAATTAAGAAAGAAGTCAAGGAGATGAATAGGATCTTAGATAAGATAGATATGATAGGCATCTGGAAAGAAATGAATGGAAACAAAAAGAAGTGTGTCTTTTTCTTAGTGGTACAGGTTACCTTTACCAAAAATGACCCTACATTAGGTCATAAAGACTTTCTATCTAAATGCAGAAAAGCAAAACTATTATATGCATCTTTTTCATATTATAATATAATGAAAATTATATTTAATACAGGACTGTGGAAATACAGACTAAAAACTAAAGTCTAAACCTAATCGTAAAGAATGAATGGGTTAAAAAACAAGTCATAGGACCAATAATTTTATTAAAGAGAATGATAATAATGAGATAACATATCAAAACTTATTGGATACAGCAAAAGCAATAATCAGAGCAAAATGTATATCTCTCTAATCTTTATCTAAATAAAATAAAGAACAGATCAATGAATTATATATAAAAATTAAATAAAAAAGTAGAGAAAGAGCAAATTAAAAATCTCCAAATAAATACCAAATTGGACATTCTGATAGATTAAAAGTAACATTAATAAAATTGCATGTAAGAAAATCATTGAATAAATAAATAAAAATAGAAGTTGGCTTTTTGAAAAAAAATTAGATAAACCATCAGTTAATAGGAAAGAAAACCAAGTCATTAATTTTAAGAAAGAAAAGGGTAAATACATCACTGAAGATGAAATTAAAGCAATTAGGAGTTATTTTGCCGAATAATTTTTTTTTTGGCAAGGCAGAGGTAAGTGACTTGCTAAGAGTCATATACCTTAATAAATAAGTGTAAAGTGTTTGAAGCAGGATTTGAATTTAGCTCCTCCTGACTCCAGAACTGGTGCTCTATCCACTGTGCCACCTAGCTGCTCTGCCAACAAATTTAACAATTTAAGTGAAATGGAAGAATACTTACAAAAACATAAACTGCCTAGATGAGGCAGATGAGAAAATAAGATTATATAAACCTATTTCAGAAAAAAGAAACTGAACAGGTCATAAATGAAATTCCTAAGAAATAAAACATCAGGACAAGATGGATTTATAAGTAATTTCTACCATTTAAAGATCAACTAATTCCAATATTAAATAAATTGTTTGGAATAGGCAAAGAAGGAATCCTACCAACTCCTTTTATGAAAGAAATATGGTGCTGATATTATATCAGGAAGAGCAAAAATAGAGAAAGAAAATATATAGACCAATTTCATTAACATATATTGATACAAAAATCCTCAGCAAAATACTAGCTAGGAGACTACCACAATATATCACAAAGATTATACATTAAAACTATGTAGGATTTATACCAGGAAAGCAGGGCTGATTCTATATAAAGAAAACTATTAATACAAATCATTATATTAATAACAAAAGTAACAAAAAATGACATGATTCTATCAATAGATGCAGAAAAAACTTTTGACAAAAATACAACAAAATAAAATCACTTAAAAGCACAGGTACAAATGTGTTTTTCCTTGAAACTATTAGAAGCAACTGCCTAAAACCATCAGCAAACATGGTCTATAATGAGGATAAGCTAGAAACTTTCCAAAAACAATCAGAAATGAAACAAGGATGTCCGTTATCACCAATATTATTCAATATTGCTTTCCAAAGTAGTAAGAGAAGAAAAAGAAATTGGAGGAATCAGAATGGGCAATGAGATAATAAAACTCTTTTTGTGGATGATATGATGACATAATTGGAAAGTCCTAGAGATTCAACTAAAAAAACTAATTGAAATAATTAATAATTTTAGCCAAGTAGCAGGATATGAAATACTCTCATATAAGTCATCATCATTTCTTTATATCACCAATAAAGCCCTGCAAGAAGAGATAGTTCATTTAAAAAAATAAAATTGATATAAAATACCTGGAAGCATACCTGCCACAACAAGATAACAAGATAAATGATAAAAAAAAAAAAAGATAAAAGATAAAATCAGATTGTAAACATTAGAGAAATGTAAATTGTTCATGGGTGAACTGAGCCAATATAATAAAAATGATAACTCCACCTAAATTAGCATATGACTGTGAGAATACTACAGTATTATAAGAAATGATGAGCAGGTTGATTTTAGAAAAACATGGGAGGGTCTTGTATGAAATAATGAAGAGTGAAATGAGTAGAAGCAAGAAAACAGTGTATATAGTAATAACACTATTGTTTAAAGAGTAAATATGAATGACCAAGCTATTCTGAGTTACATGAATATTCAAATCAATTACAAAGGAAAATTCTATTCCATCTCCAGAGAAGGAACTGATATAAAAACTATGTATTGTAATAATTTCACACATACACACTCACATATATACATATACATATATACAAAGCAAATCCCAACGGATCATAGGTACCATGTGTGTATATGTCAAATGTTGACTTTTTCTAGTGTGGAGTTGGGAAGGAGGGAAGGAAACAGCTTGGAACTCAAATATGAGAAAAAATAAAAAAGAACTTCTAATCATACTTCCTTACCTTATACTTGGGAAGTTAATTTTTTTGTACTCAGGTTAAGATTTTATACTTAGCTCTATTGAATTTTGCCTTAACTAGATTCAATCCAAAGCTCTACCTGACTGTTTTCCTGGATTCTGACTGTCATGCACTATTTTCCTCATCCTTCCAAGCAATAGAGTAGATATGCAATACAAAATAAGAAATGATTATAATAACCTTGTGTTTACTTGTGTTGTTATCACGTTTACCTTGTGATATTAACAAGCAACATTTAAAAGAAGAAATTCAAACAAAAACTATCTAAAAATTTTGAACATTACTCCAAAAAGACCAATGGAACAGGGAAAAGTATGAAGCATGCAAAAATGTTTATAGCAGCTCTTTTATTTTTTGTGATGACAAGGAACTACACCTGAGAGGATACACATCAATTGGGAAATGGTTGAACAAATTATGATATAAAATATAATAGAAGAATATGGTGCTATAAGAAATGATGAAGGAAATGGTTTCAGAGAAACTTGATTAGACTGGTATGAACTGATTAGATTACAATGAATCTTTGATTCAGTGATCTTGCCAAAGGAGGTTGTTGACAAGAAAGGGCTAATCTCTGTGAAAATATTCAGAGCAGCACAATTTGTCAGAGCATAGCTTGGGGAAAAAACAATGAGACTAATAATTTGGGGAGGGTTGGACATGTTAAGGTATTTTAACATAATACTATGTTATTGAATTATAAGGAAAAATGATTATCCAAATTAGAGGAAAGTGAACAAAGCAAATCCAACGAATCACAGGTACCATATAATATCTAAAGTATTTAAAACCATTTAAAAGAAATTAACTGTTAGATTTGCAATGACTTAAATAAAATATTAAAAAATACTATTGGCACTTTATAAGGAACATAGAGTAATGTACCATATGTTAAAACAAAATTTGTAAAAAGAAAAAAAAAAACACCCAAAAACAAAAACCCCCAAAACCAAGCAGCCTACACTTCCTGCCTTTACTTCCTGTCCTCAATCTCTGAAAACCTGGCTTCTGACCATACAATTTAAACTGCTCTCAGAAGTTACTAGTGCTATGCTATCTTAATTGCTATACCATCTTCTCTTAGTTTTCATTCTCTTAGACTTCTCAGTAGGAATCAACACTTAATTATTTCCCCTCTCTCCACCCTGGACTTCCAAGACACAGGCTTTTCCTCTTGACCATCCTTTCTTGGCCTTTTTCACTGATTTAACCTCTTCCTCCTTCTGCAGCTCCCTTATGTATTCCCTAAGGTTCTGCCTCTTTTTTCTCTATGACCTATATAGAGGATCTCAAGGCTTTAATGATCACCTCTGCAGGAGACACTCCCAAAGCCACAGCTTTTTATTTCTTCCTTAAATTTCAGACTCATACATCAACAACTGTCTGTTTGTGGGGAAGCTTACCTGGCTGTCCCAGGAATACCTCAAACTCAGCATTTTGAAACTGAGGTCAGCAACTTCTCCCAAAATTTAATGCTTCTAACTTTTCCATATGTCTCTCAGATAACAAAGCTCAAAACTTTAGTCCATCATTAAGTCATATTTCTGAACTATAAAAAAAGGATAATAATAATGAATTCTCACAGAATTCATATGGGGATTAAATGAGGTAAAATTTAATGCAGTATCTAGCACATAGTAGTCATTTAACAAATACTTGTTTTCCTTTGCTGAGGCGGCTAGGTAAGTGCAGTGGATGAATGTATTAGGCATGGAGTCAGGAAGACCTGAGTTTAAATTGGGCCCTAGATGCTATATAATCTGGAAAATTCCTTAAAAGTCTATTTGTCTCAATTTCCTCATCTATAAAACAGGGATAATAGCACACCTGCTTTCCAGAGTTCTTGTAAGAATCAAATGAGATAATATTTTCAAGAATACTTAGCAGAAAGTGAGATGAGCAGAACCAGGAGATCATTATACACTTCGACAACGATATTGTATGAGGATGTATTCTGATGGAAGTGGATTTCTATGACAAAGAGACCTAACTGAGTTTCAATGGATAAATGATGGACAGAGACAGCTACACCCAGAGAAGGAACACTGGGAAACGAATGTGAACTATTTGCATTTTTGATTTTCTTCCCGAGTTATTTTTACCTTCTGAATCCAATTCTCCCTGTGCAACAGGAGAACTGTTCGGTTCTGCAAATATGTATTATATCTAGGATATACTGCAACATACTTAACATATATAGGACTGCTTGCCATCTTGGGGGTGGGGGGGTGGAGGGAGGGAGGGGAAAAAACGAAACATAAGCGAGTGCAAGGGATAATGTTGTAAAAAATTACCCTGGCATGGATTCTGTCAATACAAAGTTATTATTAAATAAAATAAAATTTAAATTAAAAAAAAAAAAGAATACTTAGCAGAGTACCTAGTATATAGTAGGTACTATATTATATAAACAACTTATTCCTTCCTCTACTTCTGCCAACTCACTATTCACAATGTTTTCCCTATCAAAGGAAATATGGGAGGAGCTGGGACAAGAGGGAGACAAATGTCTGGGGAAACAGGGATGAATAGAAGGAAGAAGAATCAGGATAAAGATGGAATAGCATTGGAATGGGGGAAAAGGGAGAATTCATACAGAAGGGATAGAAATCAAAGGATTTCTCACCGAAGATGTGGCCTGGATGAGGGGGGTTGCATTTTCCTGTGCCCCGTTTACCCAATTGACATCAGCTCCATGGGCAAGGGCATCAGCCATGGTGGGAAGAGATGGGGGTGGCCCAGCTGCCCAGAATAGCAAGGCCCCTGGGTGTAAGCATCCGAGTTCACCAGCGGTGAGTGCTGTTGGGAGTTTAACCATTAGTATAGGGATGTGTCCCTTACCCTTGGCCCTCTATACCCTGTCTTAGAAATGATAGTGCGGCCTGAAGATCCAGGCTAAATTATGAAGAAGTCCTCTGAGGATTATTTATTATAGTAGGAGAGGCAGACCATCAGGTCCAGGTGCTGGGTTCAAAGTCCCTCAGGGGATTAGGAGGAAGGATGGTTAGAGCTCCAAAAGACCTTCTAAAATCATGGCTAGCAAAATGTGTACAAGGTCAGGAATATAGACAAGGGTTGGATTTAATGACCCTTCCCTAACTCCCTTAATCTTGGATAACTTCTCCAACTGTATTCCTTTTGCACCCAATATCAACCTTCTAATCCTATGAGGCTGGTTTCATGATCAGTGTTTACAAGGTCAGTGACCATGCTTACACCATTTCTGCTTGAAACATCTTTCTCATCTCCCAATCCACTCTTTGTCTCTCAAATCCTTTTCATCTTCCCAACACAGTCTTTTCCACATGTTCTCCCATATCCTCATATTTGTGTATTTGTGTCTTTAAGTCTTTACAATCTAGGACATACAATGTAACTCAGTTATTGTAGTGTCTGAACTAGCTCTCTGGAGGATCTCGGCGCCAGTCTTGGTCTTAGTGGAGGAGTGCAGGAGGCAGGAGAGCCACCAGGAGGATGGTCAAAGATGAAATGTTTCTATTTCCAGTCCTCTCAGCCCTTAAATGATTACATCATTACAGCACACTATGTATGAACTAGAGACCATTGCATCACCATACTAAGTATATGTGTACTAGAGAGCCATCATCTCATTAATCACACTAAGTTAACACCCTGCTGTATCTTTGCAATCAGTTTTTCTCAGAGTTCCCCAATATCTGCGGTCCTCTACAAGTTACAGTTTTGAACTTTTCTCCCATTATTTTGGTTTTACAATTCCCATTGCTCCTATTTCAATCATTAAGATCAGGGACTGACAATCACTAATAGTAGCATCCTTATAGTACCATACCAACAGTTTGAAATGTCTTCCCAAATGAAGATTTAAGAACTCCTTCTGATTGATTTGTGTACATACCTGGTTTGGCCCCAATTTTCCCTGGTCGGGGTGGAAGCTGGGGTTTGGGTGGCAATGGAGGTTGCCCTTGTGGGTGGCCTCTCCCCACTTTTCGTCCCCTGACCACAGGCAGCTTGGTCAGAAATTTCTTCTCCACATATTTGGCATGAATCCACGCCTCTTTCTCCTGCCTTATGGGTGGGAAGGAAATATAATGGAAGAGGAAAGAATGAAAATAAGATAATTTTTCCCTCTAATACTAAGACTCCTAATCTTTTCAAATGCCTTCCTTTCACAGGATCCCTCATTTCCATCTAAACCTTCAGTCAGCCCCAGGAAAAAGGCAAACTAAAACTTTGCTTCTTATGTCTGTTTATTCCTTTCCTATTTTCACACTTCCCAACCCCTTACCGGGAACAGGTTGGCCCAGGTTTCTTCACAGACATTTCCTGTATTCTAGCTTCATAGATCTGGTTGATGACAGTGTTCCCCAATTCACACATCAACTTCAGGGAATGGTGAAAGATAGTATGAAAGTATTGATATGAAATTACAGAGACTCCAGCACCCTCCCTCACATTCCCCCAGTTTCTAAAAGCTTCCCTGCCCCTCTGCTTGTCACTCCACCACTATCGCAACTCCTTTCTAGCTGTAATCACCTTCACCAGTTCAGGCTCCCAGGAATCAAGAGTCAAAGATCGAACTTTGGAGAAATGAACCCCTAGGCTCCTGTATAGAAGGGACAAGTGAAAGACAAGGCCAGTCAGAGCTGTTATAGGTACGAGGGAACAAATTTGGTGGGGAGTTCATGAAGAAAGGGGGGGAAGTATTTGAGTGGGTACACACATACACTCCCCAGTCAAGAAAGTTCAAGCTGATGAAAGATAGAGACCAACAAAGAGTCATTTAATTTTCTCTAGCTTCCTGTTGGGGTTAGACCTGTTGGTGAACTTTATATCTAGTCACTTTAAACTTTTATTATGCATTTTTAAACCTGAGATTCTTGGGATATAGCTGGCTAGGGCTTTGTGCTTTGTATTAGTAAATTATTTGGAAAAGACTACTGTAGCTTTGCAAACGGGGAAATCATGCAATGTACCCCTTTATGATCTTATTGCTAAATAAGCTATGAAGATCCTCTGAGGTCTAGAGACTCTTGCTGGGTGTCTCTCCTTGGCATCCAACATTGAACTTTTTATACTCATCAAGCCTGGAAGTCAAGTCCAGTGAATTGACCTGAAAGCCAGACAAGATGGTGACAGCTAGGACCTGAGCTAACCCTTATCAATTGCTGCTATTATTTCATTTCGCATTCTTCTCTTCATTTTTGGATTGAAGTTATCATTTTTCTTTCTTTGTTCCCTCAGACTCATACCTAGTGAGAGGTGTGGTTCCTGTTTATCTAATGACCCCTTTAATAAGAACCTTTCTGGCTCCAACCCTCAATGTGGAGAAGAAGCAGATACATGGATACAGAGGAACAAACAAATGGAAGGGAACACAGTCTGAGAAGAATAAAGTGACAGAGGGGCTAAGCTCTACAAGGAAAATGAATGGGGAAGAGAAGTTATAATATGTACAAGGCATCTCTGGGCCTCAATTTTCTTCCTCTGTAAAATGAGGGGGTTGGACAAGATCAGCATTTCTTTGTGTTCTTTGGAATGCTGTGATGTGAATGGGAGCTCTGTGCAAATATGTCTATGCCAGTGATCTTTTCCCTCGAAAATATTAAATGCAAAAGTCTTGTATCAAATGACATTTTTTACATGTAGCCATTTTTTGGTAAGGAAAAAAAAAAAAAAAAGATGGACTCACTGGCCTCTGTGATAAAGGTTGTGGTCTAATAGACCAAGTGGATGGCATAGGAGTTCCAAAGGGCTCATATAAGGAATTTGGGAACCAAGTAAGCAGGATCTTCCATAGTATAGAGAAACAGGAAATGTATTAAGGGTAGAAACATGATAGTAAGGAAGGAGGTCCATGGGGAGATATTCTAAAAATAAATATTATGAGATAAAAGTTGTGACCTGTGGATTCCAGAGCACTGGATACAGAGGGTCACACCCAGATTGATGCTTGCCCATTCTGGTGCAGGTTCCCGGCAATCACAGCACTGGGCATTCCCCATCACACTCTGTACCTGGGCTGCCACTCCGGATCCTCGGCCTGACCCCCTGGTTGCTCCTCCACAAGCTAAGGTAGAGGCCAAGCCTAAGGGAGAGTGAGAGGGGCCCTGTAAGAAAAAGATATCTCAGAAGATAACCCACCAAACTCCTGGAGGGTTTATGACTAATTAAAAGATTAAAAGTGGTTAGATTCCCCTAACTTCCAGCCAAGTACCTCCTAGTCCTAGATGAATAACAATGACTCACATTTATATAGACTTTAAGGCTTACAAAATGCTTTCCTGTGAGACAGAACAATTGGAGGCTTGAAATCTGGAGTGTTAAGAGATTGCTCAGTTGCTGACTTGAACAGTCCATGGAAATGCAATGATCAACAAATGATAATGATCAAAACTCTTGTAAATTGCATAGAATACTTACCTATGGCATGGGGTAGGGCAAAAAGGGATAGATAAAAGTAATCTCCCCATTAATTTCTTTCTTTTAAGAAAATGTATTTTAGTAGTCTATTTTTTCAATTACATGTAAAGATGCTTTTCAATATTCACTTTTTGTAAAAATTTTGAGTTGCAAAAATTTTTTCTTTCCCTCCCCTGCCTCCTCCACACTAACAGGCAATTTGATATGTTATATGTGTATATCCATTTTTAACATATTTCCATATGAATCTCCCCATTAGTTTCACTCTACAGATCCCTGGGAAGACTTGCTGGGCCCAGGGATGTTGGTATGATCAAGAACTAAAATGGATCTCTGACTGGATTTACATATAGCAAGCAATCAGATCAGACCAGAGAACCAGAAGAAGAGACAGAGGAACTGAGTCAGTTCAAAGAATAGACTTAATCCTAACCTAAAATTCTCTGCTGGGAACTAGGCTGCTTCCTGGTTGTAGCTCATTATTTCCTCAAATTCTTGACTCAGAGGGAGAAGCTCACTAGCTTACTAGTTATATATAAATAATCCAACAGGTAATAACAATGAGAAGTGAATGGCCCCCAAAGGTGACTAGTGGAAGATCATCAGACATATGAAACTACTCTTAGGACTGAGCTGTGACAGAATACAGCCTTTTCTGCATAGAAAAGAGTGGGATTTTGTGGGGGGATGGGGGTTCTTGATTTGCCTTGTCCCATCTTTTCAGTCTTAACTGACTCTTCATGACCCCATTTAGGCAAAAATAATGGGGTGTCTTGCCATGTCCTTCTCCAGCAGATGAGGAAACAGATTAATAGTGAAGTGACCCAGCTAGCAAATCATTGAGACCAAATTTGGATTCAGGAAGATGAGTCTTTCTGAATCCAGGTCTGGCACTTTATCCACTTTGTCACCTAGCTATTGGATTAAGTGTCCTTTGTTTTGCACTATTCCCTTCTGGTCAGCCTAGTAAAAAGAAACACAATGCTAAAGTTCCATGTATTCTGGACCTTCAATTTTGAGGTGATGCTGTACCCATGGACTGCCTGTAACCTGGTGTAGCTTTCCAGAGGGGTTACAAATAGAAAGATCCTCTGCTGAAAATCAAGTATTGGAAGGCTGGAGGAATTAATTTGCTGAATGTCACATAGCTATTAAGTGGTAGGAGGTGGAATTCAAATCTAAATCTTCTAACTCAGAATCTAGCTATTTTTCTATTGCAGAATACTATGTTTCTCTCCATTGTCATGTAGGCCCTGCTCACCTACCTGGTCTAGAGCGCGTCTCTCCTCCTGGGCCTGGCTGAAGGCAGTAGCAATGCTGCTTTGCACAGCACTGACCCATAGTTGAAGAAGTTGCTCTGAGTCTGCCTGGAGGAAGCAGGACCTGGGGAAATGAGGAACAAGGTAGGAAGGAAGTAGAAGCACAGAGAGGCAAAGGAATGATTGTTGTTATTCATTCCTGCCCATTTATGTCCAACTCTTTGTGACCTCACTTTGGGTTTCTTGGTAAAGACAGGAGAGTGATTTGCCATTTCCCTCTCCAATTAACTTTACAGATGATGAAACTGAGGCAAACAGATTAAAGTGACTTGCCCAGAGGGCCTGACAGTCTATCCACTGTCCCACCTAGCTGCCCATGAGGACAATACTATCTCAAATTTAGAAAGTTAGCTGGTGCTTACAAAGGATTCTCCATATAGTACTCCTATAAAAAAAACATTACAATTATTATTTCCTTTTTATTTTAGAGGAAGCTGAAGGTCACATCACTATCAAGAGTCCCAAACTCAAGACTCAGATAATGGGAACAAAGTAGGGAAAGTGATCATGTACACAGCTAACTCTGATGAATGTAATTTAGAAACCTGTGAGGGCTGAGTGATGATGGAGGACAGGCCCTCATCCTACCTCTTCTCCCCACCCCCACTCTACCCTTCTTTCCCTCACTTGCTGGGAGAGACAACTTCAAAGCAGAATCTTCTTTCAGAATCAGGGCAGAGTTTCACTGTGCATAGTCGAAGATCATCCACAACCACAGTCATAGGATCCTGAGGGATGTAAAATCAGGAATCTGGTCTGCTAGCCATCTCTCATGCCCCTCTGCCCACCCTGACACTAAGAATTGACAACTAGCCAATTCCTACCCCTCTATCTCTTTCTGTTTTAGGAACCCCTGTGTGTTTTAGTTGTCCAAACACTGCTACTCACCTTATATCTCTTCTGATAAACCAACTGGTTGTTTTGAATAGTGAACCAGCGTCTAGGATGGGGAACTTAGAGTGAGATGAAATGGGTGGGATGGGGAAGGAAGGAACTAGGGGAAACTAGCTGAGTGGGGGAACATAAGATTGTTTTTCATAATTCAGTATACCTGAACAAAGGGCTAAAAGGGGGATAGGAAAATATTTGAGGGAAGAGAAGAATGGGGGAAGGAATAACTATCTGCCTTTGCAAAGAGGAGTTACACAGCATGGGGTAAAATCACCCCAACAAAGTTAGAATCAAAGAATCATAGAAGATCAAAACTAGAGAAATCTTTAGAAATCATTAATCTAAATCCCTTATTCTACAGAAAAGAAAACTGAGAACCACAGAGGGATAATGACTAGACAGAAGTAAAAAAGAGTCAGAGGGAAAGCTTAGTGTAGAATTCAGGGGAGTCTAATGCAGGTGTAAAGGAATTGGGGGAGGGGAAGGGATTGGTGGTAGTGACTGCACCTGCTCCATGTTTTGAAGGCATTACTAGCCCTTTTGAAGAGGTGTCCTTCCATCACCAGCCCCCCTGGTCCTTCCTTCAGGCCTGGCTCAGGTTCCTCTCCACTTAGCTCCTAGAGAGACCAAACATAACACAGAATATGATGATCCTGGTGGTCAGAGAGCAGAAACTTTCCCATCCCTCATTCCATTCTTCATCACCTGCTCCTTCAGCAACACATGCCTCTGTTCCATGTCTCTTTTTTCCCGGGCAGACTCTAGGACAAGCTTGTGCAACTGGAAATAAAGGGTAGAAAGACATCACAGATGTAGTCATCAACCTCCCATTATCCCTGGGGAATGGAGACAAAGTGTGCATGGGGAGGGGAGAGAGGTTGGAAGGAGGACCTCATCTATTGTATCTTGACAAAAGTCTCTTATATATACTTCCCTTGTGACAATGACTTTTGTATATGTTCCTTCACCCACACCACAGCCTCTTACCTTTGCTCTTGAAACTCCCCTCCCCAAAAATTAACACTTCCTCTACCTTCAATTTCTTAACCTTTCACCTCACTTACTACCCCAGGCATCCCTCACCTGGGCCCCCAGCTCTTTGTGGTAGACTGCTAATCCATTCAGTTCTTCATGACCCAACTGGAAGTATATTGCCTGAGCTTCTACCAATCGAAGTACCTAGGAGGTTTGGGTAGAAGGAGGAAATGCACAATCGAGAAAGCATGGCGGTTGAGTTGTAATGGCTTCCTACCTACAGCTCTCATGAAGGCACTAACCTTTTTTCTACCCTGATGTTATCTGTAGATAGTTTATAAAACATGGACAGTCAAAAGATCTTGAGTTGGTATTCCCTAAACTAGTCTTTGTATAAAAACTAAGTATATTGAAAAAGTGGTTACTCTTTGTGGAACAGTTCGACTCTGTAGATTTTAATTACTTGCGTGGCTTTTCCCTGACTCTGTCTTCAGTTCTGTGTTGTAAGTGTCCAGGGGAACACTTCTTTTGCATGCTGTACTATGCTGTACTGAATGAGTGTCGAGCAGAGAGAATGATAAAGGTCTGGGTGATGACAATTCTGAAACACAAGATCAGCAAAAGATGGTTCTATCACTAGTTCCTTGATACAGGGATGTAGGTGGGGGTAGGAGGAGAGGAGAACTTAGTATGTTCTTTGCTTTTCTTCTATCTCCATTTTATATTCATTGATAGCTATTATCAGAATGCTAATATCAGAATGTTTGTTCTCACATTGCATGAGTTCACCTCAATTTTTCACGTATCCATTCCCTTTCTAACCTATCCATCTTCCCAAAGCACCTTTTGCCCCAACTTACAAACTCCATGATGTCAAACTTCCTCTTGTCCTGGATCACATTGATCTGAGAAATATAGAAATAAGGCCAATCTTCCTGAAAACTCAAGAGCACTTGTGGAAAAGTGTGGGGGAGGGGGGTTGGGGGGGGTTGGGAGTGGTCAGAGTGAAGAGGTGGAGCAAAGATTTTCTAATCCCCAGAACTATTCTATAAGCACAGAATCAGAGAAAGTCAGAGCCAGAGCTCTGAGAAACCCAACCTACTCAACAGAGGCCATGAAATATGATACCCCTTTAGCCTCATATCTTCAATATCATTCCTGTCCCATTTTCTGGGGGAAATGTAGCACTGCTAATTCCCAATCACACTGGTGGGAGTAGGGAGAGGAGAGTATGTCACCTGCAGCACATAGTCCAATGCCCGCCCTTGGTAGCCTGCTCTGACGGTCTTCAGCGTGGTCATTGCTTCTTCTGCCTCATGTGCTCGGCGCCGGGGGACTTCAGCGTTGTGACTGAGAGCTGCCTCCAGGGATTCTGCCCCTCTCCAAAACTCTCTTCGGGCCTCCCAGAAACCACGGAGACTCCTAAGGGAGATTTGAGGAATTAAAAACTCTTATTGCAATTCTTCAAAAGAAATCATGATGTATGTAAGGTTAGAAGAACCCTCTTCACTCATTCCCAAACTTATTTGATATATTTCTAACCATGAGGCTTCTGGGATATAATTAGAAATGGAAGAGGGTCTCAACTCCTTCAAATTTTTGGGCTATGTCATGAAAAATGGTATCTAGGTTTGGAGTCTAAAAATGGGGAAAATACCAGGCTGTGTAATGCTCTCCTTCCTTTAATTTGGGGAAGTACTTGAGTCTTCCCTTTAAAGAAATATCCCTGGGGAGTTAGGGAGCAAGGGAAAAAGGGTACTAGGGGAATGAGAAGACAGAATGGGTCCAGATGTTTAAAAAAAACAAAACAAAATCTTACTCCTTCACAAAACTCTGGATCTGTTGCTTCAGTGTTTGTTGGGTGGCATTCAAGAGATCCTGGCAGAAAGGAAGTGATTAGGGCCTGAAACACTGCCTTTAAGAAAAAAAGAGAGAGAGTTTTTTTCCACCTTATTTCTCTACCCCTCCATCCTTTTTCACTTACTTCATGGCAATTGATTTTGTGACTCAGGCTCTCAGTAAATTTGTCCAAGCACTCCTAAAAGAAAGCAAGGTAAAGTGAGACTCCAGTGAAGTACACATCCTTATAACTTGACACCAACATTCCATCCCTGATCCTTGCTCTTTATCTTCAAGTTTAATAAATTTGTGTACAAAGAAGGGAAAAGTAAAATTAGATTAGCATTTTTCAAATTGTATTCTGAAGAACACTGGAGTTTCTCCTTAAGGAAATGTCACTGCTAGCAATATATTTTCCACTAAAATGTTAAATATGAAATGCCTATATCCAACATATATATACATAACAATTTTTGGCTTCCCCCAAAAATTTCCATTTGATTCCAAGGCAAGATTACTTATCATTTATTGGCTTTCTTCAGTATACTTCCAATTCCAAAGTGATGTGTGACTAAGTTAATATAAAAAACTCTGGCCTAGACCTCTGAAGTACCTTTCAACTTGTAAAGATTTACAGTTCTAGGATGATACTGTCATTATGATGATACATTCATTGTGTTCATCATTCCCCCAAATCTCATGCCTTAAATAGACTGCATTTCTTTCCTTTTTTTCTTTTAAGTTTTCCTTCCTCCCCTATTCCTTGAGTCTTTTTTGCTGTCCTCCCATTTTAAGAAGCCTCTACTACCCAATTCTTTGATTTTCTTTCCCTTCTTCACCCCTTTTGCTCCCACAAGATTTCTTCTCTATAAAGAAATTCTCTAATTTCAGATTTCCATTCCCCCATCCCTTCTAATGCTACCGCTGAAACTTACAATCATCATTGGCTCTGGGGAACCCAGGTTCGAAAGTTCCTGAATGCCACTGATGAAGGTTCGACAAGTCGCAAGATAATGGCGCCCACTCTCCAGTAGGCTAGAACCAAGCTTGAGGAGCTGGGGAGTGAGGAAAAGATGGATCATAAGTGTCTAAATTTAGGGTCCCCGGGGCAGCTAGGACAGTGGATAGAGCACCATCCCTGAAGTCAGGAGGACCTGAGTTCAAATGTGATCTCAGACACTTGACACTTCCTAGCTCTGTGACTCTGGGCAAGTCACTTAATCCAACTGCCTCAGCAAAAAGCAAATAAATAAATAAACAAATTCAGAGCCCCAAAAATCTTATTCTTTGACCTGGAGACACTTTTAAGGCTATGTGTCACCTTCCTCCTTCTCCAGGTGTATCTTCTCTAAATCATCTTCCTTCATCTCACCAATCACCCTGATAGATCCCCACCCGATAGATGCCCATATGATATGGCAATTAGACCAATCTCTTCACTTTTCTCTGCAAATGCATTGAGCTTTTGTTCCTATCATTTTCTAATTTCCCTATCCTATCTTCAACTCATTTTCATGTATCAGAATTCTATATTCCTTTTCAGAGACCAGCTTTGGTTCCACCAAGAAGCCTTCCTAGCTATATAGTATGTAGTTAAGAGAACACTAATACTTATTGTTTTCCCTAAAAGAAAAAAAATACCTCAAAACAAAGGCTTTAAAAAAAATTTTTTAATTGAGGAAAGGATTGGACTTAAGAGTTGGAAAAACAAGGGTTTGAATCTCAGGACTACTATTTATGACTTTTGTGACCTTTGCTTGGTATCTTAACCACTTTCTGCCTCATTTTCTCCATCTGTAAGAGGAGGATAATAATTATTATGCCAAACTACTTCATAATGTTTAAAAGGGAAACATTTTATAAATTTTAAAGAGTCATAGAAATGTATGTTTTATGTTTTTTTGGTATACCCTGAATTTCTTAGTTTGGTATTGTATACACAATAGGCACTCAGTAAACACTGACTTGTTGCACTGACTTCCCTTCTTCCCTAGGTTCTCCCTCCTCTATCCAGAACCCCTTCCTCTGACTCAGTTTCTTCTCTTCTGATTATGTGATCACCTTCTCCAGACGATTCTCCAATTCTGATACATCTGATTCCACCAATTCAATGGAAGCCCTAGGAAGGAAGAGGTCATAAAGTTCCAGGCCTGAACTCATATTGTGCCTACCACCATGGACATGCTAATGAGAAGTAGGAAAGGACAAATGAGAAAAGAACATGACAATAAGACTAGATTTTAAATCAGAAGACTTGAAATCTGCCTCTGCTATTCTCTATCTCGGTGACATTTAGTAAATCATTTTCCCTCTTTGAGTCTCAGTTTCCTTCTTGGTAAAAATTGGAATTATAGGTTTGGTGTTTGTTCTCTACAGAATTTAGAATAAGCTGGAGAGAAACTTTGGGTGCTTTAGCATTGGGTAAGGCCAAACAGGAAGGATCAAGAGAAGGGTGGATGTGGTAAGGACAGGAAATGCATAACCACCCCAGAAAGCAGGTGATGGGGGAAGGGAGTTCAGAGAAGAGAGTATGATAGTTATGGAGAATAAGACAGACACATATAGGACCATAGGATGAAATGTCAGGAATTAGGAATAGCTCCCATTTTGGCCCCCCATCATCTTCCCTTTTCAGTTAACATGAACTAGGATGTTCTGAAAGGGGTACAGGAAATCACTTGGTACTCTCCCCTGTCCTTGTACTTTTCAGTAACCCCCTCATACTAACAACCCTCTTCCCAACACACACCCCCTTACCGGAATCGGGGGGAGTCTTTTAGACACTCCTCAAAGTCAAGTTTGACGGTCATCTTGGGTGCTCTGGAGAAGAAGGCTAACTCTCTCTGGGGTGGAAGTGGAAATACAGAAAAGACTCTCCCCAGAGGGGAGGAAAGCAATGATGTAAGAGTTTAAGGAGGAAAAGTGTCTATCTCTGGGGCAGGAGGGACTCTGGGGAAGAGGTTTCTCTAACCCCAGGGGGAAGAGGGGCTACAAATGAAGAGGCTCTCAGCCAACTGGGTCAGAATTAACTGGGAGGGGCGGAAGGTGGGGCCTGAGATTGGTGGAGAAGGTCTGAGATAAGAGAAGTAGCTGGTCCCACCCCTTTCAGGGTGTCTGCCCAGTAATATAGCTTCCTTTCCCAGGTCCCCGAGTTTCTGTGTCCTCCATTCCCATCTTTTGTTCTTTCCTACTCCCGTAATTTCTCCAAGTCTCTGTTTTGTTTCCAGATTTTCCAACTTTATGTTATCATTACACCCAAAATTATTATGTATTATGTAATATTAATGTACCATGTACCTCACTTCCTGGACCTTTTTGTGCAGTCCTGTTTTCCCTTCCACACTTTTCTCAAGATCCCTTCCTGCTCTACTACCATTTTCTTATTGCCCAGCACCCATTCTATTCATTGAATTCCATGCACCTGGACTCCTGACTCCTCTTTCTTTTTATTGTCCATCTCTGGCGAGCCATGACCTGGATAGGTGCGAGGTGTGTAGTGTCTCCCCTTCCCCCTCTCCTCCAGCTGAAGGATCTGAGTCAACTATATCTTCCATTGAACAGTGTTCTCCTCTTGACTCCAGGGTAGATGAAGTGTATCATGTAGAAGGTGAGGGAAATTATTTGGAGTTAGAGTTAAGGAGAGTTATTGGGGATGGGTGGGGAATAGATTACACCCTGCACAGTCTCAAAGGGATACCTCCAGAAGGATCAGAAGTATGAAAAGGAGAGGGAAGTTCCCATCTTTATCTCTATTGTTTTTCTTAATGATGCTGCGTTTTTTAGAGAACCCTATTATACACATAAAGCACTTTTCCATACTATTGGAATCTTTACAAACTGTTAAGTCATTAGAGTTGATAGAGACACTAATTATTTAATTTAGCATGGTTCAGTATCACTAATCTGATCTTACAAGGAGATGTTTTGGGCCAGAACCTGAAACAAGGTACTAAGTAGAACTAATTGATACAATGCTTGTGTTCACACCTTTAGAGAGCTCATATAAGCAAGAAGTATTTAAGTACTCATTGGAGTTCACAAGTATGGGAGATTCACAAAGTAAACTTTGTAACTTTGTAAATTCACACCTCCCTTGAAGCTCTTAGGACCAGAGAGCATGCCGGGAGATATCCCACAATCCCACTCTCTCAGATATAAGAAGCAGAAAGAGGCCCAGTAGAGAGAGTTCAGCTGAATTAGACTGAGAGGGGAGCATCAAGTGAGTTCAGCCAGAAGCTCTCTCTCGGAAGAGAGTTACTTCGGGTTAGAGAGAGTTACTTCAGAACATTGACTGGAATCGGAGAGAAGCACTCTGAGAGGAAGCCTACAAGCCCTCTCTCCGAGGCAAGAGAGACTCATTCCATTTTCCACTTGGCTGGCTGGAGGCTGAAGAAAGCAGAGGCAAAGCAAAGGACAAAGCTGCAAGAGCTCTTAGAACCAAGCAGAGAGATAGGCCTCAACTAACCGGGCTATTTTGGAAGGAGAAAATAAACGTTTGCATTTTTACCAGATGGCTGCATTTTGGATGATTATTACTTGTAACTGAAACTAAGGCTGCCCTCAGAAAACCTCCCTGAGAAACCTGCTCTCACCCAGAGAGAACCATTCTTATATTATATTTTAAAGAAGAAAATCACCATACCATATGTTATTTATTTGGTCACAATATATAATTATTCCCCTTTTACAAGTGACTCAATTGAAACTTGAGAGTTGAAGGAACTTCCCATTGGGCTTACAGCTAGGGAGAGACCATCCTGAAACTTAAGCCTGGGATTTCTTGCTCTATCCATTGTTAGAATCCTTATAAAGTGATGTTAGTTGCCTAATTTAGCATGGTATTTAGCAAATCCTCTAGCTCACTAATGTATTTAAGTACTCATTGGAGCTCACACTTTTGGGAGATTCACAAGTCAGTATTCAGTATGAGATTCACAAGTCAGAAACCTATAATCCTACTCTCAGATCCCATAATCCCACTCTCTCAGAGGAGGAGTCAACCTTTGGGAGATCATATATAAGAAGCTCTTGGAGCTTCAGTCAGTTAGTTAGTTTGGAAGATTGACAGAAAAGGGAGCACTCTGGGAGGAAGCCCACAAGCCCACTCTTGGAGGTGGAGTCAGATTCATTCCATCTTCCAACTTTGTGCTGGCTGGAGGCTGAAGGACAAACCTTTGGATTTAGAGACATTCAGAGGGAGCTCTTGGAACCAAGCAGAGAGATAGACCACCAAGAAAACTAACCGTGCTATTCTGCTAAATTAGGCAACTGACTTATTATCACTTTGTAAGGATTCTAACAATCCACCAACTCACAGAAATGACACAGGACATCACCTTTCTGCTCAGTTTTATAAGGCACATCATATACACACTGGAGTAAGAAGGCCTCATGTAGTGAGAAAGGAAAATAGTGCCCCCACCCCAGTTTAACTGTGATCTCTCACTTACAGCTTTCCATCTCCCTTCCACCTCCCACTTCCCAGTATATATCCCAGACCCAACAATTGCCCTATGACTCATGCTTTCATTCCAGTCCTCCCAGCAGGGCTGATTTTCCCAGCATCTTTGTCTGAAGTCCCTGAGCTCTTCCAATTCAGTTCCTTGGTTACCAGCCAGTGACACCAGCCAGATATCACAGGGGATCCATTGTGCTTCTGGATTAAGGCTGTGCCTGGGAAGTTGTGGCAGGAGGAATCAGATGAGATCCCTGGGCTACATTAGTAGGAAGGGAAAGAGGGGTAGAACCTAGAAAGATCTAGAATATGGTAATTGGAAGAGTCAGGAAAGGATATTAGTTGGTTGGAAGAAGAGAGGAAAGAGTAGAGTTAGGAGTAGAATTAGACAAGATGTCTAGAGCAAAACAGTTGGGGAATAGGATAGGGAATGGAATATATTGTAAGATTTCCATATTCTAGGATTAAAACACAGTTGACATTTGTGCTCCCATCTATCAGTAATATTGCTGTTGCCTTTAAATATTTTGGAAAAGTTATCTTTTTTTAAAATTAATTAAATAACTTTTTATTGATAGAACCCATGCCACAGTAATTTTTTACAATATTATCCCTTGCACTCTCTTCTGTTTCGATTTTTCCCTTTCCTCCCTCCACCCCCTCCCTCAGATGGCAAGCAGTCCTATACGTGTTAAGTATGTTACAGTATATCCTAGATACAATTTATGTGTGCAGAACCGAACAGTTCTCTTGTTGCACAGGAGGAATTGGATTCAGAAGGTAAAAATAACCTGGGAAGAAAAACAAAAATGCAAACAGTTTATATTCATTTCCCAGTGTGCTTTCTTTGTGTATAGCTGCTTCTGTCCATCCTTGATCAATTGAAACTGAGTTAGATTTCTTTGTCGAAGAAATCCACTTCCATCAGAATACATCCTCATACAGTATCGTTGTTGAGGTATATAATGATCTCCTGGTTCTGCTCATTTCACTTAGCATCAGTTCATGTAAGTCTCGCCAGTCCTCTCTGTATTCATCTTGCTGGTTATTCCTTACAGAACAATAATATTCCAATAATATTCCATAATGTTCATATACCACAATTTACTCAACTATTCTCCAACTTATGGGCATCCATTCATTTTTCCAGTTTCTAGCCACTACAAACAGGGCTGTCACAAACATTTTGGCACATATAAGTCCCTTTCCCTTCTTTAGTATCTCTTTGGGGTATAAGCCCAGTAGAAACACTGCTGGATCAAAGGGTATGCATATACTAGTTTTGCTGTCTATTTCTTCTTGCAGCTCCCTTAATTTCTCTTTTAAGAATTTAGATGCTACACCTCTTGGCTTATGTTTAATATTGATATTGCTTCATTATCTATGCTACCCTTTAGCAAAATATAGTTTCCTTCCTTATCTCTTTTAATTAGATCAGTTTTTGCTTTTGCTTGATCTGAGCTCAGGATGGCTACCCCTGCTTTTTTTACTTCACCTGAAGCATAATACGTTCTGCTCCAACCTTTTACTTTTACTCTGTATGTATCACCCTGCTTCAAGTGTGTTTCCTGTAAACAACATATTGTAGGATTCTGGCTTTTAATCCACTCTGCTAACTGCTTCCTCTTTATGGGGGAGTTTACCCCATTCACATTTATGGTTAAAATGACCAATTCTGTATTACTTGCCATCTTGTTAACCCCTTCTTATGCTTTTCTCCTTTCCTTCCCCCTTACCCCCTTTCCCAGTATTAAACTTGTGAGCCCCACTTGCTTCTCACAGCCCTCCTTTTTTAGTATCCCTCCCCCCACTTAGAATTCCTCCCCTTATCTTACCCCTTTTCCTCACAATTTCTGTATTCCCTTTTGCTTAGCTTACTCCTTCCCTTTTCACTTTCCCCTCCCACTTTTCAATGAAGTGGGAGAAGTTTCACCATAAATCGAATATGTCTAACATTTTTCTCTTTAAGCCAATTCTGATGTAAGATACACACTATGTTCATCCCCCTCCATTCTTTCTCTCAGACAAATGACATTTCCTTTCCACCTCTAGTTTCTAGAACAAAGTATATATCTTTATAGCAGAAATATAGTTCCCAAGAGTTCTTTTTACCTTTTTATTTCTCTTGAGTCCTATATTTGGAGATCAAACTTTTTGTTTAGTTCCAGTTTTTTCATCAGAAATAGATGAAATTCACTCATTTCGTTGAATGTCCATCTTCTTCCCTGGAAAAAAAAATGCTCATTTTGTCTGGGTAAGTTATTTTGGCTTCATACCAAGTTCCTTAGTCTTTTGGAATATCAGATTTCAGGCCATTTGATCCTTTAATGTGGATGCTGCTAGATCCTGAGAAATCCTTATTGTGGCTCCTCTATATTTGAATTGATTTTTTCTAGCAGCTTGCAGTATTTTTTCCTTCATCTGATAGTTCTGGAATTTGGCCATTATATTTCTTGGAGTTTTGATTTTAGAGTCCCTTTCAGTAGGTGATTGGTGAATTCTTTCAATGTCAATTTTACCCTCTGTTTCTATAACATCTGGGCAGTTCTCTTTGATAATTTCCAGGAATACCAAACTTTTCTTTATCAGATACATCCTACTCATTGCTCACTTCCCACCCTGGGAAGTCCCAAGTCATTTAGTCTGATCTAGGAGCAACCAAATAGAACAACAGAATGCCAGCCCTGAAGTTATCTTCTATGCTCCAACTCTTCTGGAGTTCAAAGAAGGCTTCAGCTACTTACTAGCTCAATGACCTTAAACAAATCACTGCACCCTATATGATTCAATTTCTCACCTGTAAAATGAACTGGAAAAGGAACTAGCAAACCACTTCCATATTTTTGCCAAGAAAACCCCAAATTGATTTGCTAAATATCAGACAGAACAGCAAAATTTCATTTAGTTCCATTTTACGATGATTACATCAACCCTTCAGTTAAATCTTTCTCTTCCTTGTTGAACCTTTTGTCCCTCTTCATTGGGAAGATTCCCATGAGGTCCTTACACCCTCCCACTTCATGGCTCTTTTACTCTGTCCAGAGTCTCTTCCCCCACAGAGCTTTATAGGAGAACCTAATCTTTGAAGGTAAGTGGAGAGAAGGGGTAGAATCATGATCTTCAATACATACAAGCTCAATTAATTCCTATAGAAGCAGGGGATTGGAATATGCAACTATATATGATGGATTTTATATAGCTCTATTCCAGTGCATGTTCCACTTCACACCTCCCATCCCTATTTCTTCACATTTGGGATACTCTCATACTTTCCATCCCTACCTTCTCCTCTGCCTTCAGAGACTAAGACTTGAACCCAAGATTAAGTATATCAGCCAACTCTGCTTGTCTTTTCCCATGAGTCCCTGGAATGAACATTAAGGTTATCTAGCTTCTTATGTTGCTACTATATCATAGTTCTTGGTCAATCTCAATCATCCCTTATCCTACTGCTTCCCTCAATCTAGTTGGGATCTGAGATCCTTCCATAGAGTTTAAGTAGGTCAACTGTTTTCTTGGGAGACTTAAGAGATAACTAATTTATCTGAGGGCTCCTCTTCATCATCCTGTGCAGCTAGTTTCTGAGATTTCAGGTATTTTCTCTCATCATAGTGAGCCTTACAATGCCACTCAAAATCTTTCTGCACTGTGGAATGAGACCTAAGCCCTTAGGGCTAATAACAGAACTTCACAACCACTGTCTCTGCCTAAAAGTCTTATTTTTTTAAAGATGTTAACTTTTTCTTGGAGCCTGTGTTCTTGTTATCTCCAAGCCGAAGAACTTTGGGGCAAAAACTGTCTAATCTTGCAACCCTAGAGAGGTGGGGAGAGGGTATTGGGGACCCTGGAAGGGGGAAAGGCAGATGGTGTGGTGGTGATAGAGGGCCTCCCAATGGGAAGAGAAAGCTACAACTCCCAACATCCCAACATCTCTCAAGGACAGATGACTCTTATCACCAATTGTTTATGCCAGAGCCTGCTGAGAGTTACAGAGTTTCTTCTATTATATGAGTCCCTGAAAGGAGCCTCAAATGGAGGTTGATGCTGGCCAGACTGGCCTGGGTCCTTCAACAAGGAGAGCTGAGGCCAGGGAGCACCCCCCTCTCAGCAAGCACTTCAGGTGACACTGCCTATGAAATTGCTTTCAGATGCTCATCACTGTCTTTCAGCCTAAGCATGTGGGATGTGGCAGGGAAGAGAGGTGAGTGCCTTTGGGGAGAAAGAAGCATGCACATATGCATCCATCCAGACTAACCCTCCCCCAAACTCCACTAGTCTGAAACCCCAGGGGACCCTGAGGAGAAGGGTGGCTGTGAGGCCTCTCTCAGCCAAGATCATTGTCCTGCTTTCCAAGTACTTTAGGTACATATTGGCTTGTGTGTACTGGGTTCATCCCCTTCAGAAGTCTGTAATTCTTGCCCAATGGACGGTGTGCGGCTGTTGTGCCACAATTCCCTTTAATTGTCCTGACTCTGTTTTCCTGAATTGTTCTGCCTCAGTTCCTAATTGTTCAGCAACCTCACCCCTCCTTCCTAATCATGATGATCCAGATAAGGAGAGAGACCTTCTATCTTAGACATTAGAATATTGGGTGCCTCTCCCCATTCCAATTTATCAGAATGTCCTGTGCCTCTCCCAACCCTATCAGAACTGGATTTATCAGTCCCATTCCCACTCTCAGCACTCTGACTCTGCTCCTGCCTTGATATATCATTGAGAACTCACGTTGTTTGATGAATGCTTTGGACATCAGCCCTGGGGGCAGCATGCCCCCAGTACAATCTCTCCCTTTCAAATAAAATATTAAAAACTCTCTAGTCTCTATCTTGCCTCAGTTTCTCTGGCATTACAGTGGCCAAGATATTCATCTCATCCCAATGTTGGTACTTCTTCTTGGATTAAAAAAGTCATGGAGAGGGATGTCATGAGTCCCAATCCAGAACCTTTGTGACCTATTTCTCTTTCCCACTCTTGGCAGACATGAAAAACTCTAGGCTGAGGAAGTGCTTTCTGGTACAAATAATTCCAAGTCTAAAACTGACAGCTTGGGCAAATTAAATTTTGGTTTTGTTTTTGCTGAGGCACTTGGGGTTAAGTGACTTGCCCAGAGTCACACAACTAGATTTGAACTTAGGTCTTCCTGACTTCGGGGCTGGTGCTCTATGCACTGCCCCACCTAACTGCCCCCAAATTAAGTTCTTTTTGTCTGTTTTCTCAACTGAAATTGGAGTAGAATTCAAGGTTTCTTAAAACTTTTCCCACTTTTGACCCTTTTCCACCAGAGCAATTTTTACATGACCTCAGGTATAGTTATATAAAATAGGTATACAAATCAAACATTTGGTGATAGTAAATCATAATTTCATGACTTCCTATATTCAGTTACCAGACTGGTATAGGGTGGAGAACCAGAGTTTTAGAAGCTGGGGACTAGATGACTAAAGTCCTTTCCCTTCCAACTCTTCATCCCTTGATTCTTCAACTTCCCTCACTCCTTTTGTAGCTTTTATCTTCCATAAGTCTTTAGGGACTTCCTTCTTAGCTGACTCTAACGTCCCTAGCTCTCTCCTCCTTTTAACCTTTCTTCTGATGATATCTAGATTTTGGGGTTCCCAGTCAGTGAATGATGAGGTCTAAATTTAGGGTTGTCAGGGAACCAAATGATGAGATTAGGGTTCCAGGTGGTAAGGGAGTTAGATGATGAAATTAGTGGCAGGACAGGGGTTCAAGGAACTAAATGAAGAGGTTTGGTTCCTCTAAATTCCCTTGGGATTCGGACATGGGTAGGGAGTTTTGGGGAACTCCCTTCTAGGCACAGAGATCCTTTGTAAAGGAATTTACAACACCCAAAAAGCTAGACTGATAAAAATAAGTATTATAGGCATTGGGATGTAAGCCTTTGCTATGCATGAATAGAAAGACTGAATTCCTTAGTGGCAAAGTCCCGACAGAGACAAAGGTCCCAATAAGGAGACAAAGTTTCGTTGGTGAAATAGATGAGGATAAAAAGAGGGTAACGCTGAAAGAGAATATCATCCCAGTGGGCAGAGGTTTTCTTGGCATGGCCTGGCACTTTAGGTCCTCTGCAAAGAGAGGGTTTAAGATTGGCTCTTTTTATAAATCTTGCCTCAAGCTGGGGGTTGCTGTTGATGGGGCTGGGTACAGCTTATGCTGAATTTGAATTTAATTGAATGAATCTATTTAATTCAATAGGAGGATTAAGCAGTAGTGAGTGTTATCAATGAGGGTAGTGCCCGTCTCTCAGGATCTTTTACAGAGACCAGGATTCAGGGAGAATCTGTCCTTCAAGGAGTAGAGTTTAAGCGTTTCCTTCATTTCCTCCCCAACTCTCCAATTCTCCCCCTTGCCTCCGTATTTCTCCCCACTGGGGACCCTCTGGCACCTTGATGGGGTTAGTGTTCTTCAAGATGCTCCAGGGCGGCATCGAGGGGGGGGGGGAGAGGGAGGGGAAGAGAGACTGGGCGTGGGCTGAGCACAGCACAGAGTAAGCAGGAGCTGGGCAAGCACAAGCCAGCTGCAGCTCCATCCTGAATGCTAGAGACACTACCCTACCAGGTTCTAGCCTTCCAACCCCGCGCCACTCCCTCGAGTAACCCTCCTACAGCCTCCCCCTTCTCCATTTTACCCCGCCCCGAACTAGGGAGCCTCCCTCATATACCCCACCCCGCTCCTCTATCCTATATAGCCCCACCCCTGCGGCTCCGCCCCCACCGCGGCCAGCTGGGGGAAATCCACACTCCACTCTCCCTTCCTCTTTGCTCTCCCCAGGGGCTGTTCTTTCCTCTTGCCCCCTCCCACCAGGGAAGCGAAGGTGGGCGGAGTCACGATTCAAGTATGGGAGTCTCGGGATTCTGCTTCCTTCGCGGTTGCCCGCTCTTTCAGCACTCCCCAGCATCCTTTTTCTAAATTTCCTTCTCTGCCCCACCAGTACCTAACTTGGCCAATCACAGAGCCCGGACCCTGCAAGAAGGGCTTTTGTCTTTGTAATTTTCCTAGCGGGAAAAGGAGTGGGGTTGATGGGGAAAAAAGAATGCTCTCCATCAATGTAGTTAAAGTACTTCCCTTGGGTTGTCCCTGAGTTTAAACATATTTGGGTGCTTTGATGTTAGCTTCGATGGAACTAACTTTTTGGCTTTGGATGAGGTAGTTTCACTTTTCCCAGCTTAATTTTCTTCATCTATTATTATATACAATATAACGAAACATGTAGGGATACTTCTAGTTATAATTATTATGGCGCTTCACGTCTCATTTTTGATTATCCGTTGCTTTAGCTACCGTGACAGTTTGTAACGTCTTCATTATAAAATCCAAAGATTTTGTATTAAGGAAAAAGATTCTGGAGATGGAGATGGAAATTTCTGTGGATATGGGAATAAACTATGACAGGTAATTTCTCCATTTAATTATTGCACAGCAAGTGGGTAATCCTAGATGGGAGTATAACAGCCGGAGATAAGGTCCTCGAGGGAAACCATGAAAAGCTGAGGACAGCTTTTTTTTTTTTTTTTTTTTTTTTTTAACCTGGGACGATAAAGAGAAGACTTGGGAGGTCCCGTTGCCGTAAAGCCACAGGCTGCATGATTATACCTACATAGCCGCTGCCTTAGGTAAGGAATTATTATTTCTTGGCTGTAACAGGCGAAAAGGAGTGGGAATAAAGGAATCGCTATCTCAGGTTTAGAACACCCGAAAACTCTCCATTAAGATGCTTCCCGACTGTCGTAAAAAAAATTAAAAAGTTGACATACTACTGCTCTTCTGATGTAAAGCAATTTTAAGCTTTCGTGTTGCTATTGCATAGTTTTTCGTGTGGCAAGTTAGGACTTGGAACTAAGTAACAGTTGCTTACTGTGGAATGTCCTAGGGTTGGGGATAGACCACAGGAGAAATGTCTTTGCCAAAAATCAAATATCAAGACGGAGTCTCCATGTCTTCCTTTTCCCCCGCCCCGCCAGCGGTCGGTTTGTTTCACGATCTCAAAACAACAGTACTCACTAAGCTCGCGCCTCTCAGCCATAAAGCGACGGTACCTACGCGAGCGTAGTGAAAGGGCCATCTTACACCAATCAGATGTCGCAAAGCGATTGCACCACCGTGCCGTAAAGCAAAGTCCGACACTGTTCTCCGCGTTTTGGTTGCATCTCTGTTCCCTCTCCCCCTTTTCCCCCCACAACCAAAACCTTCCTTCAGCGCCTTTTTTCTCCCCCATCGGATTCCCTCTCCCTGTTACCCCGGCTCAGCTTCACCTCCAGTGGGCGGGGCCGACCCAAAGTGCCCGGCAGTGCCGTAAAGCAAATCTGCCACCTTCGCTTCTTCCCCTTCGTATTACCCATCCAGGTTGCCAGGCTGCCGATAAGCACAGCTGTCGCGCAGGCCTCGGTGTCAGCTTCTGAGCGGGCGGCGGCGGCGGCGCTGGGGATGGCGGCGGGGGCGGGGGGGGGGCCGGGGGCCGGGGTGGGCGGTGGCGGCGGCGGCGGCGGCGGTGGCGGTGGAGGCGGCGGTGGCGGGGAACTGCACCCGCGCACTGGACGGCTGGTGAGTCTGTCCGGGGGTGGCCGCACAGCTCGGAGACAGCAACCCGGCCAGGAATTCAACCATGGGCTGGTGCTAAGCCGGGAGCCCCTGAGGGACGGGCGAGTCTTCACAGTGCGGATTGACCGCAAGGTGTGGGCCGACTCCGGGGTGTAAAGGAGACGGGGAGGAGGAGGTGGTGGTGGGGGTAGGGATGAGGGTGAGGGTGAGGGTGGTTGGTGTTAATGAGCTAGTGAAGCAAATGCTCTCAGGGCCAATAAGAGAGAAGCAGATTGCACCAAGGTAATGATCACAGAGACCCTGTCCCTGAGGAGTGAGACCTGAGAAGGTAGTTAATGTTTTTCTTTGTCTTATTTTCTGAGGATATATCTCAGTAACGAAGATATTCAGACATGTAAAAAGATTCAGGGATTTGTAAGAACCAACGACACTAAGAGAATGGTTAGGAAGTCAAGGAGGAAGTCAGACAAAGGAGGAGGGACAGTAGATTTAGGAAGGCCTAAAGTCCGGCTGAACTATTTTTTCTTATGCTTTGTCTTCCCACCCAACTCCTGATTCCCCATTTATAGGTGAACTCATGGAGTGGATCAATTGAGATTGGAGTAACAGCGTTGGACCCAGGTGTATTGGACTTCCCAAGTAGCGCCACAGGACTGAAAGGGGGCTCTTGGGTAGTGTCTGGTTGCTCAGTGCTTCGAGATGGGCGTTCAGTGCTGGAAGAGTATGGGCAGGATCTGGACCAGCTGGGTGAGGGGGACCGTGTGGGTGTGGAGCGCACAGCTGCTGGTGAGCTTCGACTCTGGGTCAATGGGCGGGACTGTGGTGTTGCTGCTACTGGCCTTCCCTCTCGAGTCTGGGCTGTGGTCGATCTCTATGGCAAGTGTACTCAAATCACCGTGCTGCCCCCTGAACCTGGTCTTGGTACCCCTACACCTCCCCCTGCCCTCCCCCCTGGGGACACTTCTGCTGATCAGGGGGCTACTGGAGATGAAGGTGAGATACTACAATGAAAGGAAGAGGGTCTGTTTGGGAACATAGGAGACATTTGGGAATTTGTGTATTTATGCAGGGGAAGGGAGAATAAGCAAACAGCTGGAGGTGTAGAGGTTGGCACAGTTGGTGTATGGGAGAGAAAGCTGGGAATATAGTTGTGTGGAATAGTTGGAAATGTAGTATTTTGGGGTAAAAGTATTTTGTAGTATTTTGGTATTTGTGAAATATTAAGGGGATGTGGAGGAGTATAGGAAACAGAAAAGAATGCTAAAATATAGTATATATCTAGTATATATATATATATATATATCATACATAATAAAGAGCTATGGGAAGAGAAGGCAAAATAAAAACTGGTACAATGCAGAGCAGTTGAAAGGAATGTTTTGGGCAACCTGGGAAAGTATCCTGATTGAGAGGATCAGGAGTAAGGGCTGGATACCTTACTCCCTCTCATCCCCACCCTGCTCCTCAACCCACATGCTGTCCCAGGCCTAGCTGGACAAGTTTTCCCTAACAGCCTTAAATGGGGGGAAGGAGAGAGAATGGTAGGGAGAGAAGCAGTAAGAACAGTGGCTGGGGTAAGGGAAAAGAGAAGGGTAAATTCAAGGGAGGTGGGAAGTTGAAGAGAAGTGCTTTCAAGAAAGGGGAAACAAATTCCTTAGAAAACTTTATTTTACCTCTTTGCCAATTTCTTGATTCCAGGTTTCTCAGGCATGGAATTATCAGAAGTAGTAAGTAATGCTATCCTGTCTGCTTACAACGGGGGACTCCTGAGTGTCAGCCTTGGCTCACCACCTGCAGAAGAGTCAGGACCTACTGCTGGTGGGAGTGGACTCCCTACCCCAACACTCCTAACCTCTAACGATGCCCTGCTATTTCATGAGAAGTGTGGCACCCTCATCAAACTTAGCAACAACAACAAGACAGCTGAGCGTCGACGGCCTCTAGATGAGTTCAACAATGGAGTAGTCATGACAAATCGTCCACTTCGTGACAATGAGATGTTTGAGGTGGGAACTCTGATGGCTTGATCCCAGCTTTGCTCTTCAGAAATTCATGTTTCTTATGTCTCAGTTCCTTAAATGATGTTCCTTTTGAGGACCCAGACATTTAGTACAATGTTTTTGATAAGTGTGGAGATGGGAGGTTGTAGGATGGACCAGAGGGTTTTGTTTTTGTTTGTGGGTTTTTTGTTTTTTTTCCAGTTTATCCATGTATATTTGGTGTCTGGGTGTCTATCTACATCACCATTCTGTTCTTCCTCCCATTTGCTGACTTTCTTCTACCCTAAGATTCGAATTGACAAGCTAGTGGATAAATGGTCAGGCTCCATAGAAATTGGAGTGACAACTCACAACCCAAACAGCCTGGAGTATCCTGCAACTATGACTAATCTGCGCTCAGGTACTAGAGAGCTGGGCTCTTAGAGGAACTGGTAGGGAGGATCTCAAGACCATAACTAAGGAGAGTAGGGTTTCTCTTCGGTAGGCACCATTATGATGAGTGGCTGTGGGATCCTTACCAATGGCAAAGGGACACGCCGGGAATACTGCGAGTTCAGCCTAGATGAGCTACAGGTGAGAACCAGGATCAGGACTGAAAATGTAATTGGGAAAGATAGAAGGGGAGAGGGGCAATACTTTAGACTTTCTCCCTACTAAATAAATGGGGGTGTTTCAGCAAGTAAGATTTTTTTGCTCAGTCTGCCCTTATTATTGTTGAGTCCTAACCTCTGTCTGATATAGTTAAATGGGAGGACTCCCAAGATTCTGACTTCATTTTGGATGTGGGACCTTGGGGAGATATATGGGTAGGGTGGAAAGTCTTTGAGTACTATGAGATCTCTTGTCTTCCCTCCCCAAAGGAAGGAGACCACATTGGTCTCACCAGAAAAGCCAGCTCTGCACTACACTTTTTCATCAATGGAATTGATCAGGGTAAGTGGAGAAAACAAACTAAGGTAAATTTACTAGGGTGGAATAATTGAATAGAGTTTGGGAATGAGATTGATAGTATGTGTTGTGAGGTTATAGAGGATTTGAGCTTGAGAATAAAAGATGGAAGTGGGCCCAGGTTTGACTTATTCTCTGCCTCCTTCCCTTTCTGTGATTTTTGTTAGTATTTGGGAGCCTCTCTTAAGTTTGTCTTTTCTTATGACTCTATTCATCCATACTTCCTTCTTTTAGAATCTTTCCTTCCTTCCTTTATTCCTGGGTAGGTGTGGCAACTTCAGTGACACCCCCAGTAGTGTATGGTGTGGTGGACTTGTATGGGATGGCAGTGAAGGTGACCATTGTCCACAACCACAACCACAGTGACCGTCTTCGACGAAACAATGCTATCCTTCGGGCCCTGTCTCCTGAAGGTGCCCATCGAAGGCCTCCTCCTGGCCTTGCCCACTCTGAGCCTGATCGTCTGCTCTTCCACCCCAACTGTGGACAGAAGGCAGCAATCACCCATGAAGGACGGACTGCTCTTCGACCCCAGTATAGCTTCTGGGATAGGAAGGGGCTCAGTTGGGTCAGGGTAGGGGGGAAAGGCCTTCAGAGTAGTGGGATAAAGTGGCATCTAAGGAATAACTGGGATTTGGGAGTTGTCTGACTAAGGGGAATCATTTCCCTAAGGAGGCTGGAATTTGAGGGCAGCTGGAAGTGTGGCTGAGTCTGAGGTAGAAGAACAGGGCTGATTTCCCATTTTTTTCTACACTCAGTGCCACTGATGACTTCAATCATGGTGTAGTGTTGAGCAGCAGAGCTCTTCGGGATGGAGAACTATTCCAGGTTCGAATTGACAAGATGGTGGACAAATGGGCCGGTTCAATCGAAATTGGGGTCACCACCCACAATCCAGCTTATCTGCAGCTGCCCTCTACTATGACCAATTTGCGTTCAGGTGAGAGAGGCTCCTGCTTTAAGAATTGGAGAGAAATGTTTGGAAGTGGATGAGTTTGAATAAGGGTTTGGGAACAATTTGGAAAGCAACATAAAGACTGAAGAAAGGTAGAGGGACAAGTTCTAGGAAGGAAGGAGCTGAGGATAAGAAAAGTAGGAGTCCTTCAGTACCTTTGACTCCACTAGGTTAATATATAAAACTATAGAATCGTTAGCTCCTCTAGCTCTCTAGTTTAGGGAAATAGTTCCAGACAGGTGATTACTTACTAGTACACAGTCACATCTTGAATCAAAGAAAGATCTGGGATTAAAATCCATTCTTCACATTTAAAATAATAGTCCTATAATTCATTCTCCTTTGTTCCTTATATCCCATTAAGATCTCTTAATGATGTGAACTTTTTCTAACCCTTATCTTTCTTTACTAGGAACTTGGATGATGACTGGGAATGGGGTGATGCACAATGGAACAACTATTCTGGACGAGTATGGTCACAACCTTGACCGACTCAAGGTCTGGTAGGGATTGTGGACTTTGTTCCCTAAGGGGCACAGTAGGTGGGGTTAGAGTATGGAGATGATTTCCCTCCCTCACTACACCTCTGGGAGAAGAGAGAATATAGTATGGGTCATGGTTGGTGGTGATAACATCTTTCCTTCACTCAATATGGTTCAGGAACTGTGGCTGACTTCTTATTCCTTTCCTCAAGGCAGGGGACACAGTGGGTGTGGTACGGCGTGAGGATGGCACCCTCCACTTCTTTGTCAATGGAGTGGCCCAAGGCCCTGCAGCATGGAATGTGCCCCCGGGGGTTTATGCTGTAGTTGATCTCTATGGCCAGGCTGCACAAGCTACCATTGTGGATGACTCTGGTGAGGAAAGAACATAAGGATAGGCAGGAAGCACTTTGTGGATCTCAAAGGGAAGGTCTGGGAGAAATTTTGAGACGAAGAAACATGAGATTTGAAACACAGATGTGGTAACTGATTCTCCACTCTACCCTCAAATACTAGAGTTACTGCCACTCCCTGATGACATTTCTGAAGGAAATAACCAGCTGTCACCAAGTTCACCTTCATCCGGGGCAGGAGCCACTGATCTTCGATTCCACCAGCTTCATGGCAGCAATGCTGTCATCACTAATGGGGGTCGCACAGCACTCAGGCACAACTGTCGAAGTGAATTCAACGATGCCATCGTCATCTCCAACCGGTCAGTCCCATAGGGGATAAAGGTATCAGTTTCCCTTTCCTTCCTGCCCCCTCTTCCTCTGCCTGGTTCTTACATCCTTGATGCCTTCAGAAACTGTCTTTAAGTCTTCCCTTTTTCTCTGGCAGGGCTCTTCGAGAGGGAGAACTCTTTGAGATTGTCATCCAGAAAATGGTTGATCGTTGGTCAGGGTCTATTGAGGCTGGTAGGTTGGTTAAGGTGATTGAGGAGAAGACTGACATTTTAGCCATAAAGATTGCCTGAGCCATAAAGGTGCTCTTTCCCCCCTCAGGAGTAACTGCCATACGACCGGAAGACCTGGAGTTCCCCAACACAATGACTGACATTGACTATGATACATGGATGCTGAGGTGTGAGGCAATTTATTCATCCATTCACTACTATTGTTATTGCTTGAATGGCTTTTTGGAAAGGGACTGTGCTAGGCATGGCATGGAATGGGATAAAGGAGGTCCTCTGGGTTGGTACTGTGCTTTTTTATGGAGAAGATTTATTGAATGTGGGGCAGAGAACTATCATTGATAGAAAATTTCCATAATAATAGTCTAAACTTTATGGAAGGAAAGGAAGAATACACCATAGCATGTAGGCACTATAGCAGGCATATGGATAAAGGATATTGTTGAAAATAGTACGAGGGTCATTTTATTAAAATGATATCTTAGTTGAAGGAAATTGATAGTGAGGGGTACAGGATGAAAGTCTAGATTTGGGAAAACATCCTGGTCTTAATACTTCCCTCTTCCTGAAGAAATTTTTTAATAGTGTTGTGATTCCTTATTTTGTTAGGGAAGCTAACTTCCATTTCCCCTACTTCCCTCAAAAGCGGCACAGCTATCATGCAGGATGGAAATACCATGCGAAACAACTATGGCTGTGACCTAGATTCTCTAGGCACTGGCTCTCGGATTGGCATGATGCGTACTGCTAAGGGTGACCTGCATTACTTCATCAATGGTCAAGACCAAGGGCCTGCCTGTTCTGGCCTTCCTGCTGGGAAAGGTGACCTCCCTGTTCAGGGATCCAAGTGTCTGACCCTCTAGTGTCTAGTTCTCCAAACCAATCTTTTCCCTTTAGGGATGCAAGCCATCCTCTCAACCCACACCTCTTTTTGGGACTCAGATACCTTAGTCCTCATTCCCTTTAGGATTTCAGGCAACTGGTGTCCCAGCCCCTGCCTCTCCCTCTGACCCCAGAGGTGTATGCTGTGGTGGATCTCTACGGCCAGTGTGTCCAAGTCTCCATTACCAGTGCCACAGGCCCTATGGATAACAGCCTATCAACCAGCAATGCCACTGAGAAATCTTTCCCACTTCATTCGCCAGGTGAGAACTTTAGGAAACAAAGGATCTATACATATTAGAGTAGTTTAGAAGCAACATTATAGAAAAAGATTGCCTTGAGACAGGGAGAATTGTTGTAAATGGGAGATAATAGCTAATAGTTTTAAGGATCCTAAATAAGAAAAAATTCTTAAGGGTACAGTGGCAGTTTGAGTAGTATAGGTTATGGACAGGGCACTTTTGGGTGAAGAGGAAGACTTCAGAATTCAAAGAGAAATGGAGAGGGATAACCAGTGTTTGCTTTTTCTTTCTGAAGAAGTGATGTTATAAATCCATGAGCTTTTAGGCTTTCTATCAAGGAAATGTTAATTTCAACTTCTGGTTTGGGGAGCTTGGACTGGTTTCTTTCTTATAGAAGAGAAAGCTGCCCCTCCTAGTTTCCTGTTTGAATAGGAAATAATCTGCTGAGTCTTCTCTCTCACTTTCTGCAAAGGCAGGCAGCCTAAATTTGGTTCTTTGGTGAAGAGATGATCTCATAAGGCTTTCTTGCCACTGACTATCTCAGGAGTGAACAGTGGCTAAGCACTTTTTAGTTAAAAAAGACATATCAGAATTTATCCTGCTCCTAGTGTGGAAGAGAATGTCTCCCTTATTTTTCTATGCCTCTTAATTTCTTTTTTCGTACTCTTCTTTCCCAGTGGCAGGTGTGGCTCACCGATTCCACAGCTGCTGTGGGAAAAATGTGACATTTGGAGAAGATGGTACTCGGGCCATGAGAGTAGCTGGCTATGCTCATGGTCTAGTCTTCAGCATGAAGGAGCTCAGGACTGATGAGATCTTTGAGGTAGGAATAGAAAATGATGAAAATGGAGTTGGGAGTCTCTAGGGAATAGTCTCAAAGAGAACTGTTAAAGGACGATTTTGGAGGAAACTCATGACAATTGATTCTTTATACTTCTGCCTTTCTTTCCTACTGCTTTTGAGTCACCACCCTATTTCCCTCTTCTCCCTACCAGGTACAAGTGGAAGAGCTGGATGAGAAGTGGGCAGGTTCATTCAAAGTAGGGCTGACAACACTTCTACCAGGGGACATGGGGCCTGGGGGAGGGACTGGGGCAGGGCCAGGGCTGCCCACCTCACTTCCAGAGCTACGGGCCAAGACAACATGGATGGTTTCTGGCTGTGAGGTGAGACGTAATGGACAACTTCAGCGGATGAATTATGGACGAAATCTGGAAAGGCTGGGGGTGAGCAGGGTCTGGAGGATGGAAAAGGGAAGATTTGATACAGATCCCTGGGAGGGCTGAGAAAGGGAAGGAAGTGTTGTTAGGAGAGATGGTGTAAAATTATGGAAGGGGAGGACAGAATTCTGAAAGATGGACTTAGGAGAGGAGAACATAGAGAATAAATGCAAAGTTGTTGAGTTAAAATTCATTTGAAATCTCTATACAGGTGGGAAGCCGTGTAGGAGTACGTAGAGGAGCAGATGACACAATGCATATCCTAGTAGATGGTGAAGACATGGGGCCTGCAGCCACTGACATTGCCAAGGTACTGCTGTTGGATTTTCTTATTTCCCTCTCCTTTATTACCAGGCTTATCTTGCTTATTTTGACTCCTTTTCTCACATTTTGGTTCATGCCTCTCACTCCTCCTCAAGATCCTTTCCTTGACTCCGCTTACCTGTATGCTTTGATGCTTATTTTTACCTCTTCCCCAATCTTGTCATCTGTTTGAGACCCTTGATATCTCACCTCCCTCAATCTTGTCCCTCAGCTTTTTTCCCCTGTTGAGTGTAGGATTTATGTGAAGAATAGCAGTGTGAGGAGAGGAGGTATGCTGTAATACCCCACTTCTTCACCCATGTGTGCCCCCAGAATGTGTGGGTAGTGCTGGACCTGTACGGGCGGGTGAAGGTCATCTCCATTGTCAGCTCCTCAATGCTAGAGGAGATTGAAGGCACCAAGCCACCCTCACTCAGCTCAGATACTGGCAGTGAGGGTGAAGAAGATGAGGATGATGAAGAACCAGGCACCATGGTAAGAGCTGAGGTTTGGGGCAAGGAAAGTTGATCAAGTGTCTGCATCTTTTTGCCATATGCCAACCTTCTCTGAATGATATCTGCATGTCTTGAGATATTGGGGTTAGGGGGAAATGAGAGAAGTGTCTCATCCTATTTTCTCATGTGAACAAGAGCTGTATACCTTAGCTTTCATTGATTCTCAATACAGGGAAGTACTCCTCCCTTATTAGACTGGGACCTGTGAGAATAGAAAAGGGTGAATTAGAGATGTAGTTGACAACCATATGGTCCTTCCAACAGGGTGAGAATGAAGCTGTGGTTACCCCTGCAGCCCTTGAGTTTCTGGAGAATCATGGGAAGAACATCCTCTTGTCCAATGGAAACCTGACAGCCACACGGGTGGCCAGCTACAATCAGGGCATAGTTGTAATAAACCGGCCCTTGGTTCCTCAGCAGCTGGTCCAGGTGGGCTAAGGCCTGATCCCTCCCTGAACAGAAGGGAGGTCCTTGCTCTGAAGAACTCATTCCTTCATTCTTTCAACCCGATTTGCTTCCATCCCTAAGAAAGAGAAACAAAAGGCCTACTTACTTGTATTTTCCTCCTCCTAGAAAAGAAAATATAAATTAGTTAAAACATTTGACAGTCTCCTAGAAAAGAAGTAGAATATTGGTTTTTCTCTATGGTTAGGAAAGGGCATTATCTCTGTTTCACAGAGAGGAATTAAGTCAGCACTCTTTAAGAATCCCTTTCTCAAAGACGTCTTTACTCGTGAGCTTATCTTTTTTTACCTAGAGAGGAAATCCTACAAAATTAATATGAATAGTACTTCTCTGAGGAGGAAATTATGTCAAAAGTTAAATCATTTCATATCTACACAGGAATTGATATGTCCTGTTTCTCTTTTCCCCCATCATACCCAGTGATACCACTTTCTATGCATCAACATTTGCTATGACATAATCTTCCATTCCCGTCAGGTGCGGCTGGATTTCTTGAACCGGCAGTGGACTTCATCCCTGGCCCTGGGAGTCATTGCTTACCCCCCTGAACGGCTCAACTTTCCAGCTTCAGCTTGTGCCCTCAAACGGGCCTCCTGGTTACTTCGGGGCCAGGGTATCTTCCATAATGGCCTCAAGGTGGGCAGGGCATGTGAAGAAAGAGAACAATCCTGTAGGCAAAGCAGATGGAATAAATGGAGATGATTGGGATATCAGGAAAGGAAAGGGCCCAGAAAAATATGGAGTGGTATAGGAATTAGGGAGCCACTGGAGAAACTGGGAAAGAATACAAAGGTAATGTGAACCTGAAGAAGGAGGTAGTAAATAGACACAAAGGATGAGGAAGAGGCACAAGTGTTAAGGGGATCATAAGAAGGGAAGCCTATGAATAGAGGGTAAAGTTGTGTAAAGATGTATATGAGTCGGGGTGGGGATTGACCAAATGATAATATTGGAGAATGGATATTGATATATTTGGGGTGGGGTTTTTTGAAAAGTGGCTCATTCTTATGCTTCTGTCCCCCAGATCTGCGAGAAGTATGGGCCAAACCTGGACACGTGCCCAGAAGGCACGGTGCTGGGGCTGAGGTTGGACGGGTCTGGGGGGCTGCACCTCTATGTCAATGGTGTGGACCAGGGTGTGGCTGTGGCTGAGGTGCCCCAGCCCTGCCATGCCCTAGTGGACCTCTATGGCCAGTGTGAGCAGGTCAGCAGGGGGTGGTGGGTCAGGGATAGTGCTGAAAGTGGGGAGGAATCTAGGAAGTTAGAGGAGCATGGTGGTGGTGGTGGCGGTGGTGCCTTAAAAGAATTGGGGGTATAGTGAAGATTTTATGGGTTTGATGGAGAGAACTGGGGAATTTAAAGGGGAAAAGGAATTGAGATTGAAGGGCTATTGGGGCTGGAGGAGGGAGTGGGGTGCACAGTGGGATTGAGAAAATCCATTGTGTAGAGGAGAGCAGAGACAAAAGATAAACCAACCCTTCTCCTTCTTTTCCAGGTGACAATTTTGAGCCTTGAGACAGGAGCAACCAGTGGGGAGGGAGCTGGAATCCAGGGGGACATGGAGAAGGCTGATGTGGTAGATGGTGAGACTTAGGGAAGGCCTAAACTATACAGTCCCACTGGAGGAACCTTGTTACTCTTAATTCTTCTCCTTTCTTGGGACACCTATCCTTAATAGTGAAATTCTTTGCTTATTTCCCAGAGGATCATTTTTTTCCTAATTCCTCCCTTTCTCTCACTTCCTAAACAGGCATTTAAGAAGTTGAATGAGGCACATTGAGGGCAAGAGATGTCCCCCAAATTTGCCCTGTTCCCATCTCTTCTTCACTCACACCATTTGACCCTTCTTCTCTTTCCACCCTTTCTCTACTGATTTACCCCTATCTTTCAGGCATCAAAGAAAGTGTGTGTTGGGCCCCACCTCCAGATGCCAGTCCTTTAAAGAGCTGTGAATACCATGCTCTCTGTTCTCGATTCCAAGAGTTGCTACTATTGCCAGGTGAGATTCCATCCCTTAATTCTACCATCCATTTTCATCCTTTTTTCTTGTGACATTAGGGTTACTTTTCTCAAACTCCTAAATAGTTGGCAGGAGAGGTAGGGCTCATTTCTGATACTTGAGGAGGGACAGGCTAAACTGGAACACAGATGAAATATAGAAATAAGGATTCTGCCCTAAACTAAGCTTTTCTCTTTTTTGCCAGAGGATTACTTTGTCCCACACCCCAAGCGAAGCCTGTGCTACTGTGAATCCTGTCGGAAACTTCGTGGAGATGAGGCACATCGTAGGCGGGGGGAGCCACCTCAAGAATATGCCTTGCCTTTTGGCTGGTGCCGATTCAATCTCAGGCATGTAGCTTGTTTGTTTTTGATTTTTTTTTTTTTTTTTTTTTTGCTGTCCTTCCCTATTCCCCCTTTGTCCTCCTAACCATTCTTCCCCATTTCATCTGTGCCACAAGGAAAAAAGTCATGCAGAAACTTTTAAAGAACAAAAGTTGAGAAAACACAGGAAAGCAGGACAAAATTTTGAACAACTAAAATGAAAAAACCAAGCTGTACATAATAGAAATCTACAGCTTCTTATACAGTTTTTTCTGTTATATAAGTGCAAATACCATGAAATAGGTCAATAAAATTTGATGTTTTTAAATTCAGAATTTTTAAAAACTATAATAATTAGAAGTATCCTGACCTGGGAGATGGAAGATCTGGGTTTGAATTCTAATTCTTTCCAGATGTATGTTCCTGGTATCCTCTTTCTTACTAGGCTGTTTTCAGCAAGACAGTTGGATGCAATAAGTCCACCTTGTTTTTCTTTGAAGAGAAAGGTTTTGAAGTAATCAAGGTTAGACAGACATGCATATGTTTTTTCCCCCCAGAGTGAATCCACGATTGGAGACAGCAGCACTATCCAAGAAGTGGCACATGGCTTACCATGGGAGTAGTGTTGGGGCTGTTCGAAGAGTGCTGGACCGAGGGGAACTAGGGGCAGGTAATAGGATAAGAAAAAGTTGAAGAATGGATGATTAAGGGGAGGGAGAGACCAGTACTCCTTTTCCCTGAAATGAAGAGTATGGAGAAGATATAGAGGGTTGGGGAAAATAAAGGGGAAAGACACCTAACCATTCCCCTCTACTTTCAGGGAGTGCTTCAATCTTAAGCTGTCGGCCTTTAAAGGCAGAGCCAGGTTGTGGGTATGGAGAATCTGGTGAAAACTGTGTTCCTCCTCGTGAGGAACAACCCCCTCCTGTGCTGCTTTCCCCCTCCCTTCGGCATGCTGCTGGAACTGATGCCCTTGCTTCCAAAGTGCAGTAAGTGAAAGCAGGAGAGGGTGGGAACAAAGTTGGAGTAACTAAGTAATGGGGATATTAGTGAACCTTGGAGGGAGGTCCCTGGAGCCCAGCGCTCGCTCACGCTCTTTCTCTCTCACGTTCTCTCTCTTTCTCTCTCTCTTTTAAACACATTTTGGTTCTAATTTCCCTATTCCCATTTTTTTCTTGCCTCCTGCTTTCCCCAATGCCCTTCCTTCTTTCCCTTTATCCCACAATTTTTCCATGATATATCATTTCTGACATATATGAATATGACATTTCTACCCTTTCCTTTCTAAGTGTTGTTCTCATATTGTCCCAACAGACCTTTCCTTCTTTCTTGTCTTTAGATTCCGGGACCCCAAATCTCAAAGGCCCTACCAGGCCCAGGTGGCATTCCAGGTGTGTGTACGTCCTGGATCCTACACACCTGGCCCACCCTCTACAGCCCTTGGGGGTCCACCCGACCCTCATTTTAGTCCTGCTGAGCTGGAGTGGGTGACCAAGGAAAAGGGTGCCACGTTACTCTATGCCTTGCTGGTACGAGTGGAGTGAGAGGATAGAGGCCCATATTGCCAAGCACAATAGTAGGAAAGGTTTATGGACTTGGGAAGCACCAACATTTTATACATTCCCCCAACCATACCCAGGGAAGAAAGGGAACATGATGGGACCTCCCTTAGATTTCCAGGGAGCTTTGGATTTTTGTTTGGAGGAGTTCTTGGATTTGGCAAGTAGCTCTCCTGGGTTGGGAGTTGCCTACATATTTGGGGAAATTGTAATGGTCCAGAACACTTGGGAAAAGTTCATGGGGGCTGGATTTGGAAGGCCTCTCTCAATGAACCCATTAGTTCTCTCCCTATCCTCATGCACTGATTTAGGGAAACTCCCATCATTTAATTTATTTCCGTTGTTTCTGGTTAATGTGAATCCCCAAGGGGAGTTTGTCTCCCTTTTCTCTCCGTTGAAACTTTTTCCATTGGGAAGGAATAGTGGGGGAGAAAGGGCCACTCTTATACAACTGTTACTCTTGATTTCTTAAAGAACTGAAATAAACGTCCTGTCTCAGATACAACTTTGTCAGTCCCAGTCTCCACTTGCACTTATCTAAGAGAAATCCTAACAGAGTTCCAAGGAAATGTAGACAAGTTAGATGTCCTAAAAGATAAAGTATGGGATTTGGAATCAAGAAGGTCTGAGTTCATATTCTGTCTTATGCCTAGTAGCTGCTGTGTGAACCGTTGTGAAGGTCATTGATGTAAAGCATTTTGTAAACCCTAAAAAGAGCAATATAACATAAGAAAATACTAGTTATTATCAGGTGTAGGAATCCTGTAGTTTGTTTTCTAATGTATTTATACCCAGTCTTCAGTGTTCCTAACAATTTAATGTTAGAATGTCTTTTCTCTCAATGCTGTTTTCACCTAGAAATTATCAGGAAAAGGAAGAACTGACTTTAAACCTTTCTTTGCACCAGTGTCTGTGCTGTCCTCTCATGACTCCCATCCCAAGATTAGCACAAAACCTTTTGGTTTCTTGGTACCCAAGGGGCAACAGATAGATATGTGCCCTTGTATAAGACTTATTTTGGAAGTAGAACAGTGATGAGAACTTGAGAATCTTTAGTTCTCTGACAGTATTATTCTTGAAACGTTATTCATGGTCCCTCCTTCCCCCCCCTTGACCCTGGCGGCCTCCGGGTAAAAGGACTGGGAAACACTGGGGGTAGTTTAGTAGTTAAAGGAGGTGTGTTCTATCCTGGCTTGGCCCCTATGACAAGTCATTTTACTTCTCCGAGCCTTCATCTGTAAAATACGGGAATTGGACTAAATGATGTCTTTGAAGGTCCTTTCCAATTTATTTATTAGCTCCTTGGAGTCTGCCCTTTTCTTCTGGTAGGAGAACCTATCTAAATTTATGTTTTCTTGGGGAGGAAGCCCTTTCCATTTTCCCCATCCCGACCGAAGAGGAGGTACAGGAGGGAAGGTCACCAGCTGGAAGAGAGGCACTCCCATTTAAAATATCCCATTCGCTTTGGAGCCTTTTCTCCACTCCACCGCCCCCTACGTGTCCTACACGTAGGCCAAGCTACGTAGTTTGGTTGCGCCAAGCTCTGAATCACGCGCAGTCGCTGTAGTTTGCCAAACCTTGCTTCCGCCCCTCCCCCCTCCCACCTCAGGCAGCGTACAACGCTCGGCGGTCGCTCATCAGTGCCCCCGGAAGTACTTGCGAATGAATCAGGAAATGATGAAGTCCATGAGGCCTGTAGGAGGGCTGAAGTGAGAAGGAAGAAGAGGTAGGTATTCTAAAGACTTTCGGACCCTGGTCGCGCCTGCGCAAAGCATGGTCATTACTGGTAGCCGCTGGATAAGTGGGGGAGGCTGGGGAGCCCAGGGTGGCACTCGACCCCAACCCCGTTGGCTAGAGTAGGTGATGGACTCGAGGGAGTGGCGGGGCTCCTGACGGGAGAGGCACGTGACCTGCCCACATGCCCCAGCGGTGTAGCCCAGATGCTCTCTCTCGGGCCCCACCCTCAACCTTGGGAGTCCGGGTCTGGGATGTAGTGGGGGTGTCTGGGGTCTATGCTCCCTCCCTCTTGCCTGGCTGTCGGATCGCGATGAAACCTGGTTTTCCCACCTCGTTTCTTCCGGCTGGTGGGGAGGGCCCTCAGATCCGCCCTTCCGAAGAGTGGGTGCCCCTTTACATCTCTGTGATAATGCTTATTCCCCAACGAACCAGATTTCTGCAGATTCATTTCGGGGACTGGATTGTCAGTGACCAAGTATCAGGATCTACACCCCAGTCTGTGTGACAGCACCCTGCCGGTCACCATGCCGGCCTTGCTGGAACGCCCCAAGCTCTCTAATGCCATGGCTAGGGCATTGCATCGACATATAATGATGGAACGGGAGAGGAAGAGACAGGGTGAGTGAAGGTGCTGGCTAGCTCAGGACTCCAAAGGAGCAGCAGCACATTGTAGTCCTGCATGCTAAGCGATCTGTTCTCTAGTTATGTCGGTGGGTAAGGGAGGAATAGTTCCTATAAAGCATTCTTAAAAGGAATCCCCACTTCATAGTTAAGGAAACTGAGACATACAGGTTATTGAGTTGTCCAGGAAGTGTCCGAAGCCAGATTTGGAAACTAACCTTCCTGCCTCTTTCCAGTATGAGCTGTTTCAAGTTCTCAGTGCCTCTTGAATTGTGGAGTCACCTTCTCTATCTAAGCCTATTTTAAAATGAGGGGGTTGATGTCTGAGATCCCTTTTAGCTTTAAGGTTTTAATCCCATGCCCCTTCCCCAGAGGAAGAGGAGGTGGACAAGATGATGGAACAGAAAATGAAGGAGGAACAGGAGAGGAGGAAGAAAAAGGAAATGGAAGAAAGGATGTCACTGGAAGAGACCAAAGAACAGGTAAACAGATTTACACACTCATACACACCCTCTTGTTCTTCATCCTGCCCTCCCCCCCCCCCCCCCCCCCCCATTCTGGCAGACTTTCTTTCACTGTCTGTGTTCTTCTCAGATCCTTAAACTGCAAGAGAAGCTCCTGGCCCTACAAGAGGAGAAGCACCAGCTCTTTCTACAGCTCAAGAAAGTTTTACACGAGGAGGAGAAAAGGCGCCGTAAGGAGCAAAGGTGGGGACATGGAGGGACAAGGCATACACTAAGGAAGTATGAACTCAGGTTCTTATCTTAACTGTGCCACCTGTATTAATCTTATCTTAGTTTTTAAAATTTACTTTCTTTTAATTTCTTTGGATTCCCGTTTCATCTTCTGTGACCTTCTGATGAGTTTCCTTCCAGTTTTAAATCTATAATCTTCCCTTTCAGTGACTTGACAACGCTTACATCTGCAGCATATCAACAGGGTCTGGCTGTGCACACAGGGACACATCTTCTCAGCATGCAAGGTATTGAAGTGGACAGGGAGGGTGGGTACAGGTAGGGAAAAGATCGTGGAAAGTTTTGAGTCCTGAGAGCCTGCAGCCTTCAGAACCCCACACACTTCACAGGAAGCCCTGGAGGACACAGCAGACCAGGAACTCTCATGTCTGCTGATAGGGCCAAGCAGATGTTTGGACCCCAAGTGCTCACGGTAAGTGGACAGAAACACCCAACATCAATCCCAACATTATGCTGTTTTGAAGGTAAGAATCTAATCATAAATTGTAGCTTTGAAAAAGTTTAAAGATGCTTTAGAGGTAACCAGAACCAGGACTTGCTTGGATTCCCTTATCTTACCTCTTTAAAATATGGAAATTGCTTTGCAAGCTTGATTGCCAGCTATCATCTCAAGATCATTTAATCTTTCAATCTTTTCCAGACCCGTCATTTTGTGGGGTCAACAGCTTTTGCAGGAACCTCAGAACACGGGCAATTCCAGGGTAGCCCTGGAGGGGCCTATGGGGCAGCCCAGCCCCCACCTCACTATGGACCTACCCAGCCAGGCTATAGTCCCAGCCAACAGCTCAGAGGTAAGACCAAAAGGGATACAACTAAGAAAGAAAAGGTTGTAAAAATTTGCATGCTCTTATCTGTGTCTAATCACCTCCCCTCAGCCCCTTCAGCTTTTCCTGCTGTTCAGTACCTGTCACAACCACAGCCACAGTCCTACGCAGTACATGGCCATTATCAGCCAACACAAACAGGTATGTGCATTCTTTTACCCTGGCTCCCATATCTCTTTTCTCTGTATTCACTAATTGTCACTGAGATTGTCCCCCTTTTATCCTAGGGTTCCTGCAACCTGGCAATGCTCTGTCTCTTCAGAAACAGCTGGAACATGCTAATCAGCAGTCTGGCTTCTCTGATTCGGTGAGAATCCTACTCTTGGGGGTAGTTTTATATGAAGTTTAATAATCCCGGAGTGCTTGACATATTATTGTATGTTACAGTCTTCTCTTCGTCCCATGCATCCCCAAGCTCTGCACCCAACTCCTGGGCTCTTAGCCACACCCCAACTTCCTGTACAGATGCAACCATCAGGAAAGGTGAGAACTCAAGTGGTACTCAAAAGAATTTTGAAAATGGGGTTACTGACACTTAATACTTTCCTACTTTGTTCCCCACAGTCAAGCTTTGCAGCTACCAGCCAATCAGGTCCCCGACTCCCTTTTATTCAGCACAGCCAGAACCAGCGTTTTTATCACAAGTGACTTGATTCAGGGTAATGTCCATCTCCAACTAATAAAAGTTATGTATATTGTCATCAGTGCCTTGTTTCCTGCTGTCTGAATTCCTTTAAGTCTCTCAGCCCACTGGTATGGAACCCTAATGTTTCTCCCCTATGAAAACAGCCAATTTATAAACGCTGGACCATTTCTGAATCCTCTCCTTCTGGGATTCAAAAAAAGTATATGAAACGAGAAGTCATATTAAACTTGTAGTTTTATTCAGGTTTGATTTTTAACAAATGTGTCAGGGAGAAAACCGCAAGGAGGAGTGGGGCCCATGGGTGCTAGAGGCCCTCCTGGATGCCTGAGGAGGGGAACAGAGCCCCTCCCCACTCCTGTCTCTTCTCCCACTAAAGAGATTTGGGGAAAGACACAGGCAGAGTGGGAGAGGGGGGATAGTCTGGTCCCCTGTTGGAGGAGGGAGTGGTGCTAGGTGAGGTATAGGGAACCAGGGGGCCAGACAGGAAGATAGGAGATGGGGCAGAGGATTTTTGCCAGAATCCAGAATCCACAGCTTTCTGCTTCCAGATTGATTAAAAAAAAAAAAAAAAAAAACTAAATCTCAAGGAGCCCCCATCCCCTCTCCCCCACCAGGGCTGTAGTGTGAGGTGGGGGAAAGAAGGGGGCAGTTTTATCAAGGCCCTGCCCCCATCTTGTCCAAGGGGTTGGGGGAGATAGGGCTGGACCTAAAGGGGAGGGGGTGGGAGGAGCTCCCCGGACTGAGAGAAAAAACCCAAAATAAAACATCAAAGAAATAGAGTAGGCGTCCAGCCAGGGCGGGGCCAAAGCCTGACCAGGCTGGGGAGGAGAGGGAAGGCCTCTTCAGGAGCAGATTGATGCTGCTGCTGCTGCAGCCGCCACCATCCTGAATATGGAAAGAAAAAAAAATTAATACAACTAGCAACACAGAAACGAAGCAACGGACTTGGGAGTGGGAGTAACCCACAGGCAAAGAAAAGTGTTCTTACCCACCTGGGGGCCAGTTACTTTGCCATGGCCTTGATTGCAACAGCTGCTTCCTCTGTCATGGCTGACAGCACTGTTATCTGTAGGAAAAGGAGATCAAGGTCTAAATTTCTTACCATAAGTGAAGGTATGAAGGATGAAATGAAAATTGAAGGTAGGACATGGAGATTAGGACTTACCAGGATCTCTTCTCCACAATCATACTTCTGCTCAATCTCCTTGCCAAGGTCACCCTCAGGTAAACGAAGGTCCTCCCTCACCTCCCCACTGTCCTGAAGCAGTGACAGGTAGCCATCCTGAATCCCAATTAGCTAAGGACAAAGAGTAAGGGATGGGTAATGCAAACAATTCTTTCCCTTTCTATCATGAATCCCATCCCTTACTCAGCCATGAATTTCTTCCACATCTCCTTACTTCCCCACAACTTGGATGTTCTTGTTCAACCCCTTTTCAAATACCTGGAAATCATTTCTCTTGATATTGGGCACATCCATGTTGTGGGTTGAAGGGCAGATATCTTCATATTTCTTCCCAGTAAAGATATCGATACCAACCAGATGAACCTGGATGTGTATATATATATATATATATATATGTATGTGTGTGTGTGTGTGTGTGTGTACATACACACACACACACGTTTATCAAGTAGAATATTAAGATAGTACAGATTCTTTCCCTTCTTCCCCCAAATGAGTCAGGTGATTCATGTCAATGAGAATTAATGGTCCCAAGAAAGAAAAGAGGCAGAAAGAAAAGCATTAGTTATTAAATGGAAAGAGGTAAGAGCCCAAAACTTAAGGATAATAGTCAAGAGACCGGGACACTTGGGAAAGAATGTGTTTCTAGGAATATGGGAAACTGCAAAGTTTCCAACCTCCAAGGACAGGAGAAATGATTACTAAGTAAAAGGCTGAAGTGCCTATTAAACAGGCTATGTCTGAAGTAATTAAAGGAATAGGAAGAAAAGAAGAAACCTGGGCAAGAAATGGAAAAATTGCTTTAAGAGAAATTATTAGGCTTTAGGTAAGAAGAATGATATTGAGGAAAAGTCAGAGAAGCTTTTAAGAAACAAAAAGATTAAGACCAACAAGTAAACAGACAAAACCTGGAATTTCAGTATATATTAAAGTGTTCCTTTAGCTCTTTCGATGCATCATACAAAGAGAAGATTACATCTAAGAATAAGAAAAAGCTAAGCTACTCAAGTAGAAAGAGAAGAATGTAAAAAGGGTTTGAAGGGTGGGGAAAACAGGAAATAAGAGAAAGCCAGGAACTTCCCATCAATAAGGTAGAAAGAGGTTACTGAATGAAGCCAAATGGTGGAAAGAAGACTCTCAAGAGGTATTCAGAAATTGAAAGAGATAAAAAGAATGGGAAGTTTAAGATGGAGGAATAGAAAGGCAAAATACTGAGGTAAAGAAGTACTGATTAGCTAGTAAATCAGAATGGCAAGGTTGAAGGCTTTCTGGCAAAGAACACAGGTTTGGTAAAAACAAAGCAGGCTAAAAGATATAAGCAGGCTGGAAGCAAAAGACAAAAAGAGGTAGAGTTTCTGACCTTGGCATGGCCATGCTTTCCAGTCTTGGAGGTGGACATTTCAACTATCTTACAAGGCCGGCCTTTGAGCACCACAAAGCCATTTTTGCGCAAGGCAGAGCATTGCATGGGAAAGGTAGCTGATGCCCCTGCATCCCCCGTCTCGAAGTCCAGGTCATCTGCCATTTTGAGAGACTTCTATTCCAACTGAGAAAGAGAAATAAGAGTGTTATTAAGAGTTCTTTAGGTTTCCTATGTCTATTCCCCTAATGATACCCTACCTCTTTCTGTGAATTTGGGAGATTTGTCATATTACTGATAGGAAGAGTCTTATAAAAACCTATTTCCCTTTCCCCCATGTGTCACCCTCCCCCCCTCCCCCAAAGGGAGTCAGGGCTATAATTAGTTAAAGAGCTCTGAGCAACTGGGTGGAGTTGGGCTAATGCTAGGGGACTGGGTGGAGACTCAAGAGTTTAGGGCTCCACCCACAGTTGTCACACACTCCCCTACACCTACCAGTGGTACAAGAATGCTCAAGGCACTTTAGCCAGGGAGATTCCCAGCCACCCAAACCTAATCTACCAGATTTTCTCTGGGTAAAGGAAAAAAGGAAAAAGGTCCACTCACTCTCTGACAAGCAACCAGCTACAGTTCCCTCAGAAAACCCAAATATCAGGCCTTCCCCCCCCCCCCACGAACCCTCCCACTTTTCCCAGTATGCAGCTGCACTATAACAGGCCTTACTTAGGCCCAAGCAGCACATGGGCTAAGTTTGGGTTATAAATCCAACCAAAGGGCTAATCTAGTCGTGGTAGTAAAAAAAAGTTTCACGGAGTATAAATTTAAACATTTAGCATGGAGGCAAAAGTCCCTGATTTAGAAAAGGATGGCTATATTAGAAAAACAATGGCCATCTGGAAATTCTATGTCATGGTTTGAGAATTCAACAGAGGTTTCCAAGTACTAGCCCAAAATCTTTTAAATAAGATATTTTTCTGCCCCATTTCCCCTTTACATAGTGCAAACACAGATTAAGTTTGCCAGGGCTTAAGTAATAAAGTCACCACCACTCCTTTCCTGATCATCACTGAAATAGTTCTCTTTATGCTTCCTACCTTCTCAAATCCCTCACTCCAAAAAAAGGGGATAGATAGGTAATAACTAGTATTGATTATATAATGATAGGTATGAAGCCTAAGTGGCAGAGTTAACATATGTGAACAGGGGCCTGTCCAATCTACTTTAAACACTAATGTTGAAATCAACCCCAGATCGACAATTTAGCCCCCTTAATTTTGTCTCATATACCTCCCCCTTTAAATGTTCCCTCCTCTTCTTTGCTTATCCTCTGGACCCTCAACTCAGGATTTTGGGAGATAGGAAAATGGCCCACTTTCTCCCTTGCCCTTCCTTTGGTGCCTCTCCCTACCCAGGGCCCCTCACCCCTTTGGCAGAGGTCTCAAACCCACGATGTGGCAGAGTTCTAGCCACCTCCATGGGGTCCCTCTCCGGTCTTGGATTTCTTGCCCCCTCCCTCAAGACCTAACCTAGGCCATGTGGTTTTACAGTTCCCCTCCCTCCCAATCAAAGCCACCTTCTCCAGCAGAGGGAAACCGAGGGATTTCCCCCAACGCCCCCCCCACAAATCCAACTTCCTGTACCCCAGAAGCCCCTCCCCCAAGTCTCTTAGCTCTCCTATGCCTTCTCTCCCGCGTGCCCCACCACGGCCCTCACGTGCCCAACCCCCGACTCAATCTTTCCCCAGCTCACGTGTGTGCGTGAGGCGACCCCAAATCCCTCCCCAAGTCCCAATCCCAAGCCCAACGGTCCCGCGTGGCTCATTCTCTCCTCCTCCCCCCTCCCGACTCACCCACGTGGTCTCAATCCCTCCCCATCCCGCGAGATGAAACCAATCTCCGGTCCCCTCGTGGTCTTCTGCTTCAGGTTCTCCAGCGTGGCGGCCCCGCGCTCGCCGTTCAACCTTCCCCCAACACCCCCCTTAACCCTGCGTCGCGCCAACGTCACCCGCCCGGACTGTAACCGCCGCACCACGCGCCAGACCCGCAGGGTGAGCGCGCGCTCCCGCCCTTTCCTTCGCGCTCTCACCCCAAACCTCCCAAGCTCGGGCTCCACGAGGCGACCGCTTGCACTTCCCCTCCCCCGCCTGTCCGCCGGCCCCTCCGTTCCACTCCATTCCATTCCCTCCACAGCCTTCCCAACTGGGGCATTTGCGCACGCGCACACTACCCGCCCTCACCTCGTGCGAACGTACCGACTGGACCCCCGTCCGTCCACCGCAAGCTCAACCACTACCGCCAAGCTTACTACTACTGCTACTGCTGCTGCTGCCGCCGCCGCCGCCGCCGCTGCCGCCGCCGCCGCCGCCGCCGCCGCTGCTGCCGCCGCTGCCGCCGCCGCTACCGCCGCCGCCGCCGCCGCCGCTGCTGCTGCACACGGGTCCTAGTGCGCAGGCGCTGGCTCCCCACTGACCAACCAAGCAGCCGTCTGACAGCCGCGCAAGCGCTCTCTGCTTCTTTTCCCCCCACCCCCTCCGTACTCCACCCCCGCACTACGCAGGCGCACCGGTTCACACCCCGCTCCTCCCCCTTCCACCCACCCGTCTATAGAATAATGCGCTTGCGCATTTTGTTCCTCCGAAGTCGTCCAGTACTCCCAAGCCTCAAACAATGCGCAGGCGCGTTTTCTCCCTCCCGCCCCCCCCCCCGCCTCCCCTTCTCTCAAACGCTCTCTTCCAACCAGGTAGCCTCTGCGCTTGCGCAGTGAGCTTCATTCTCGCCACACCCTCGTAAGGGAAGTCCGCGCCTTCAAGGCGCATGCGTGTTAGGCCGTCCTCTCCTTCCTCTGTCGACGTCGCCAGTAAACTTTTATGTTGAAAAGACTTTTCCACTCTAGCTCCAGTAGCCTGTAGAGAACGCCCCACCCAAGCTTCGGAACTGCTGTTATTGCGCATGTGCTTAAATCAACCCGCAACGTATCTCTCCACCCCTATCGCCCTGCACCCCTGGCTAAACCGAGTAGCCCCCTGGGCAGACTTGCTTACAGTGTGTAGTCGTTTTCAGTCTCGTCTTGAGTTTTCAGTGCGCGTGTGCACGGCGGAATCCCCTCTTCTCTGCTTCCCTAATCCAACTTGTTCCCCCCAACCAGCCCAACTGTTAACTTTGGAAGCTAGAGTGAAATTGCTTCAGGCTATCTTGTTTCAAAAACCTTAAATAGTTTCTATGGTAACTATGAAGGCTGTTTCACTAACATAAATGTGTAAATAGATTAAAATGCACGAGTGTGAGCAAACTATGCATTCTGCTTTGTGAAACTAGGCCTGGTGATTTTGGAAAAAAGTTTCTTTACATAAGATAAATAGCTGAATTGTAAATTGGCACAAGTACTTTGGAAAGTAATCTGGAATTATGCAAAAGTGACTAATATGGCTCTTTGAGCCAGAACTTCTGTAAAACACTTATCTCGGTGACAAAAAGGAAAGGCTGGTATATACATCAAAGTATTCATAACAATACTCTAGTAGTAGCAAAAGAAATGTCACCCATCACTTGGACCAAAAATTTTGGCACGTGGATATAATATTTTGTGCTACAATAAACAATATAAGCAGGTACAGATACATGAACTGATGCAAATTGAAATAAGTAGCACCAAGAAAACCATACCCAAGGAGTAACGCAATGTAAATGGAAAGAGTAACAAAACTTGACTCTTGTAGAATTGCAAAGATCAAGCTTGGCCCCAAAGAAAACACAAGAGAAGATACCTCTCTGCCCATCAATTGGGAAAATAATGGAAACTTATGGTATATGAGTGTGCTAGAATACTATTATTGTGCTTTAAGAAATGATTATCAAATATTAATAAATTAAATGTTTTCTAAAAAACCTGGAGATACTTGTATGAACTGAAAAGGAGTGAATAAGCAGAACTCGGAGAACAATTTATACAATAACACTACTGTGAAGACAAAACACCTTTAAAAGATTTAAGAATTCTGACCAGCCATAATTCAAGAGGACTAATGATTAAAAGTGATATCCACTTCCTGACAGGTTATTTAAATGGACTTATGGTACAGATTGAGACCTTTTTTCTGGACAAAACCAATGAAGGAATGTGTTAGCTTTTTTATGTATTTTTGTTATAAATATCTTGATTTTTCTCTTTTTTCCAATTGTGATCAGAAGAGAAGAGAAGGAAAGGGAGGTTTTTATAGAGAAAAAAATTAATTTAAAAAGATACCTCTCCCTTCTTTGCAAAAGTGAAAGACTCTGGGTGTGAGGTGTTGTTTAATATAGCCCTCTTTTCTCTACCTTTTAGAGCATGCTCATTTGGCATTCAGGTCATGGAAACTTGGGATAAATCTTCTAGAGACACATCAGAGGTATAGTCTCTTTGCACTTTAACACTTCAAGGAGGCTTAAATAATCTCCGAATGTCGGTTATGATGAGTAATGAACTTCATACTGTATGATGACAAAAAGTTTTTAGATTTGACTGTTGGTTCAAAACTTGTGTATATAAAGGGGAAATCAAGAGTTTTTAAATCTTTCAAAGCTGTTGGTCTTTGAGATATTGTTCTGGTTCAGTTCACTCCATCCTATATTGGTACATACAAATCTCAGACCTCTTTTCTCTGACAGTCTTGAATTATCAGGGTGATTTTCTTGGCTCTGCAGTGGGTCAGGTTAGGAGATAACATTTCCACCATTTCCTTCAAATTCCTGAGTTCATGGGCCTGCTAGACCAGGGCTTCTTAAACTTTTTTCACTCATGACCCCTTTTTGCCTGAGAAATTTTTCTCCATCCCAGGTATATTGAGTTTTTATATAACATGCATACAAATCAAATATTTACTGGTAATAAATCATAATTTCATAACCCCCACATTCAATTACATGACTCCATAACCCCAGTTTAAGAAGCTTTGTCTTAGATGAATTTAGGCTGGGATACGGCTGACTCCCATTTATGTATTCTTTCCTTTGACTTTTGGCATAGGTGTGAGATTTTAAAGGCAACAGGCGCCTTCCTCTTTCCAAGTACCCAAACTGGGTAGTCAGTCCTGGAGCAGTTGGAGCTGCAATAACAGTAGACAAAGACTAGTCTAAAGGAAAGGAAAGGAGACAGACATAATAGCAGACGAAAAGATTCTAGTCAGGGTTGATGTATAATCAGTGCAGGTAAAGTCTTAAAAACATCTGTTTTCAAATGTCACTTCTCAATGATTCTCAAGCTCTTCAAATAATGGTAATCATTGCTTAACATTCCTTTTTCCAAATGCTGACTCATATTTATTACTCTGGGTACTCTTTTTTTCCTCCTATCCTTTGCTGGAGAGGACGCCTTAGAATAAACCAAAAATTGGAATCGTTCCTCAGGATTTGAGTTGGGGATGGAATTGAAGTATGAGAAAGTTGGGGTGAGGTATATAGGTGTGTATGTGTGTGTGTGGGGGGTGTCCTTAGTTCCTCTGTTGATGAGCAACCTCAGAGTGCTGAAGCTAAGGCAAACCATGAGGACAAGTATAGAACAGGAAATGGTAACAGTTGAGCAAAGTCTCTGTTAAATTCAGCTTTTCACAACTTTTATTCACAACTTTATTCAAAAAAGAGAGCTCTCTGTAAGGAGATAGAGGGAGAAATGCAGTAGAAAACAAAAATGTTTAAAACAAACTTAAAAATCTACTTAAGAAAAGGCAAATTTAGGGGAAGGATGGGGGAAAGGAGGGAAAAATTTGGTACACAAGGTTTTGCAAGGGTCAGTGTTGAAAAATTATCCATGCATGTTTTGAAACTAAAAAGCTTTAATTTAAAAAAAAAAAAAGGTAATTTTGGAGGTTGAATATAAATCAATATATACTATGTCCATTTTTTTCTTTTTTCTTTTTTTTTTCTGTCGTGGTTTTTCCTTCATTCTGATTTTTCTCTCCCAACGTGATTCATAAAGAAATGTGTTTTTAAAAAATTAATGTACATGTATAGCCAGAAAAAAAAGAAAACAATTTTAAAAAGGAGGAGAGGCAATTTTTGTTATAAATTCCTTCTCCTCTCTCTTCTTTCAGACATTCCAAGTGGCAAGAATTTCTTTCTTACCCAGCTGTTTGGACCCACGTGGTTTGGCAAAGTGAACAGCTAACACTGAAAGGGGACCTTCTGTCCCTAGGTCAATAAGACTTTGACAAATCACTGGCTGGTAGATGAAGTATAGTGCTATCTGGTGGACAAATTATGTATTGCACCCCTTCACTGGTTAATTAATAAAATGACACTAGATTTATCCTTCTAAATATACAAACAGCCTACACCTTTGCTCTTAGCATATACTTCAATTAATCAAAGGCAGCTAGTTGGCACTGGGTCAACTTGACAGTGTTGTGAGGAAAGCAATTTATTTTCAAAAGATATGTGAGTGAAAGCTCTTTTTTCTTCAGTTTTTTTTATTGCAGTTTCAAGTAACAGACTATTCAAGTATTTTAAGGAGTTAGTTTCATGGGGCAATTAGATGTCACAGTGGACAAAGGGTTTGGGTTGGAAGTCAAACTTCAGATGCTTACTAATTGTATGACCCTGAGCAAATAACTTAACCTCTGTTTGCCTTAATACATTGAAAAAGGAGATGGCGAGCAATTTCAGTATGTGGGCCAAGAAAACCCCATGGATAACAATTGGCAAGATCTATAGGATCATAAAGAAGTGGACAGGACTAAACAAGTTTCATAGTGATACAGAATTGCAGTGACTGGATTGGATGGTTGTAATTAAAAAGTAATGAGTAAATTCTGGAGTGTCAAGAGCTCTCTGGAGTTTTAGTTCATCCACCATTGTCCCATTGCTCTCATGGGATTCAGTGATCATTTCTTATATAGTTCTGATGCCTGGTCTGGTACTGGTGAGATGGTCCATGATTATAAGTTGGTATTTAAAGCAACTCAACAAACCAAAAACAGAGAAGTACCAAGTTTTATTGATGTGTTGGGAATGAATGGGACTGATTGGATGAAATATTTCTTAGTATTGAGTCACATGTTCCCAGAATGAGACCTTGGGGAGGTCATTTACTCTCTGGAGGAATGAACTTTGAACCTGAGATACAGGAAGTTGCAGGAAGTGACATAACCTGTGGGAGGCAGCCAGCATTAGTGATCATTGGTCAAGGATGGTTACATCCTGTTAGTCTATCCAATGAGAAGGCTCCAGTCTTTTGCTTTTAAACCCTGGACAAGCCGGAAGCTGGTCAAGTTCCAGGAGCACATGGCGGGAGCCCGGGAAATCTTCCGTATGTATGTCTGGTTCTCTCCCTGCAGGGATTAAATAAATGTTTTCTTTTTGTACCCAATGATGTCTCTGATTAGTTAATTGGATTGGGAAGGGTGTCTTGCACCTGACCATCTCACACGGGAGTATGGCTAAATAGAGGTCAGACAAAAATGAAGGCTTTGATGCTCTGCCAAGGTTTCCTTGTAAGTGAATTTGGAATCTTCTGCTTTAAAACAAAACAAAACAAAAAAGCTAGTCCAAGCTAGCTTCTGCCACTAATATAAAGCCCCAACCTTCCTTCCTTCTGGCTAGCTTCAATCAGGCACTCTAAGATTGTATTTTACCTAAAATAAACAGCCCAATTTTAAAACAGTGCCTAAATCCAAATTATAACTATGTATATTTTTATCTCTTTATCTTTAATTTACATTTTTTTTGAGATGGCACTCGCTTCTTATATGCAAAGCACACATTGCTAGGTTCTAGGAAGAAAAAAAGCAGGTGTTGATGAGAGAGACTTTTGTCTTTGAAATTGGGAGGCTTCTCAGATAATGGGGGTGAGTGGGGAATGGATCCATTTCCCCTTTTCTGACTCTCAAGAGCCTTAAAGTCTAATGAAAAAAGGTGCAAATCAGGATACATATTAGAATCAGTCAGAGAAGGACAAGAACAATTAATTGTATTATGGCATTTTCTTTATCGTGGGATTTAACAGCTAACTTTTTGGGACTTGTGGGTAGCTTCAGTTGAATGCTGCCATTGAAGTGGGAGGGAAACTTCCTTTTCTGAAGCTTTGTTCCCTTTAAGATCACTCTGAAAAAAAAAAAAAAATATATATATATATATATACATATATATATATATATTATCACTCTGAAACTGTTCCCTTTATTGAAACTGTGTTCCCCTTAAAATTAAATTGTGTCACCTTTTTGATATGAGAGATCTGCTCCAAGGAGCAGAGAGAAAGAGGATCATCCTCCCAGGATGAGAGAAGCAACACTATTCAAGGGCAAATCAACTCACATTGATCCTTTTGAAATTCTAAATTCTCTTTCAGTGGAGAAATCCTGGTCTGATCAGCTCAGGCTGTCCCAGCCCCCCCTCTCCCCCCCCCCCCCACTAAAAGCAACCCATCTAAGAGGTTTCCTTAAACTCACCCCTTGCAGGACATGCCATGCCAAGGAACCTCTCTCTCTCCATGGCATAGCTGCCTTCGAGGACCCTTTGCCCACTGTGAAGAGACTCCCTCTTCTCAGCGTTAATCCCTCTTTATCTTAGTGCCAGGACTCCTCTGCACTAAGGAAGTCAGCCTTCCAGCAAAGGCCAACTTCTCAGTACTAATAAACTTTTTGCCAATCTAACTTTTCGGTTTGTAAAATTATTTTACGCAGGACCTGCGATGACCAGAAGAGGTTCCCACAACTCTCTGCCCTGCGCCAAACCACATCGCCATGACCCAACCCTCTCTTTGGTGACTAATACTCAGGGAGAAAGAGTAGTATTGTGTATTATTAAAGTGATTTGTAATCGTGGCGAAAAGATAAGAGTTTAGCATGAGAGGAGAAGAGAAAATCCCAAGAACCTGAGACTGTCATTTATTAAAAAGCACAGTAAATTGTTGAATTCTAGATGGTTAACCTATCCCCATTCCAGTACTTTTCTGCCTTTCCTTCTAAATAGCTATCTCTTCCCCTTATTTCCTTATTTATATTAATTGTGAATGAGGAAAATTTGGGAATTCTCCGGTTTCACCTGAAGAACTGAGAGGTTAAGTGGGAAGCAGAGGGGTCCATGTAAGAATTAGTAACTTTTAAAAAACATTTTTCTTGTTTTTGTGGGGAATAGATAAGGTGAAGAACTTACAGGAATGAATGAATTCTTTTTCTGTATTTTATTATTTCTGTGTCTCCCCTATGACCTGTATAATATGTGCAGGCTCATATCTACTCCGATATGAGCCTTGACCAGCTAGAAACATATTTACTTAACCTGAGCTGATGACATTTATTGGTATTTGACATTTATTGATATTTAGTCTATTAACTGGACCACTGTCTGCTTGATTAAGCCTGAAGGCCTGATTTTCTGTTTCCTAGAAATCAGGAGATTTCAGGGAAACAGAAACCTTCCATTCCAATCTCCCCAAATAGCAACAACCAATTAGATGCCTCCCTCTCCCCTTTTCAAACTCTCTTACTTGTGATATAATTTCTTGTATAAAAGCTATGTATTTTTACTACTTCTTTAGCCCTCCTACTGCGAGCTTTCTCTTTCTTATCTTGTGATAGGATGACTCATCCTCCAGAGATTTTCAATAAACAACTTTTCTGCCCTCTACTGAGTGATCTCTGAGTAGTCATTTTGGATAAGGGTCTTCTACATCCCTCACATTTTCATTATGTTCTATGTGGATATAATATGATGCACAGCTATGTCTTTTGAATGTAGCTGAGAGAGAAGGTCATATGGGATGGAGGCTAGATCAACATTCCATTTTTCAAAAGAATGGTACCTAGCTAAATTCTTAATCCAACTGGCAAAGATTTAATCTGGAACTCCATCTTGTATCATTGTGCAGTTGTGGTGGTGCCATCTTGGTATTGACAAACTGTGAGGATCTTGCAGCCTCTGTGGAAGCAATTTTACTTAACAGTATGTACTAGAGAAAAACTCTGTTTGGACTGCTTGGTTGTTGGTCGATGTTGGATTCCCTTACTGATTGATTGACATAATCACACATCTCTGGAGCCTCTCTGGAAGCTTAGGGAAGTCAGCACCCAAGTCAATATGAGGCACTGCTATACCTCAGATTCCTCACAATGTACAATTAAAGCATCCCATAGAGTTCACATGTCACAGAATCAAATTATATACATCAAATTCCAGGTGCCAGTGCTGCTTCTTCAGAGGCCATAGTAGTAAGGTACGACAAGGAAGAAGTTTCAAATGGCTTACCCAGCTTTTTAAGATTATAAAGCTCTTTCTTTCACTCACTCTGACTGATTATGCAAGCTGATTTTATCATTCTCCTTGTTTACACATGGAAATGAGTTCTCTAGAAACAAGGGATTAGAACAAGATAGAGCAAAACACCCAAATGGCTTGGCCTACTGCAGCTCAGAATTCCTGATCTACCAGCCTCAGCCTCCTCAAGTAGCAGGGGAATCCCTTGTGGATTCTGATTAGCTCCTTAATTTCTGTATTTCTGATTCTTTAAGCAGCTATTTTTGTAACTGGCAGCTAGTTGGTGCAGTGGATACAAAGTGCTGGGCTCATCTTCCTGACTTCAAATCCCAGGCAAGTCACTTAATAGTTTGCCTCAATTTCTTCATTGTAAAATGAGCAGGAGAAGGAAATAGCAAAACACTGCAGTATCTTTGTCAAGAAAACCCCAAATGGAGTCATAAAGGGTCTGACCCAACTAAATAATGACTGAACAACTCTTGCAGCCTCTTGCATCTTATGTCCTTTATTCCTACTGTGTATAGTTTTCTCCTCTGCTTGTGTCTGCCTATTTCCTTCCCCCTCCTAACTGGAATCTAATGCCTCAGATGAGGGCCTCCTCATAAGCAGTGACCCATCTTAAGATATCAAATAGATATTTACCTGGTATGCCCAAATCACTTAAGATGGAGGTACCCATGAGGGAAATTGCTCATTTCAATTGGTTGAAGCTGGACCTCCCTAGAATTGTTAATATATATACAGCAAGAGGTATTGACCAGGGTGCAGACACCTCCACTAGAAGCAAGGAGATAATCTAAGGCCATATGGTTATTTAAAACCACGTTGGCAAGAGAATCTAGGGATTCTTGAATCTCCTGGAGAAAATACGTGGTTTTGTTGGCCAGCTGGGTTAGGTTGGAGAGAACATTTTCATGTTCTAAGTACCCCATTGTTTGGGACAAAAAGACCTACCCAATTTGACTACTACAGAGATCACTCATAGAAAGCAGAATTATTTATTAGAATCTCGAGAAGTGGACCCCATCCTGGTCTGCGAGCAAAATTTCACAGCAGAATAGGGCCAGAGCCTTGAAAATGCTTATAGCTTTTATACATTTCAGACAAAGAACCTCCAAAATTCCACCCTCGATATGTTGTGATTGGTCACATAAATCTACTGTTCTCCTAGTTGGTCAGTGGAATGTAGTAGACAAGGTGATGTACAGCTTCTTCAGCCACATTGGACAATAGAATGTAGTCCAGGCCTTATCTAAAATCACATGACTCTGGAGAAGCCGGAAACTGGGGCCTATAGGCTTGATCTACTTTAGCTAACAGTCTCTGATCAATATGCACTTAATCTGTAAGTTCTTCACCTTTTCCCACACAGCACCCAGGGCACTAGCATGGAAGTGCCCTTCTGTAAGTACAATAGAACATTTTCCCCAAATCCCTGAGTTTGTCTCCTTGAAGGAGTGGGATGAGGTGCTGGCATTATATACAGTGAAAGGGGTACTTAAGTAGCCTAAGGAGCAGGACCTTAGTTTTTTAAAAGTATTAAGCAGCAAGTGGAGAGAATTACAGGTGGGGAGGGTCCCAATCAGAGGCATTTCCCTAACAGGCCCCTTAGAAACATTGAGGTGGAATGAAGGACTTTACAGAGAAAGGTGTATCCCTTAGGTGCACAGATGGTATCTGAGGTCAGTTTCTGTAGCCGTCTCCTGGTTGCTTGTCCCTATTGATGATTGTAGTCCCATAGCATCCTATCAATCAGATGTTGTTTTTAGGAGGTTATGAAGCAGCTTCAAAGAAGGTGATGTAGAAGTATTGTGAGTTTGCCAGGATAATCCCAGAATGGGTAATGACCCTTTGGGGAGGTGCATAATCATAAGTGCACCTAGCTTGTGACCCACCTGTATAGCTAGTGCAAGTTGCTGAAGTGAAATTGTGGCAGGCCTGAGAGAGATCACACTCACTGGCACCTGCAGTTTTGGTGGTACAGGTCAGTGGCCCCACATCAGGGATGGCCATTATGGGAAACAGTGACAACCACTGTCTCTGTGGTGTGGTGAAGTATAGATATGAGATCTTTCCCAGCCAGGAAGCAGGGGATAGGGGGGTCAGAGGAGCCCCCCCTAGTACAAAAGGGTGACATCTAAGGAGGAGATGGTGACACATGGGAATGGGACCTTTGCAAAGAATGCATTAGGCAGTATCTGTAGGTCACCCTGGGAGTGGTGATGGCACACACTAGCAATCCTGGATGCCCCCATTCCTCCCAGAGTTTCCTAGTCAGACCAGGAAGTTGTCACTCTGTTGGTGAGGGCCCACAGAGTAAGACCAGGAAAGCTGGGGAGAGAGCAGCAGGAGTAGAGTCCTCATAATGAGGAGGGAAGGAGATTAGAGTGAGAGCTTTCTTTCTCCAGGGTTTTTCCAGGAGTCTTGTGGAAGAGAAACTTCAGGTCCTCTACAGGCTCACAGGAATACACTGGTGTATCTGAAGGAGAGGTAACAGAAGCAGCATTTTTAATTTTAGAGATATGAGTTCAGCTGGGGGACCCTTCCAGTTTAATTGATATTTGAGTGGTCAGAAGGACCTTGTGATGGGCCTTTCCATTTTACACCTAGGGGGGAACCCTGATGCTTCCAGGATTTATAGAGGAGTCAACCTGAGCATGGGCACCTGTAGGTTTAGGGAGATGCTCATTTGCATATTCAGAAAGGGCCTTTGGGATTGCACCAAGCTGTGTGGCAAACTGAGTGACCAGATTTTGTTCTGGGTCAACAAGAATGTCAGTAGTTAGGAAAGGCTGACCATACAGGAGTTCAAAAGGACTCAGCTTGATGGTCTCCTGAGGGACAATTCTAACGGTAAGAAGTCCTAATGGGAGATTCTTCCTCCAGTCCTCACTAGTCTCTAAGCACAGTTTAGCGAGGACTCGTTTGAGCATGTGGTTTATTTTCTTCCCTTTCCCCAGGGCCTGAGGACCGGGGGGTTAAGGGCCTTGGCGGCCCCTTGGGTTACCTGAGAAATGAAGGCCGGCCGTTATCACCTGTAAAGAGTGAGGAAGGCCAAAGCCCGCCATGATCACCTGCAGCGAGCCCTTAGATACCTCCTGGGCTTCTCAGTCCTGGAAGGGAAAGCTTCCCCCCAGTCAGGGACTGTGTCAGCAAACACCAGAAGCAGCTGGAAACCTCCACAGGGGGCATCTTAGTGACGTCTGGTTCCCATCCTCCCCAGGGTCCGGCCTCTCCTCGGGACTGGCTTCAGGAGGGGGGGAGGCTTCATGGCTCCCTCGGGTTCCCTGGGCACAGACTGGGCAGGCCGGGCAGAGCTGTCCGACCGTTCTCCCAGCTTGTGGCCCTTGAAAACGCGCTTCCCCAAGGAATGGGGAGCATTTCTCCCAGGGCCAGTGCAGACCAGAGATCGGTGTCCATGTCTTGCCTCTGGGACTAAGAGGTGTCTGAGGCATCTGAAACCAACCGGAGGGAGAAAGGGTGCACCCGCTTTCCTCCACAAGAGCTTTATCCTGGGAGCTACAGGAGGGAACAAAAGACTCAGGCAGCGGGGAATTAAAGGGGCTACAGTCAGTGGGGAAAGGGCAGCAGCTTCAGCAGCTGAATCTGCAGCCTGTTTCCTCGGGCCTGAAGTGCATCTCCCTTCTGGTGCCCTTTACAGAACATGACTGAGACCTCTCTGGGCTCACCGACAGCTTGCAATGGATGCTGAGTTCCTCCCGCATGTTTAGTGGGACAGTTTTTCGCTGTGAACAAGCCCCTTTCTTTCCAAATAGCTCCGTGAGCATGTGAGAAATGAAAAGCCCATTTGGAGTCAGTGTAGATGTTGCCTCTCATCCCCTTCCCCAGTCCTAAAGCTCTGGTCAGGGCTGTGAGCTCCGCCTTCTGAGCAGAAGTCCCAGGAGGTAACGGGTTAGCTCCAGGGGGCTATGAAGAGACACCACTGAATAACCCGCTTTTCTCTCCCCATTCCCAAGAAAGCATCTGTGACCCACTCCCCATCTGGGTTCTCAAGGCGGGTGTCCCTTATGTCGGATCTGCTGGAGTAGCAGAATCTATAACTTCCTCGCCATTGTGGGCAATCTCTCCTGGCTGAGAGACGTCGGGGAGAAGAGTGGCAGCATTTAAAGTGTGACAGACTCGGAGAGTCAGGTCAGGGGTATCTCGCAGGAGGGCCTGGTACCAATGAGCTTCCTCCTACTCAAGAGCCACTGATGCCTTTTGGCTTCTAGAATGCTCTGGACTGGGGGGGGGGGGAGGGGGGGAGGGTTAAAACCTCTAATGGCTGACCCAAGGTCAGTTTGGAGGCTTCCACAATTCTGTGGCAGCCACTGCTCTGAGACAGCAAGGCCATCCTAGGGAAACCGAGTCCAGCTTCTTTGAGAAATAAGCCACAGGCCTGGGATCAGGGCCTAGAGGCTGGCTAAGGACTCCCAAAGCCTGCCCACCTCTCATCCATCTACAGAGTGAAAGGTTTCTGTAAGTCAGGGAGGGCAAGGGCAGGGGCAGAGGTCAGTTTGGCTTTCAGGGTTTAAAAAGCCTTGGCCTGATCAGGTCCCCAGTCCAGAGGAATGTTATCAGGGCCCTGAATAGAATCATAGAGGCAATAATCCCAAAATTGGGAATCCAGATCCTGCAGAAGCGGCCATGCCTAAAAAAGGTACGCAACTTCTTCTTCTTTCTTCTTCTTCTTCTTCTCCTTCTTCTTCTTCTTTTTTAAATAGTTATAACTTTTTATTGACAGTACATATGCATGAGTAATTTTTTACAGCATTATCCCTTGCACTCACTTCTGTTCCAATTTTTCTCTTCTCTCCCTCCACCCTTCCCCTAGATGGCAGGCAGTCTTACACATGTTAAATATGTCACAGTATATCCTAGATACAATATATATGTGCAGAACCAAATAGTTCTCTTATTGGATTCAGAAGGTAAAAATAACCTGGGAAGAAAAACAAAAATGCAAACAGTTTACACTCATTTCCCAGTGTTCTTTTTCTGGGTGTAGCTGTTTCTGTCCATCATTGATCAATTGGAACTGAATTAGATCTTTTCTTTGTTGAAGAAATCCACTTCCATCAGAATACATCCTCATACAGTATCGTTGTTGAAGTGTATAATGATCTCCTGGTTCTGCTCATTTCACTTAGCAGCTGCTTCTTTGAGGCAGGGTCTGGCAGCCTTAGGATAGCTTGTTTCCTCTCCTTAGAGAGCAAGAGGCAGGGGTGAGATTGTGGCCCACATATTTTACAGTTTGGCAAGGAGACCCTGTAACCTCTTGAGGCTAGAAAATTTAGAGTCTTTGTAACTGCTTTTAGGGACTCCTCTCTGGTGGGGCTGCAGAGCAAAATATCATCTACATATTGGATAAGGCTACTGCTGGGTAGCTCAAGCTCTCTCAAATCTTTAGCTAATGCTTGTCTAAAAAACCTTGAGGTAGAACAGTCCAGGTTAATTTGGTAGGGGTGTTCTCCTGGCTTAGCCTATTCAAACGCAAAGAGAAACTGGGAGTCCTGATGTAAAGGAATGCAGAAAAAGGCATCTTTAAGGTCCAGGGTGGAAAACCATTGTGTATTTCCAGGAATCTGGGTGAGGATTGTATATGAATTGGGCACTATAAGATGGATTGGAATGACCGCTTCATTAGTTACCCTGAGATCCTGCACCATGCGGTAGTCTCTGCTCACTTTTCTAACAGAAAGAATCGGAGTATTGCAGGGAATCAGGAGTTTAAACTTAAGGAACTTTTCAATCAGAGGTTGTAACCCTATCCTGTCTTCCTGTTTAATAGGATATTGGCATCTATGAGGAAATATACTAGGATCCCAAAGTTTAATGAGGGCTAGGGTCACGTGTGGCTCTTCTAGGGATGATCTGATCCCAGACAGAGGAGTCAATGTCCTCCCAGATTTCATAGGGAATGTGGGAGGGTCTTGAAAGGAGTACAAAGAGATTATTTGGAGGTTTGAGCAAGGAAAATTGGGCCCCCAGCTTCACCATCCAGTCTCACCCCAATAATGGGGTGGGACAGGAAGGAATAATTAAAAAGGAATGTGGAAACAATAGGTCCCCAAACTGGCAAGGCAGGGGGAGGATTTCCAAGCAGTTCTGGAGCTTCCCTTCTGTGATGACTGCATATTTTAAAATCAGCCGGAGTCAGGAATTCAGGTTAAGGGAAAATCTTCAATCTTTATTCTTTTTGAGGTGAAGGGGGATTGCAATAGCAATATGGGCAGCTGCAACAGGAAGCCAGCCAGCAGAGGTGAAGGGGGATCGCAATAACAATGTGAGTATGGTCCAATTACTATTTAGCCTCATGTGCTTGGGACCTCAGTGCATCAATTCGAGCTTCAGCCCATTACATCCTTCAATTCCCATTACCTTACTAGGGGAGGGGCAAGTGGGACCTGAGTGTGAGCGCAGAACCAAAAAAGAGGTCCCCATATCAAAAGGAAATGAGATGGGGTACCTGCTATATCCAAAATGACCCTGGGTTCAGTAGCAGTGATGGAATAAGGGAGGGCCTGGTGAATCCCGAGCCCCCGCTTGGTCCAGTCCTGAGAAGACTGGAGTGTGAGGTTTAAGGCAGTGGTTCTACCCATCTCTAGGCAGTCCCTCTTCCAGTGCCCTTCCTTGTTGCATTCAGGGTAAGGGGGAGGGGCTTCCAAGGGCATTTTTGTGCCCAATGACCCTGTCCTTTGCACCCAAAGCACAAACCCCTGTGTTCTCTGGAAATAGCAGCAGCTAAAAGTTGGGCCTGCTCTTTGTTTCTTGTTCTGGTCCTCCTCCACTATTGCAGCTTGGTCTCTATTATTGAACACACCAAAAGCGATTTCTAATAATTGAGTCATGGGAGTCTGGAGCCCCAGAGCTAATTTCTGTATGTATTTCTTATGTCTGGGGCAGATTGGTTGGTAAAAAGCATGCCAAGGACAGTAGTCCCCTCTGGAGAAGTGGGGTCCAGATTAGTGTATTTCCTCATGGCCTCTACAAGGCGGCCCTGAAAGAGGGCCGGGTTCTCAGCTCCTTGGGTGATCTCCCCAAGTTTGTTGTAATTAAAATGCTTCTTAATTCCCTTCCTCATGTCCTCAATGAGGCAGGTTAGCAATGTGTGGGATGCGGAAGACCCCTACCCAAAATGACTACTCAGAGATCACTCAAAGTAGAAAGCAGAAAGATTGTTTATTATAGCATCTCATGAGAGGTGGGCAGTCCAATGGCAAGAGATAAAGGAAAGTGAAAGTACTCACAGCAGGACAGCCGAAGAATCAGTGAATATGCAGAGCTTTTATAGATTTTGTTACAAGAGATTACATCACAAGTCAGAGAGCTTCGAGGGAAGAAGGCATCTAATTGGTTGTTGCTATTCGGAGAGATTGGAATGGAAGGTTTCTGGCTTAGGCCTTCAAGCTTTAGATAATCGAGCTAACAGACTAAATATTGATAAATGTCAAATACTGATAAATGTCACCAACTTGGATTAAGTAAAGATAGACCTGCACATATTGTACTTATGCAGGTCATAGGGAGAAAATAGGAATAATTAAAATAAAGAAAAATAATTCATACATTACTGTAATTTCATCTCTCCATTCCACACAATTCCCTCCTGTAATATGTAAATAATTTTTCATCATTTTTCTATGAAAAACTTACACACCGTTCAAAACAATTAACATATCTACACATTGTTCATCAAGCTCACCATCAAGAACATCCCTCTCTAATACATTCCAGCCTTCTTTCTGGAGACCCATCATTTTAATAGCATCCTCTGTATGCAGTATCTTTGACAGGGATTGTTGAACTATTCTGGTTACTACTGTAATTATACAGGGCAACAGAATAATACCACTGATTGCAATAAGCCCATACCATAAACGTTGCTTCCACCAACTGTCTTGGAAACAGTTATCACAGAACAGATTGGCATTTGGCAGACATAAAAATACAAAAATAAATAAAGATGACAATCTAGGGGAACTGAGGCACAACATTACACACTTTCCTTCTGAATATTTGAATTATTGAATTACCTCCCCCTAGATACCTAGGAGGCCTCAGCATCATAATTTTGACCAACCCAATGTGAAAATAAAACTAGAAAATGCAGGGACTTATGACAAGGGCAAGTCTCTTCCTGACAACTCCAGAGTTATCAATAGTACAAAGGCCCTCATCTCAGCCAGAGAATCCAATTTGAGATGGACAGTTCACTGTATTAGGTAGTCTGCAGTCATTTGTGCACTTAACTCAGCCTCTGTTTATATAGGGAGTAGCAGTGCTCAAGACAGTTATGCTGCCCATGCTATGCGGGGCACCCCAAGTCTGTCAGGGATTTCAAAGAAGGGAAAGAGTGGGGCCTGAAGTAGCTCCACCTGTCCCCGCTCAGGAGAACAGGAGCTGCTACTAGGATCCAGAAAGGATCTAGATTTCTGAGCAGAATATGCACAGTTAGACTATGAAGGCAGGCAAACTCCGAACTTTAGAGGCTTGATCTCAAAATTGCAATGTCCATTGAGAATGCTGAGATACCAATTAAGAAACTGGAATTACAGAGCTGGAGACTGCCAGTCCCAAGACAAGTATCCATATCTTGGAGATTTCCTAAAACAGGCAGAGAATAGTCTGCCAGAGCAATTCCAACAGAATAAAGGATTTCAAAGCTAAAGCATCAAGTAACCATCCCACACATAAAGTTTCTATACATCCAAAACAGCAATAGTTACACAATTTAACAATTTCCATCCCCAATTTTAAACACACAGTAATACAGTTGTAATTTTAGCAATAATTCATCAACCACTTTCCCACTCCCCCCACATCAGTCCAAATTACATCAGGAGCAGGGGCAATGGTCTCAATCTAAGCTGCTTCAGAATGAGAATGGGTGGAGGCTCTCAGTCCATGCAGGGTGTGGGTGTGGCATTCTGACAGCTATCAAAGCTTCAAATGGGCCAATCCATGTCCCAGAAGAGTTCAACAATCTGTAATTTGACCAAAATCTAGAACAACAACCAACCCCACCCCCCCCACCCCCCCCACCCCCGCAAATCTAACAAACAAAGGTTAGAACAGTCTGAGACAGAAAGACTTGGTTCACTAGACTGCTGCCAAATGTGAAGAGCCAGCAGCTGAGTTTGCTTGACAAGGCAGGTAAATGGCTGTCAGCTATAGTCCCATATAAATAGCAGTTAGGTCTCATTGGGCTAATTGTCCTCTCATTAGTTGGAAACCTTTTGAAAAACACTTATAAACATCATAAACACAATATCCAGTAACAGATAGATAATCAGACTAAATACTTATTTGCCCAAGTATTTAGGATATAATGACTACATATAATCAGGTTGGAAACAGTAAGGTATGACATAATTGAATTGCATTAACAGTTCTTATTGATTATTGTTCTGATCATAGAAATCAGTCATAGGACGAAAAATGCAAACATGACCATAACATAATATAAGCAGTTGAAACTTAACTTTCAGCAAAAGAGGATAAAATAGCTTAACTCAGTTTTATTCCAGTTAATTGTCCCACTAACTGTCAGAGGGCAGAGCTTTAAAACTCCCAAATAGTATTAACTATAAGCCCAAGAAATTTTTATATCCAATTACAAATCCCATTAACTAAAGTTTCAAATAAATCCCAAAAAGTTATTTACCATGACCTTATATTGCTAAGAGTAAGAATTTTATCCCAGAAAATTCACACAATTCTTACTACCCAAGTAGATGTTTCATAAGTTGAATATTATACCAATCGTTTTACTTTTAAAATACCCAATACACAGAAAAATCCCAAACTACATATTGTCCATAACAAAAACATTTTTTTAACAAAAACATTTTCAATAGGATGAAGGCAAAAAAACCCCAAAACTATTTTGCTGCTGCCCTTCCCCCCACTTCACTTTCAAAGAAGCAGCCTTAAGGAGTAAAGGGGAAGTCAACTAAATCTTTATCCTTGAAGGAAAAAAAAAATTATTTTCCAATGCAGGAATCCTTCTTGGGATTTAGCCAATCAGTTTATTTATTTTCTCCCAATATCAAGTTTCTCCCCAAGTCCACCAGGCTTCCCAATCCTCTACTCAACTTCCTCTTTTCCTCTTGCTACATATTTTCCTTCTATTTCTCTTACCAACATTATCTCCCCAGAAACACATCCTGTCTCTGTCTCTCTGTGACTCCCCTTTTCCTTGTCCTTGTCATTCTCTCTCTTTTCTCTTTCCCAATCTCTCTTCACATATACCTTCCAGTGCCTACTTGCTCAAATCTTCTCCAGTATCTAAGTAGGGAGATATAAACACAACCTTCCTTAAGGTAAGCTACTAGAATTTTGTTTAATAATCTATATTTTAATTTGAAGTCCAACCAAATAAAGCAAAAAAAAAAGTTTTTCTCTTCAGTTGTAAAGGCCTTAATATTCAAACAATTCTTAAGATTTTATACTCAGAATAAATCTAGCATGTGCAAGGCAATAGTAAAATTATTTCCCCCAATTTCAAAATTATAGTACCTTTTTAAAATATACTAAGTTCCCAAAATTCTTAATCAGATATTGCAGACAAACAATTACCAATTCCTCCACCCAAGTTTAGCCCTCTTAAACTTTCTGTTCTCTAATTCCATGAAAGCAAACTTGCTAATAATGATTTTTCTTTCTTCTTCTGGGACAATTTTTAGAAACATGCCTAGTTTTCCCACAGTCCAACAGAATAAAGCTGGTTATCCTGATTGCCCCTGGTAGGGTACAAAGACACAGTTAAAGTAGGTTTTCTCCTTGAGAGAGAAAGTTTCTTCAAGTTTCCCATTTCAGGTACAACCTCTTTCCATTAGCTATGTAGCCAGAATAGGTTATGTCTTTAAACCTACCATACTGAGACTATCTCATTCTCTTTCCAGCCATGACCAGGGGTAAAGGTGCTATTTTCCTGAAGCATAGGCACCATGCCTTGAGCTGGATGTGAGAGAAGAGTTTTCCCCCTCTCCATTTTAGACCCCATGACTAAAAATCAAGTTTGGGTTTTTGATCTTGTCTTTTTTAGTTCTAGAGAGAGACACAAGAGGAGTCTCTGGACCCAAGAGTTTGATCCATGGAAACTATGAAGGACAATATTCCAGATAGACTGTTACTACCAGAGCAATTGAGGAAACCAAGAAAGGGTACCTGGATTCAGGTCCAGAGGGGCTGTATTTGTATTTGGAGTTTGGTGGGACCATAATATATAGGAAGTGAATCAAAACTGTGAACCTATTATCTCTCTCCTGCCCAGAGCCTGAGATGAAATATGGAATATTTTTCTGCAAAAGCTGTTCAATGGTTAAATGAACTTATGTTGTAGAAAACCTCTAAAACTGAGGGAATTGACATGAGCTGGAGCAAATGAAATCAATGAGGGACTCCTCAAACTCTTTTTTGGTTGTTATTTGTCCTTTGTTTTTGAAGAAGATCAATAATATCACTGGGTAATGATCTTGTCTTGCTCCTGAATTGGATTTGAGGCAGAGTTGCACAAAGTCATCAACTTCACTCTTTCTTCCAGAGTCATTGAGATCCAGTGGCAAGACAAAAGTTAAGACCTAGGATGCAGTGGATCTTAGCATCTTCAATGTTAGACCAAATGTTAAATGTTCCACAAGGCCTACTTCAACCTTTTTCATGGCTACTGGAATAGTGTTCACATCCAACCAATCCTCTGGAGAAAATCTTCACATGCTTGGGATAGATATCTCCCTAACTCACTGACAGGTTTGAGGCACATACTGAGGCTTCTTGGAATCACAAGGTGAGAGTTGGGTGAATCACGTGGACATCAAAGGTAGATAAACAGCCCTGAAAAGAGCTCAGCAAGTCCTTATGTCCCAGGTAATAGTCCTCCCTACATACCTGTACACCTCTTGACAATACTGGAGAATCTTGGGGGAGGGGTAAAACATAATAGACTTAGCTCTCAGGAAGTGGGCATTACAGTAGTCGATGTTATACAAATTTGACTCTAATTGCTGTTTGTAATGCTCGGGTTAGCTTTCTGGAGGACCTCCAGATGGGCCTTAGTCTCAGACATCGCAAGAATGATCAGGAATAGTCTAGAATGTTTATTGTCTTCTTCAAAGTCTGTATCCTTTATAGTCTGTGTCTGTCACAGTCTAACCCAGTCTAGATCTTAGTGCAGAAGGCAGGAGGCAGGAGAGCCAAAAAGAGGATGGTCAAAAATGGAATTGTCTTATTTCCAGTCCTTCTCAGCCCTTAAATTCCACGGTATGATTACATCATTACAGCACACTATATATGTGTGAACTAGAGAACCATACTAAGTACTAAATATATGTATACTAAAGAACCATCGTCTCATCAATTCCACTGAGTTAACATCTTGTTGTAAGTATCCTTGTTTCAAATATACTTTTCCAGAGTTCTGGCCCTCTACAGGTGTTAAATAATCTTCCCATAATCCCAAAACAGTTATTTAATTTCTAGGATACTCTTCACAACTCTGAAAGTTCACATGAAAATGACCTGAAGGATTACAGTGCATTGTAGCCATCTTTAACTTGCTCTTCTACCTTTAAATAGATCTTCTCAGTGCATTTAATTGAGGGGTAGTTTTCTCTCCTCCAGAATATTTTATCTCTCTCCTCAACTTTTTATCTTAGAGGCTGTGTTTTTTCTGGAATTGATTTTTATCAGCTTTCCTTACACAAATGTTCTTTTTCTGCCCTTTTCAGTAACTAAGATGTCCACTACAAAAAGGGAAATCATTTAGTGAAAGTGACAAAGAAAGGATAAATTTTACAGAGTGTGAAGACAAGGGAGTATGAATTGACTTCTGCTTTAGATTTATCAGCAATGTCCATGAAGCCATACTTCTCCTCAGGAAAAGAAATACTCAAAATATTCCAGGAAAACCTCAAGAAGTCTAAAAGATTTTAAGTTCTTCTAAATGAATGATGAGTGTGATACTCCCAGGGAAACTTGGTAGGATGAGCATTGAATCCACTTCTCTCCCTTATCCATATGAAAGGGGTTCTTGTTACAGAAAAGGACATTGATTTCTAGATAAAAAGGAAAAAGCAAGATAAGGCATGACAGGCAATATTTCTCCAGAGCTAGAGTTGGAAATAGGAAGACATGGAATCAGATACTACTTTTTAGTATATACTGACTTTATGAACATGTAAGGTTAGCTAGGTGGTACAGTGGATAGAGCAGACGTGGAGTCAGAAAAAGCTGAGTTCAAATCTGACCTCAGACATATGATGTGTGACCTTGGACAAGTCACTCAATTTTGCTGTTTGTCATAGTTTCTTCATCTGTAAGATGAGCTGGAAAAAGAAATGATAAATCACTCCCAGTATCTTTGCTAGGAAAACCCCAAAAAGGGGTCACAAAGAATTGGACAAGATTGAAAGCAACAAAAATGAACATGCATGAACTTAAACTCTCAGTTTCCTTATACATTATCAGGAACTCTCATTTCATTTTTTCTTTCTTTTTTCCTTTTTTTTCCTTTTTATTAAAAAGTATTGGGTAAAATAAGCTAGTTAGATATAGTTCAGGAAGTACCAATTTTGTAGGCAACATTTAAAATATCATGCTCTGGGGCAAATTGGGCATACGTTTTCTCTCCATCAGACCACATCATAATCATATGGCTTTTTTTTTTTTTTAAACAAACTGCTTGTTGGTCTTGATATCCACAATGAAGGCAAGGATGCTGTTATCCTTAATCATCTTCAATGTGGATTCAGTGATCAAGGAAAACTTGATGATGGCATTAAATGATCAAGTATGCTTCTTGTAGGGTACTTTTCTAATGGTCTTTGGGTTAGTTTTGAAGCTGAAGGGTTTTGGATAACTGGAAAGTAGAGGATATCCAGATCTTCTTTTTGTGGCTATGAACACTTTTCATCACTGCTTCCTTGGCCTTCAAGGCCTTTGATTTGGTTTCTGTGTTGGAGGGGACAATTACTTCCTTTTTCACCTTTGGTGCCATCTTGAGGAAAAGAATAATTTCACTTATAAAAACATTTTTAAAAATTCTTAAAGTCTTTGCTTCATCTCTTTTGGGAATTTTACTGGGTATGTGTCTAAACTATGTTTTTCGCTATAGATGTTTTGGAGGCATTCTTGTCTACATTTCCCTGTTACCATTACAGTTCTTTCTGAGGGGATTTTTTTGTTTGTTTGCTCATAATTCTGACCTACTTCCTGACTTCAGACTAGATGTTAGGGCTGGACACTGTACACTTTTGGAAGAAAGGTCTAGGCTGGAATCTGAAAATTTTCAGTGCTCCCAAAGTGGTCCAATCTAGGGAAAAAATTGACTGCTGGTCAGAGCTCTACAAGTTCTTGATCTAGGTTTGGTTTTGTACAGAATAGACTGCTGCTGGATTCAGAAACTCTCAGCCAGCCAGAAAGTTCTGTTGGTTCAGAGTGACAGAATTATAGGCTCCCCTTTGGTCTGGGATTCTTGCCCTGCTTATTTCTTTGCAAATTGGACTAGATGCTGAAATTGAAACCCTGCTTTGCTTCTGGGGCAGCACCAGTGCTATTAATTTCTGAACTTCCCCCTTTCTTGATATAACTTCCAAGGACTCCTTCCTAGGGAAACAATACCTGAAGTGGAAGTTCTCTTCTCAGTCTGCCTTGAATCTATGATCCAGAACTGCATAGTGGGAGACAAAGCTGCCATTTGGCACCTGTGATATCCTTTTATGGGTCTAGGACTTTCTATTGCCCTAGTTCACAACCTTTCCCTAGGCACTTCAGTGCTTCAATTACATTGTGCTACTGGACTGACCCCCATGCCCAGTGTTCACATAGCTGTCTGTCTGCTCCTTCTGTAGACTTGGACTGGACTTTTTCTGCATTTCTCCATCAGGATTTGGCCTGATCCATTTTTCTAGATCTGGTTGAAGGAGGGTTTTTTGAGGGGTAAGGAAGCAACTCTACTATTTCTGCTTTCTGTCATTTTACAGTCCTAGCTCTGCCCCTCATTTATTAGGCACTATTTGAATCTAAAGTTGGAAAGTACACACTGGTAATTCACACACACACCAAGAAAATAACAAATCTAAGCCAAAAAGAATAGGTGGGAGTGAGAAGAAAATTCATATTTCTTTCTCTGAAAGTCTTGCTCTAATAAAATCTAATTAGGACTCATTGTTTTCACCTCAAGTTTTACCGGGCCTCATTGTAAGAGAATTATCTGTGTAGTGGAATCTATATCAGTTAGTGGGCTGAATTTCATTCATAAAATAAGGAGTTAGACTATATTACCTCTCCATTCTCTTCCAACTTGAATGACCTATAACTATAGGTTCAGTCATCACTAGTATGGAGTATGAGGAAAAGTAATTTTTTCCTTTATCCTTTAGGATCTTTTAGGAAAAGTAAATCAGAAAGACTCTCAGAATGCAGGGAAGGAACTAGAACTTGTGTCAATGGGTATGAAGAGGTTAATTTCCTAAAGGAGATAGAAAAAGAATATGAGTAGGTTTGAGTGGGATAATGAAGCTTGATAGAAAAGCACCTTCCTGATCTTCATGCCCTACTACTGTTAGATCCTTATCAGAAGGCCAATACTAGGAAGTTTCTTGTATTGTCAGAAGGAAGAGACAGCTAATAAAGAGTAAAACTGAAAACCTTCATAGAAGTGCCGGGATACATACTCAGAATGATGAGGACGAGGATAAGATCCTGCACCATATGATGGGGTTTGGTAACAATTCACATATGAGGAATCCACAATGGCTTTTTTTTTTTGGCCAGAGTTATCTTTATTTATGAGAAGAGCTTACCAACAAAATGAAGAGGTAAAATAGACATCGGGAGTAGTAAATATGAAACAGTCTCCAGAGAGCACATAGTTAGCAAGGAAAGAGATTTTATCAAGTTCCCCAGTGGAACTCACAATTAACTAGGAGGGAAGTATGTCATTAACTGCAGAATTTAGCACCCTAAAGGAGTTAGTTAGCTTTAACAAGAAGAAAGACACCATGAGGCATGGGGGAAGGGGTGAGAGGAAAGACACAATGAGGTATAACTCCATTGCCGGCTAACACAAAAAGGATTCAGCAAAGATGGTTTACACCATGGAAAGATTTATAGGAGACATTTAACCTCAGTAATTTGACATCATAATTTGGCTTTCTGATTGAATACAGTAAGGATACAGTAGGGTGGGGTTTCCCAAGACCTCTACAGCAGTGAGACTATAAGGTTGAGCTGACCCCTATTAATGCCTTTCCTTGCTTGTCTCACAGAGTGTTATAATCTTATCAGTACTGAGAAACAGAAGCGAAGTGGCTCTAAAGAAAAGCAAATTGGAAATTGTGCCAAGTTAGAAAATCCAAGCCAAATATTCACATGGACTAATAAAAGTTGACCTGTAGTAGAGCAAACCTAGCTTGTATTGGTTTCATCAATCCCAGCATTAACTTGATTCTAACATAGTAATATAATTTTGGTCCTTTTGGAGAACAACAACAATAACAACAACAACAACAACAAAAACAGCCAACCAAATGTCTCTATACTGACTACTCTCCTTCCCCTTTCCAGCTTCTTTTTATGTATTAGAGGACAGTTTCAGGATTCTTCCCATCATTCCCCCATTAAATCATGAGCTCCTGGAAGGGGCAGAGACTGTCTTTTGCCTTTTTTTTTTTTTTTTTTTAAATTCCCAGTGCTTAGGTCAGTGCCTGGCACATGATAGGCACTTAAGTTTATTGACTTTTGAAGTAATGTAGGTGTTAAGTCATGGACTAGACCAGGAACTTCTGGGGTTGCAGTGGAGATGAGATACTGGGTTAAAAATATCTAGGAGGAGGAATCAATAGGGGTTGGTGACTGACCGGATATAGGGAAAGGGATATGATGGGGGCTACCCTGAAACTGACTTTGGGGGAGAAGCCATGGGTGAACTCTTGAGAAACTCTCCTCTAGGAGAGGCCCACTTCAGGGAATCAAGATAAAGTGGCTTAATTCTGTTATTTTGGTGGGACTAGCTGCACCCTCTATTGAGTTGAAAATTAGACCAGGACCACTCCTACTTAGCTTGAATTTAAATGGTCTCTATTCTCCAATTGATAAATGGTCAAAGGATATGAACAGACAATTTTCAGATGATGGAATTGAAACTATTTCCACTCATATGAAAGTGTTCCAAATCATTATTGATCAGAGAAATGCAAATTAGGACAACTCTGAGATATCACTACACACCTGTCAGATTGGCTAAGATGACAGGAAAAAATAATGATGAATGTTGGAGGGGATGCAGGAAAACTGGGACACTGATGCATTGTTGGTGGAGTTGTGAACGAATCCAACTGGAGAGCAATCTGGAATTTTGCCCAAAAAGTTATCAAACTGTGCATACCCTTTGATCCAGCAGTGTTTCTATTGGGCTTATATCCCAAAGAAATACTAAAGAAGGGAAAGGGACCTGTATGTGCCAAAATGTTTGTGGCAGCCCTGTTTGTAGTGGCCAGAAACTGGAAAATGAATGGATGCCCATCAATTGGAGAATGGTTGAGTAAATTGTGGTATATGAACGTTATGGAAGATTATTGTTCTGTAAGAAATGACCAGCAGGATGAATATAGAGAGGTTGGAGAGACTTACAGGAACTGATGCTGAGTGAAATGAGCAGAACCAGGAGATCATTATACACTTCCACAACGATATTGTATGAGGATGTATTCTGATGGAAGTGGATTTCTTTGACAAAGAGACCTGAGTTTCAATTGATAAATGATGGGAAGAAGCAGCTACACCCAAAGAAAGAACACTGGGAAACGAATGTGAACTATCTGCATTTTTGTTTTTCTTCCCGGGTTATTTTTACCTTCTGAATCCAATTCTCCCTATGCAACAAGAGAACTGTTCGGTTCTGCAAACATATACTGTATCTAGAATATACTGCAATATATCTAACATATATAGGACTGCTTGCCATCTAGGGGAGGAGGTGGAGGGAGGGAGGGGAAAAATCGGAACAGAAACGAGTGCAAGGGATAATGTTGTAAAAAAAAAAAAAATTACCCTGGCATGGATTCTGTCAATATAAAGTTATTATTAAATAAAATAAAATAAAATATTAAAAAAAAGAATTTAATTGGTCTCAGTCTACTGGAAATCTAGGCCTGGGGGCAGTAATTTCATTCCATTGAAACTTCAGTCTCAGATTTCTTATTAAAGGGCAATTTTAAATTCATTTATTTGCAGAGGCCCAGAGCAGTACCATGGCTTGTCAAGGAACTCTCTCTCCTTGGCATAGCTATCTTTTAGGACTCCAGCCTGCTGTGAAGACATTCTTTTCTCAGTATTAATATCTCTGTTTACTTCTCTTCCAGGACTTTGCCACTGTCTTCTAGCAAAGCTGACTTCTGCAGTGCCAATAAAACTTCCTTTTGACTGTCAAACTTTTCAGGTTCCTGAATTCGTTCACGTTGAACCTGCCCCCACCCGAAGGGGATTCTTACACCTCAACTCTGCACTACCATTAACCACATCAGACAAAGACAAGCTTTTGAACCTAGGAACTAGGAACACTATTGGTAAAGACAAGTAAAATGGAGGCAGCTTGCCACTTTGCCTCAATTCCTCATTGTAAAATGAACTGAAGAAGAAAATGGTAAACCACTTCAACATCTTTGCCCAAAAAAACTCCAAATGGGGTCACAAAAGATGAGACATAATTGAAAAACAACTGTATAAGAAGTTGTTTTAGTTATATTTGTATCAGTCACATGATTGAATAAACACAATAATAACAAACTGGAGGCAGTTAGAGTTATGTAAATGAAATTCGATAAAGAAGTCTGCACAAGAAGGTGTACACAACAGGTCTTAGAAATCTTTTAGTTCATCTCTCTCATCTTACACATAGAAGTGTGTGTGTGTTGGGGCATGGGGGATTAGGGAGAAAGGTAAAAGGTAGCTGCTGTGAACACAGGTGTAAGCAATTCTATTGTCCATTGTCACTGCAATAATTGTTCAGAGTGAAATTGTGCTTCTGATCCAGGGTCCTTTCTACTCTAGCTTGTTGTCTCAAACCATAAGCAGAAAATGGTTGCTATGAAGCTTTAACTGCAAATGAGTTCTTAGAGTTATGTTAGACTAAAGAGAAAAGAGAACATGAGGTTAACGATTGAACTATAGGGAACTTAAGTTAAAAGTCAAGAAAAAGAGATTTCAAGAAAGGAAGCCATGCTGCTTTAAGATCTCTGAAAGACTTTACAAATATTATCTCAAATTATACACAGTAATAGCAATATTGTATGATGATCAACTTAGTTATTTTCAGCAATTCAATGATCCAAGAGAATTCCAAAGGACTCATGGTGAAAAATACTATCCCATCTCCTGAGATGAAACTAATGGAATCTGAATACAGATTGAAGCATATTATTATAAGAAACAAAATATTTGGGGCAGCTAGTTGGTGTAGTGGATAGAGTGCCAGCTCTGAATTCAGGAGCACCTGAGCTCAAATCTGAGCTCAGACACTTAACTCTTCCTAGCTGTGTGACTCTGGGCAAATCACTTAACCCCAATTGCCTCGGCAGGAAAAAAAAAAAAGAAAGAAAGAAAGAAACAAAATATTTTACCAAGAACATCACTGGCTCACTGAAGAATCCTGGAAAGATTTTATTTTACATTCTTGCAAAAATAGGTATCTAAGTTAGTAGACACATTTTTAAAACCACAAAGGCAATCTTTTATTTCCTATCCAATAGCAAGTTCCTTTCTGGATTTCCCATTTAATTGGGTGTTATAGAAGTTCTGTAATGTGGATCTCCACCCTTCATTACATCTTACTAAAGTTTTTCTTATTCTAATTCTCCATCCTTGATCTCATAAGCTTTTCCTACCTTCAAGGAATTTACAACACCAGTTAGAACCCAAGAAAGGGAAGAGGGTAAAGTCTCCAGGATTTCTTTTCAAACTTAAAATCCGCACCCTTGATATACTTGTTCTGGGTTTCAGTCGCCCATTTCTGTGGTTTCAATTTTCTAATTTTAGTTTAATTTCTCTGTATTAATTAAATTTTAATAACTCATAGAAACTAAATCACCATCCAATTCTTACGCTATTTTTCAACTATATATTTTTTTTGTCTTTTTTTTTTCTTTTGGTTTGTTTCTTCTTTCATAACATGACTGACTGATATGGAAATATGTTTTACATGGTTTTACATATATAATACATCAAACTGTTTCCTGTCTTAGGGAAAGAAATAAGGAAAGGAGGAGAAAATTTGGAACTCGGATTTTTTTTTTAAATGAACGTTAAAAATTGCCTTCACAAACAATCAGGAAAAATAAAAATACTACATAAAAATATTCTTTTATCCTTATAATAATGCTGGGAAGTGGGTGTTATTTATTCCTATTTTATAGATGAGGAAAATGAGGCTAACAAAAGTTAAATGACTCAGTCAGTAACTGATTTGATTTCAAGTGTCACAATGAAAGTCCAATGCTATTCACTTCTTGACCTAGTATACTGAGAATAAAGAGAACAATGAGTTTCAATAGGATATTGAGAGTGGGAAAGGTGCCCTTTTTTGAGGGGAGGGTGAAGGAATTGGGATTTAAGTGACTTGTCAAGGGTCACACAGCTAGCAAGTGTTAAATGTCTGAGGTCAAATTTGAATTTAGGTCCTCCTAACTTCAAGGGCAGTGTTCTATACACTGCACCATCTAACTTATCTGGAAAGAAGTGAATGAGTGGCCAGGCTATGGAGTTAAATACTGACTATAGAGAATCTTGGCAGTAGAAGGGGTGGGGAGACAGAAATATAACAATCATTTGAAGGGACAGTGTAATGCCAGAGAAATGAGGCAAGATAGAGATTAGAGAGTATTTAATAATTTATTTAAAAGGGAGAGATTTGCTAGGACCAAATGGATCCCAGGGCTGAATGAGACTATGGTCTCCAAGAATCCAGCCAATAATATGAGTTCTCAAGACATATATACACATGGCTCAGATACAGGGTAGACTGAGGCAGAGTTGGAGACAAGGTGCTGAGAGTGAGAACAGGATCTGACATGGAGGGGCGAGAGGGTGTGACATAATGGGGGAGGCACCTGGAAATAGGGAAAGGTATCTTGATAAGACAGTATCTGATATTCTGATAGGTTGGGATGGGGAGAGGCATTCTGATATTCTAAAATATAAGATTCTTTTATCCTTATCAAATATTCTAATTAAGAAGGAGGAGTGGTTTTGCAGGATTGAACAGAACAATTATAAACTGAGGCAGGACAATTTAGGGAAACTGAGTCAGGATAATTAGGGAAACTGAGTTAGGACAATAAAAGAGAACTGTAGCATAACAACAGTAGCTTAAGGTCCTTGGTATAATGGAAAGAAAATAGAGTTTGTGGTTAGAATTTTTAAGCTGGGGTTTTAAAGTAACCCTAAGTCACTAAACCTCATTAAAAAAAATTTGATTCAACAAGCACTGAATAAACACCTACTATGTAGCAGTCATGGGGATACCTATATAGAAGCTCTAATTGACTAAGCTAATTGTTTAGAAATAAATACTCAGAGAAATTGACAAGCCTACAAAATTCTGCTGTTGAGAGATTCTCCAGTTTGGTCAATGACTTAGCAAGTTGCTGTGTTAAGATCTTTCTTTTGTGTGTTCTTACCACCACTTCTTAATTTCTTCTGCTTCTGTTAAATCTGTTAAATTTTCTCTTATTATGCCCAATTTTTACATGAAGCTTTCTTTTGTTTTTCCCCATCCTATTGTTTTTATTACTTTGCATTGTTCATTTAAGAAAACCTTTATTTCTCTTTGTTATTCTCTGGAATTCTGCACTCAGTTGGTTATATCTTTTTCCCTTTTCTGTCCCCTTTCCCTCTTTCCTCAGCTACTCATTGTAAAATATCAGAGTCACTTTGCTTTCTTGCTCTTTTTCTTAGGAATGTTTTTGTTATTGCCTCCTGTACAATATTTCACACCTCTGTCTATAGTTCTTCAGGTATGTATCTACCAGGTCTAATCCTTGAAGTCTATTTATCACTCCCATTTCATATTGATAAGGGATGTTATTTAGGTTAAACCTATATGGTCTTAGCAAAGAATTGGAAAAGGAGTGGATGACCATCAGGTGGGGAATGGCTGAACAAATTGTAGTACTGTTGTTCTTTTAAAAATGATGAACAAGCTGATTATAAGAAAGGCCTGAAAATATTTATATGAACTGATGCTGAGTGAAACAAAGAGAACCAGGAGTACATTGTATACAATAACAACAAGAATGTGCGATGATCAACTATGAAAGATTTGGTTCTTCTTAATAGTTCAGTGATCCAAAGCAATTCCAATAGACTTTGGATAGAAAATGCCATTCTGCATCCAGAAAAAAAAGTAAGGAGACTGAATATACATCAACACATGCTATGTTTACTTTTTTCTGCTTTTTTTCATCTCTCCTATAGTTTTTCTCTTTTGCTATAATTTTTCTCTCTAAAATGGTCTGATGATTTTTCCTACTTTCTTTAATTTGATTCTGAATTTTGTAATGAGAAGCCTAACATGTGAGACACGGTCAGTCCCAGATCTTGTTTAAATGGCTGTATAGAGCTTTTCCAACTTTGGCTGCAAAGCATATAATCACTCTGATTTTTGTATTGACTGTTTGATGATGCTTCTATTTAAGTAGCATTGCTATTTGGGTTGTTGAAAAAAAAAGTGTTTATTATGTCCAATGTGTTAAATTGACAAACTCTATTAGTCTTTGCCCTGCTTCTTTTTGTATTCCTAGATCAAACTTGTTATTTCAATTATCTTTTGATTTCCTACTGTATTTAATACTTTTTGCCATTTCTATTTAAATTTTTTTCCCTCAATAGTATTTTTTTTCCAAATACACATAATTTCCATATATATTTTTGCAAGATTACATCCCTAACCTCCTCCATCCCTAACACAGCAAACAATCTGATAAAGATTAAACATGTGCTATCCTTTTAAACATATTTCCATATCGTCATGTTGTACAAGACATTATTTCCTTCTTTAGCATTCTATTCCTTTATGATGAATGTGACATTTACTAGGGTATACTAATAGGCTGTCTTATAACTAATAATTGTTTCCAAGCCTTTTCTTCATATCCACTCTAATCCTCCTGCCTTGTGGTTCTGATTTCAATGGGATGCATATCCTAGAAGGGTAAGTGCTATCTCAGGTTCTCCATAATTCTGAGTAACCTCTTTATTCTTATTATGAACATCCATTGATACAGTTCCCATTAGTAATCAGCCAGTATATATTAGCATTTAGAAAATATACTTATTCAAGCAGCATAATAAAAAAAACAGTTACAAAGCAGGCATTCCCTCTCCCAAATAGCTCTCCCAATAAATACATATAGTCCCGGGGTAAGGACAGTGGGTACAAATTTATAAGTAAAAAAGGCTCACTTCTAGGGAACACATGTGGTCAAGGCAACTAAAAATTCTGGAACTGTAAGATTTAGCTGTCCTTTCTGTCTCAGAAGAGTCCTCTCAAAGTTCACTGAAGAAATAGTGTTGGTGATAAATTACTTTGTCGATAGTCTGGCATGGTTCCCCAGAGGGCATGGTGTCACTGCTACACAAGTCAATCGGTTCTGGGTAAAACCAGACAGTTTGCTAGGCCAGTTCCTCATAAGGCATGGTGTCTGCAGTTTAGGTCAATGTGTTAGACTTGCTGAATTCGGTCAATGGTCTTCCTTAACCTTCATCACCTCTAGATCAGTAGGGCATTGCTGGGCTCTTTCAGCAGAAGTACTTTTGTATTTTCTTAAGAAAGGGCAAAGACTCTTAACCTAAGACTGACAGAAGCTCGTGAAATAATGGAGTGAAATGAGCAGAACCAAGAAAACACTTTATACAGTAACAACAATATTGTTCGAAGAGTAACTGTGAATGACCAAGCTTTTCTGAGCAATATGATCAATCAGGTCAACTAAGAAAGATTTATAAAGGAAAAATGCTCTCCCCCTCAAAAGAAATAATTGATATATGGAACTATGTATTTTATGGGTCCACAAATATATCACATTGGCCTTTTCTAATGTAGGATTGGGAAGAAGGGAAATAATCCAAAACTTAAAAATGTAACTTCCCACCAAAAAAGACTGGCAAAAACTTCTCCAATTCTGCTTCCTTTGGTCCTCAGTAATAAATTGTACTACCTCTCAGTGGGATTCCTCTCAGTGATCTAAGTCAATCCCAATAAACTTTGGATGGAAAATATCCAGAAAGAGAATTATGGAAACTGAATATAAATCATCACATGCTATGTTCACTTTTTTCTTTTTTTTCTGTTTTGTTTTTTCCTCTCATGTTTTTTCCCCTTTGTCCTGATTTTTCTCTCCCAACATGATTCATAAAGAAATGTGTTTAAAGAATGTATATTCATGTATATGTATAACCAGACAAAAATTTACTTAAAAGATTAAAAAAAAAAGTAATTTCCTCAGTAAGAGAATTTATAGTTTCATCTAGTACCTTTCCCAAATTCTGTTGGACCCATGAAAATAAATAACTAGGGACAAAGGTAATTAGTTAAGAATTTTCCAGTTTCTGCAGGTGCTTTTGCTTTAAGTCCCTTATAGGAGTAGAATGCCTCATTAATACCTGGAGTATATCCCAGGCAAAGAAGCCAAATCACCTTTTATCCTTTCTAACAAGGAATATCTTTTTTTGGTGTCCTTCAGCCTAAAAATGATCAGAGTTTCTGATTTAAGGAGGATAAACATCTAAGTTCAGTAGTGCAGTGGATGGAGCATTGGACCCGGAGTCCAGAAGATGAGTTTAAATCCAATTTCAGATTCTTCTAGTTATGTGAAACTGAACAAGTTATTTTAATCTTTGCCTTAGTTTCCTCAGTTGTAAAAATGAGACTCATAAGTACCTATCTCACATAGCTGATGTGTGAATCCATTCAGATAATATTTGTATGGTTCTTAGTTCTGATCTGTGTTTATCAATGGAAATTATATTTATTTGGAGCAACTGAACTTCAGCATTCTTCTATTATCCCAAGGCTTTAGGAAGATTCATTTGCTATCATTTATAGTAAGGAGATAAACATCTATGACTATGTAGTTGTATGTTTATATGGGCAACGAGATGACATAGTGGATAAAGCACTGGGCCTAAAGAAAGAAAGAGTCATTTTCCTGACTTCAAGTCTGATCTTAAGACATTTACTAGCTGTTTGACCCTGGGCAATTCACTTATCCTGCTTGCCTCAGTTTCCTTATCTGTAAATTGAGTTGAAGGAAATCGCAAACCATTCTAGTAACTTTGCCAAGAAAACCCCAAATAAGGTCATGAAGTCTGACATGACTGAAAAACGACTGAACAACAATCTATGGTTACTGTATGTAATTATCCTTTAGAAGTACTATATATAGATTTTATATGTAGCTTAGGGCCTTCAAAAAGTTCACAGAGACTGGATCTAATCTTGGGGGGCTCCCTCAAAAGGTCTCTCTCTATAGCCAGGTCCTGGGCTCAAACTAATTTTTTTAAATTAAAGCTTTTTATTTTCAAAATATATATGTGGATAATTTTCGATATTCACCCCTCCAAAACCCTGGGTTCTAATTTTTTTCCTTCCTTCCCACCACCCTCTCCCCCAGTCAGCAAGTGATCCAATACATGTTATAAATATGTGCAATTCCTTTATATATATTTCCACAAATATCATGCTACACAAGAAAAATCAGATCAAAAAGGGGAAAAAGTGATAAAGAAAACAAAATGCAAGCAATTAATAACAAAAAGAGTGAAAATACTAAGTTGTGTCCACATTCAGTTCCCACTGTCCTCTCTCCGGGTGTAGATGGCTCCCTTCATTACAAGACCATTGGAACTGATTTGATCATTGTTGACAAGAGTCATGACCATAAGAATTGATCATCATATAATCTTGCTGTTGCCATGTATAATGATTTCCTGGTTCAGCTCATTTAACTTAGTATCGGTTCATGTAAGTCTCTCCAGGTCTCTCTGAAATCATTCTGCTGATCATTTCTTACAGAACAACAATATTTCTGTTTATACATATTGGATTTAACATATATTTTAACATATTTAACAGATATTGAATTGCTTGCCATCTAGGGGAGGAGGTAGGGGGAAGGAGGAGAAAATCTGAAACACAAGACTATGTAAGGGTCAATGTTGTCAAATTATCCATGCAAATGTTTTGAAAATAAAAAGTTTTATAAAAAAAGAACAATAATATTTCATAACATTCATATACCATAACTTATTCGGCCATTTTCCAACTGATGGGCATCTACATCCAGTTTTTTGCCACTACGAAAGGGGCTGCCACAAACATTTTTGTATATATGGATCCCTTTCCCTTCTTTATGATCTCTTTAGGCTACAAGTCCTGGGCTCAAACTTGGCCAAAAACTGGTATGTTTGAAGAAATACTTCTGTGCAAGATCAATATATAATGTCTTCTTTGTTCCAGACATTATGCTAGGCACTAGGGATTTAGATAGTATGATCATACTTCCTAGGAAATGATCCTCCTCTAACTAGCAGACAAAGTTTCAGAAATAGCTCTCTCAAGAGTCAGCAGATTCAAGAGAACATTGTACACAATAACAGTAACATTGAGTGATGATCAACTATAATTGATTTAGCTTTTCTCAGCAATACAATAATCCAAAACAATTACAAAAGACTCATAATGGAAAATGCTATCCATATCCACAGAAAGAACTGATGATAGAGTCTGAATGAAGAATAAATTGCACTATTTTCACTTTGATGGGGAGAGAGGTTTTGTGATTTTTTTTTCTTTTGTTTCTTTTTTTACAACATAACTAATGTGGAAATATTTTACATTATTGCACATGTATAACCTACATCAGATTGCTTGCTTTCTTAAGAAGGGGGAAAAGGAGGGAGGGAGAAAAATTTGGAAATTGAAATCTTTCCCAAAAAAATGTTGAAAATTATCTTTTCATGTAATTGGACAATTAAATACAATTAAAAATAAATAGCGCTCTCTTTACAGATACTTTCTTCTCTCTTTAGTGTTTCTGATTCTTCTGTCTTAGCAGTCTTCTTTGCTGGCTCAAAATATATGCCTTCTTGTAGACGGCCAGAAGGATACTTACAACAAGATGTTAACTCAGTGGAATTGATGATAAGATGATGGTTCTTTAGTAGACATATACTTAGTACTTAGCATGGCAATGTAATGGTTCTCTAGTTCACACATACATAGTGTGCTGTAATGATGTAATCATACCTTCCTTTCAGCAACCTTCCTTTCAGCAGAGCAATCACCACGAGAACAACCAGGGGTTAAAGTCCAAATCCTTTATTATCTCTTTCAAAGTCTTGTCTCCTTTCCTGGGGCCCAGTTAGCTTTCTGGCCTTCTTGGTTTCAGTGGAAAAACTAGAGGAGAGCTTCCACCAAAGTGGAATGAGATGGGATGAGTGAATCTGAGTCCAGGGCCTTGTGCTTCGGCCTCCAGTCTGCTTGTCTTCCCTAGCTCCAAATGAACCTGACTGAGACTCCTAGCTTATGTGCTCTACACTGAGTATAAACCAACCATTATATCACTAGGAAACCATTATTTGTTGTAAGATTAAATCAATCATATTGAACTTAGAAAACTATTAAGCACCATGCTAAACTAGATAACCATTGTCTCATCAATTCCATTTAGTTAGTACCTTGTAAGAATCCTTGTTTCAAGTTCAGAGTCCACCATACAGAACTTCTCTAGGTTTGCCCCTCTCCCTCCTCTGTCCCCATTTACTATACTGCTTATCTCTAGGCAATCACAAACTAATTACCAACTACCAGTGTTTGTGTCTCTCCTCCCCCTGAATCCCAAATTCTGTTCCTTCTGACAAAATCAAACTGAATGAACTTAATAGATAACAAGCCAAGTCTGGACCACAGGCACCTCCATTTATTTCATGAACTACTGATCAAACTTAAGGCTTCAATAATAGCAAACACTTGATCCATATCTTCCCCTTTAGATCACAAACTATTGCTTAAACCTAGGACTATCTAAACCATCACCTGATAATTTTTTTTTTTCTTTTTCACTCTGATATCTTGAGCATGGTGCTGTGATTTAGAACTCCAGTACAAAGGCTTAAGTGAGGAATCTTGTGGTTCAATAGAAGGGTGTACTCTAATCCCAATAGATCTATAAATCACAGACCAAGACTAGAATTAAAACTTTCTGTTGCCACCTGCTATCCTAATGAGTAAGGTGCTCCGATTCAGGACTTGAACAAGGACTCAACCCCATGACTTGCAATAGAGAATTTCTGTTTTCTTTTTAAATTTCCAAGTACTGATCAAGGCTGTGACTAGAACCCGTGGCAGCTGTACTTTCATGGATAGGACTTGCTCTCCTCACAAAAGAAACCAAGGGCCAGGAGTTGAATTGCATACCTCTTCCATTATACCTCTTAGATTCATAAGGACCAGGACAGGGACAGGACTAGATTTTGGGAACATTATGTCCCCGTGGTAAGAAATCTATTGCTAAGGCAAGACATCAATTCATGCAATTTTTTTTTCAAGTTTCTCTGTATTTATCATTTCTTATAGCATTGTAATATTCCATTATCACAAATTAACTATTCCCCACCTGATGGGTATTTACTTGGTTTTCAATTTTTCATTACTACAAAAAAAAGTGTTGCTTTAAATATATTGGTATGTGTTTGTTATTGGTGACCTCTTTGAGATGCATGCTTACCAATAAGCTCTTTTACCCTTTTTATTTACATAATTCCAAATTGCTTTCCATAATGGTTATAAATGATTCACTGCTCCACCAAAATTTTGTAAATATGCCTATCTTTTCTCAACTTTTTCAGTGTGCACTATTTCCCTCTTTTTTTCATCTTTACCTGCAATTCTAATGTGAATCTCATATATCAGGTACCACACTGTGCAATGATTAAAGATAACTGTTAAGAGATAACTATTGTTAATTATGCAGTACATTAATAATTCTCTACACTGCAGTAGATATATATGTGTGTGTGTATGTATATATACACACACACATATCTGTATGTATGTATATTTAATCCAGGATATCATGGGGTTTGCAAATTTTCATAAGGAGAAGAGGAGGGAATAGGGCTCAATTTAAATTCAACATCTATGACTAATTGCCCCAGCCACACATATATAATAAAGGAAGGAATTTAGAACAAAGGATTGAGGTTGCCAAGCTAGAAAGGGATGCCTTGAAACAACTCCACATAGATAGGGTTTTTGGTTTCTTTATCTTTCCTTTCCAATTCATTTATATGGAAGACCAAAAATAATATTGGTGTTAAGAAAATTGGGGGGACCTAAGGCTCAGAAAACTTTTGGTAATTCATTAAAAGAGCAGACCCTAAAATGATACTGAATAGGTATTTTTTGTTAATCAGATATTAAGTAGGATTATAAGTATTTCTTAATCAGAGTTTGATATAGTCTATTGTGAGCAGGAATTTAAAAGTTTAAAAATATGTCTAAGGCAATACTTAGCTAACTTAACAATCTATGTTCCATGGTCTCTAGGTAGGAAGAGTCATTTTGGAGAGAAAAAGGCCTGTCATGGATTTTTCTTATCAGAGAAGAAAGCTGCAAAGGAATTCCACTCCACCTTCACCCCCCAGTTTCTGATAGAATGAATAGAATGCTAGACCAGAGATCTGAGTTCAAATGTGGTCTTAAAACACTTATTACCTGAGCAAGTTACTTAACCTCTGTGTCAGTTTCCTTTGTCATAAAGTGAGACTACTAATAGCACCTATTTCTTAATTGGAAGTCAGATAACAAGTGAGATGTAAATAGGATGTGAAATAAAAAAACAAAACAAAACAGTTTAGACAGACTTTTTCTAAGAATTTGTCTATGAAACAGAATAGGGAAGCTATAGCTTGTGGGTAGAAGAATTAAGTGAAGACTTTGTTTTTAGGGATGGAGAAGATGAGGGAATTTTCAGAAACATTAAGGGAAGGAGCCAGTGTAAAGAAGACTGAATATGATAAGAGAATGATGACCACAAGTTTACAGAGACAATGAGAGGAGGTAGAGTCAATGATAAAGGAGGAAAAGGCGCTTTGATAAGAATCACCTGTCCATTATCATCAGAGACTGGGACAAAGAAAAAGAAAATGAGGGATAATGTAAAGAATTTTAGAAGGCTAGAATAGGGAAAAAGTCATGGGATTATAAGATTATAGTTCTAAGTAAAAGGGACTTCAGAGACTTTCAAGTCCAACACAATCATTTTAAAAATTAAAAAACAAAAAAACAAAAAACCACTACTGGGTTTGATGAGATATACCAGTAATTTTAGTTATCCTGGATGCTGAGGTTGGTGGGTCTCTCAAACTTGGGAATTTTGAGTTATAATGGGTATGCCTACTGGGTGTCCACACTAAGTAAACTTAATTTTAATACGATAGGGAGCCTATGATGGGGAGGAGAAGCTGCCAGGTTGCTAACAGTTCAGGTTGGAAAAGAAGCAGATTAAAGCTCTCTGTTGATTAGAATGACATCTAACATGTGCAGTATTCCTGCACTTCCAGCCTGGGCAAGAAATGGAAACTTGGTCTCTTAATAAAAACTGAGGAACAGGAAATTAAGTGACTTGTATAAAATGAACTGCCCATTGATGGCTTCTGTTTTTTTATTTCTCAGCATAGGAGGAGGTAGAACTTTGATGAGAGGCAGTGGAGGCAGTTTGAGGAGAGAAAAAAAGTTTTGGAGCAGACAATGTGGGTAATAGCATATTGACTAAGGAAAAATAATAAGGGCTGTGCAACAATGAAAGTGAAATTAGATAAGACTTTTACTTGACCCAGTGAACACAGTATAACCTCCTCCATCAGCTTCAAAAGGACAGTGTATAGGGGGAGTTAATCAGAGTTAGGGTAAGAAGGGCATGAATAACAAAATGAAGTGATTCAGCTAGATGATATCTAAGAGTCCTTTCAAATAGAAATCTGTGATCTCATATTTATATATTTTACTAAGGGATGTACTGTGGAATAGCAATTGAAATAATTTCTTGAACTTGAAAAATTCGTGACTGTCAGAGTTAGGAAACTTTGATCTAGGATGAGAGAGTATCTAGGGTGAGAGTCTGACATAGGAGAGAAAAGGATCAATGCCATCTTTCTCTATCTCAAGTCCCAGATTATCTATCAAGTTTTCAACTTTCCAGCCACATAGAACTTTCACTGTTCACTTGCTGTTCCTATCACACAACATAAAGAATTTAGTCATACACTGCTTTATGTCTTTATCTCCTACAGTACCTAACCTGCTCATGGAAAGTGTTCCGCATATGTTTCTTGGATTGAGTTGAACTAAATTGAAAGGGAAAATGCCAAAGATAACTTTTGCAGAATGTAATTCTCCAAGTGCTTGGCCTATTGCAAATTAAATTAAATTAAACTTTAAACTAGCAAAGGGTCCCTTGGAAAGTCAACAGAAGGAAAAATATTAGGAAGAAACCACTAGAGGATGAACAGCAGATTGGAAATGCTGGGATGATAAGGAGAGCAGGAAGGAATCTGGATGGGCAATGTTTGGGAGACAAAGATAAAGGGAGAGAAGGGAAGTGTCGATTCCATTACCCCCACCACTAGGAACTGAATAATCTAGGGCAGAGAACCTTGGGTCAGAACCAGGACATGGGGCCAATTATACAGAAGATGAAGTGGTTTGTGTAACAGAAAAAAGAAACAAAAAAAGAGACTGTGCATATGGGAGAGATGTGTGATTGTGATTCATCTTTTTTTCTCCTAACCCAAGAGATTTCTCTATGATATGCTCACATATGAACATATTTTCCTCTGGGAAATTCTATGACTTATCCTTGCTAAAAATATATCCAAGAATGGATCTGCTTATGACCTTCTCCTCAGCTAATTCTTTGATCAGTTAACAGGTAATCTGTTTTCTGAAAGGAGCTGGGGGTGAGGGGGAGGGTTGGGCGAGGGAATGGGGGGAAGGGGAAGGACAGATAACCTTCCAAAACAGGAAAGTGATGCCCTGAATTTCTAATTTCTCCCACTCTTGTTTATTCTCCATGGTCTTTCTCTTCACTGCAGATAAGTATTCTTAACTTTGTTCTCATGGTTATTCATGTAACTCCTTACCTCCATACTCAGTATTTTTCCTCTAAAGAGCTTCTTCCTCTAGTAGTCCTTAGGATTTCCTGAATCCTTTCTCAGTTCTTTATGTTTTCTTCAGTACTGTATTATTCACCATCCCTTCCCTTCTCTCTGAAATTAATTTTCATTAAGTTGTCCTTTCTTAGTTCTCTATCCACTTCTCAATTTCCTTTAAAAGATCATCAAATTGAACCACTACATAGAATTCCCAATTCCTCTATTTTTGTCCACCTGCATTTTTTATTTCCTTCAGAGTTAATTGTACACTATTTCAAAGCCCGATTCTTTTTGTACAGCAAAATAACTGTTTGGACATGTATACATATATTGTATTTAACATATACTTTAACATATATAACATGTATTGGTCAACCTGCCATCTGGGGAAGGGGGTTGGAGGAAGGAGGGAAAAAATTGTAACAAAAGGTTTTGAAATTATCAATGCTGAAAAATTACCCATGCATATATCTTGTAAATAAAAAGCTATAATAAAAAAAATTTTTTTTTAAAAGATCATCAATTTTGTCCATTTATTATGCCTAGGCGTAACCCTTCTTCCCCCCTCCCTCCCATCTCTTCTTTTATTTCTTTTCACTAGAGGTTCTTAACATTTTATATTTCATAAATTCATTTGGAATTCTGGTGAAGACTAATTCTCTATCAACATTTTCTATCAACAAGCATTTTTTAAATGTTTATACTGTGGCAGGTACTGCTTAGTACTAGAAATACTGAGAAAGAAAATATATATATATATATATATATATATATATATATATATATATATATATATATATGTATATAGTCCCTAATTTTAAGGAGTTCACAATCTAATAGGGGAGACAACATTTTCAAACAACTATGTCATGTATAGTATATATACAATATACAGAATAAATGGAAGATACTCTCAGAGGATGGGCACAAGCAGTGGAGGTAACTAAGAAAGACCTCTTGCAGAAGATAGAATTTGAGCTGAAAATTGAAAGAAATTAGGGAAGCCAGTATATGGGGGTGAACAGGAAAAATTTTGTAGGCAGCTCTTGAAAAGGCTGTCCTTTGCTGTATTCTGATGGAAGTAGATTTCTTCGACAAAGAGATCTAACTCAGTTTCAATTGATCAAGGATGGACAGAAGCAACTACACCCAAAGAAAGAACACTGGGGAATGAATATAAACTGTTTACATTTTTGTTTTTCTTCCCAGGTTATTTTTTACCTTCTGAATCCAATTCTTCCTGTGCAACAAGAGAACTGTTCTGTTCTGCACACATATATTGTGTCTAGGATATGCTGTGACATATTTAACATGTATAGGACTACTTGCCATCTAGGGGAGGGGGTGGAGGGAGGGAGGGGAAAAATCGGAACAGAAGTGAGTGCAAGGGATAATGCTGTAAAAAATTATCCTGGCATGGGTTCTGTCAATAAAAAGTTATTAAAAAAAAAAACTACCAGGCATGGGTTCCGTCAATAAAAAGTTATAATAATAATAAAAAGAAAAGAAAAGAAAAAAAGAAAAGGCTGTCCTTGTCAAGGAAGAGTAAAAAGGCCTGTGCCATTAGAAAATCTGTGGAAAGGAGAAAAGGTTTAAAAAGACTAGGAAGGAATCTGATTAGAAAGTGTTTGAAAAGTCACTCAAGAGATACTTTATGCTTAATCCTCTAAGTAAGAGGAAGATACTAGAATAGTTACTCAATAGTAGGAGGTAACAGTGGCTAAGCTATAGGAAGATCACTCTGTTGGCTGGATCCACTACTAATTTATTCTAAGCAATCTCAATTTGGCCTTTACTATACCAAGGTAATCCTTTTATATCTCCCTAATGTATTTGTTATATCACTCAAGAGACTTTTCCAAACCTTTTCATCCTTTCTAGGCTTCCCTTAGCTCCTGCTTCTCACAGCTTCTCCAACGAGGATCTTGCCTTAGATTTCACAAAAAAGAAAAAAAAAAAAAAAAAAAAAAAAAAAGGTAATTCATCCAGAGCTCCCTCTTCCCCTCTCATTTCAGATGATTTCCTACCCTATCTCCCATTAACCATGGGAGTCCCCTAAGGCTCTCTCCATCTTCTTAGAACAATTTCACTTAGGAATCTTATCTCCCGTGGATTAAATTATCATCCCTATACAGGTAATTATCAGATCTATTTATCTCCTTCTAACTTTGTGGAGTTCTTCTTATTTAAAATATAATAGTTCTCTCTGAGAGCAGGTTTCTTGGGGAGGTTTTCTGGAGGCAGCCTTAGTTTCAGTTAAAAGTAATCACCCAAATGCAGCCAAGTGCTAAAAGTTAAAATCTTTTACTGTGCCCTTCAATATAGCCCGGTTAGTTTTCTTAGTGGCCTATCTCTCTGCTTGGTTCCAAGAGCTCTTGCAGTTGTCCTTTGCCACTGTTCCCTTCAGCCTCCAGCCAGCACCAAGGTGAAAGTTGGAATGAATCTGTCTTGCCTCCGAGAGAGGGCTTCTGGGTCTCCCAGAGTGCTCTGTGTCTGTCCCAGAATGCCTCTATGTCTCTCTCAGAGTGCTCTTTGGCCCTAAGAGCTTCTTGCTTATATGAGCTCTCTAAAGGTGTGAACACAAGCATTGTTTTTATCAATTCTACTTAGTACCTTGTTTCTTCTGGCCTATAACATCTCCTTGTAAGATCAGATCAATCATATTGAACCAAGCTAAATTAGATAATTATTGTCTCTATCAATTCTAATGACTTATCTCTCCTATCTCATATCTTCAGCTTCCAATTGGATATTTCAAATTATATAACCTGCAGATACTTTAAACTTAACTATTCAAAACTGAATTCATTATCTTTTTCCTTTTCTTTCTAAATTCATTCTTATTGTTAAGGGTATCACCATCCTTTTAGTTATCCTGGTTTAATTACCCTAGGTGTCTTTTAACTTCTCACTTTCTCACATGTCCCCTTCCCTTGCAATCTATTGCTAAATCTTGATTCTTCTACCTTTGCAATATTTTTTTTTAAATTTCTCATCTTGTTCCCTTCTTTCTCTTTGACACACCATTCTGATATAGCCCTCATCACAACACAGTGTGACTATTGCAATAACATTTTGGTTGATCTCCCTGCCTTAATTCCCCATTCCAATCTATCCTCTATCCTACTATCAAAGTGTTCTTTCTAACTCTCCTCAATTGGATAAACTCTGTGGTTCTCTGTTACCTGCAAGAATCAACTATAAAAATCCTCTAATTGGCTTTTAAAGTTTTCATATTCTAGCCTCTTCCTATTTTTTCTATTTCTACACCTGTGGAATATACTTTATATACTTTATAACCCAATGACACTAGCCTCCTTGCCATTCTTTAAGACACTTCACTTCTCAACTCTGCATTTGCATGAGCTATTTCCCAAACTTGGAATTCTTTCTTCAATTCTACTTTTTGGCTTCCCTGGATTTTTTTTTTAAGTCTTAGCTAAAATTCCAGCTTCTGCAAGGATCCTTTCCAGATTTCCTTTAATGCTAATTATCTCCAATTTATCCTGTATATATTTTATTTTACTATAATGGTTTACATGTAGTCTCCCACATTAGAGTGTGACCTCTGTGAAGACAAGAACAGGTTTTGCTTTTCTTTATATGCCCTGAACTTAGCACAATGCTTGTCTTTGGCTGTTGAGAGGAGAATATTTTGAGTGGGAAGAGACTTGAAGCAGGGAAAACAATCAGAAAGCTATTATTGCAATAGTCCAGGAAGCTTATGAAGGCCAAAAGTAGAGTGGTAGCTCTGTGAGTGAAGAAAAAAAGATCATAGGAGATGTGAGGGATGTAGAAGACCCTTACCCAAAATGACTACTCAGAGATCACTCAGTAGAAGGCAGAAAAGTTGTTTATTGAAAACCTCCGGAGGATGAGCCGTCCCATCGCAAGATAAGAAAGAGAAAGCTTGCAGTAGGAGGGCTAAAGAAGTAGTAAAGATACATAGCTTTTATACAAGAAATTACATCACAAGTAAGAGAGTTTGAGAAGGGGAGAGGGAGGCATCTAATTGGTTGTTGCTATTTGGGGAGATTGGAATGGAAGGTTTCTGTTTCCCTGAAATCTCCTGATTTCTAGGAAACAGAAAGTCAGGTCTTCAGGCTTAATCAAGCAGACAGTGGTCCAGCTAATAGACTAAATATTGATAAATGTCAAATACCAATAAATGTCATCAGTTCAGGTTAAGTAAATTTGTTTCTAGCTGGCCAAGGCTCAAGTAAATATGAGCCTGCACATATTATACAGGTCATAGGGGAGACACAGAAATAATAAAATACAGAAAAAGAATTCATACATTCCTGTAAGTTCTTCACCTTATCTATTCCCCACATAGACATTTTATAAAGATAGAAACAAGATTTGGCTACAATTTGGATCTGTTGATTGAGTATGAGATAGAAATTGAAGATGACATCAAGATTGTTTGTAAGTGACTGGGATAATGGCAATATCTTTGGCAGTAGTAGGGAAGTTAGGAAGAGGATAGGATTTGTGGGGAGATAATGAACTCAGCAGAGAAGATAAAGATGGATATACACATTTGGGAATCAACTGCCATAGACATAATACTGGGAATTCCCAAATATTATGGAAATAATGTTTTTTTTTTTAATTTTTAAATAAAAAAAAACAGAATTATAAACTGAAATAGTTACCCAAAAAAAGTTCACAAATCCCAGGTGAGGAACTATCTTTTCTATACTCTCATACTTTGTGATGTAATCAGTTCTATGCAGATAATTTCTAAATCTATATCAGCCTCGATTTTTTCCTAGATTCTAGTCCCAATTTACCACATATCTATGTTGTCCATCTCCACCTAGACATTTCATACATATCTCAAACTCAGTCCGAAACAAAACTCATTGTTCCCTCCAAAACCCACCATACCATCATTCCAGTCATACAGATTTATAACCTTAAAGCCATTCTCAAATTTCTTCTCTCTTCACTTACACTCAGCCATTTGCCAAATCTTGTCAAGTCTACTTCAGTATTATTTTACATTTGTTTCCTTTGATGTGGTTCTGGGTCACTAGGTGGGATTGGCAGAGAAAGCCTAAAGTACTGTTTAGATTACTTCCTAAGGCCAAGTAGGTAAGGGCAACTGATGGGGATCAGCTCAACCTTAAAGTCTTACTCCCCATAGAGAGCTTGGGTAACTTTTATCTGACTATATCCAATCAGAAAGCCAATTTATGTCAAACCCTCCCTCCCCCCACTCCCGGTTAAATTTCTCTATAAATCTGATGCCTTTACCATCTTTTTACTGAATCCCTTTTGGATTAGCCCATCATGGCATTCTGCCTTGAAGTGTCTTTCTTCCCATCCCCTTCCCCATGCCTTATGGTGGTTTTCTCCTAATTTTAGGGTGTTAAACTCTTCTATGGATTTAGCCTGCCAGTCAGTGGCATATTCCCACCTCATAGTGTATTCCCTTTTCCCTGATTGTGAGTTCCACTAAGGAACTTGTCTTTTTCCATTGTTAATTAAAAGCACTTTCCTTACTAACTATATGCTTCAAATCTATTTCATATTTACCATTCCTGGTTTCTATTTTACCTCTTCATTTTGTCTGTAACCTCTTAAAAAATAAAAATATCTTTTGGCTAAGAGAAAGACCTTTGTGAATTCATCATATGGCTGAACCCCATCTCAACATTTGGTGCAAATTGCTGTACATAAGTTTCCTCACCTTCTCTCCTCTCTCCAATCTATTTTATGAATGGCTTCCAAATTAATATTTCTAAAGCTTAGGTAAGGTCAGTCATCCACTTGCTCAAGAAACTCTAGTGGCTCCCTCTTACTTCCAGAATCATTTACAAAAATTTCTTGGACATTTAAAGTTACCTTTCCAGGATCATTGTTATATTACTCTCCTTTATACATTCAAGCCAAACTTGCCTACTTGCTGTTCCCCATACAGGATATTTTATTTTTCACCCCTGTGCTTTTATATAGTCTCTCCTCTGCTTCCTCCTTATTTCTGCTTTGTAGAACCTCAAGCCAAGCAGCCTTCAAAGTTCTGTTTTTATCAGTTCTTACAGAGGCTTATCCTGATCCTTTGTTTTTAATACTGTCCACTTTTTCAACCAGGAATGACTACTTTTATATTTTACTTTTATCTATATATATGATGTTCCCCCTAAACAAATGTAAACTCCTAGAACACAGAGACTGTTTCATTTATTTTTATATCCAGTATTGCTTGGTAAAATGCCTATATATATTTGAGGCTGGACTCTCATAAAATGAGGGATTTAATCCTAGCTCTGGCAATGAGTGTGCCAGATGTGGACATTACCAATGTGGACATCCCTGGAAAGTATACTGGCAGATTAAGTGAACTTATCTATAGCATTCAAAACTTTACCATTTGCTGTAATTGATGGTTCCACTGATGGATGGTGTAGTGCTGGCTGATAGAGTAACTGTGTTGTTGTTTTTGCATTAATTGGAATTGTTAGGCCAAAATTAGTATTTTTTGCATCTTGCCTCCAGAAGCTGCACTGGATGCACAATCATCTGCAAACAAAAAATTATGCACCAATACTCCCTCCACTTTAGTTTCAGCTCTAGTCTTTTCAGGTTGAAGAATTTACCATCCATGCAGTAGTTGACTTTGATTCCATGTTTGTCCTCATTGACAATATTTGACAACATGGCTGAAGACATTATGGGAGAATGGGAGCATAGGAGCAAGCACAGAGCCTTGTTGCACACCAACATGTAACAAATGCTATCATGAAACTGACATACTATACTTAAGAACTTCTCTGGTCAACCAAATTTTGACAATTTTCCATAAGCTTTCATGACTATTAGTATCAAAGGCCTTGGTCAGATCTAATGCTGTGTACAGACCTCTGTTCTGCTCCTGGCATTTCTCTTGGAGTTGTTTAGCAGTAAACACTATATCAATTGTTCCTTGGCCCCTTATTGACTCTCAAATAAATGACTTTTTTCCAGGTGTAAGATCACCTATTAAGGAGGACTCTGGCAAGAATCTTGCAAAGAATGTCTAGGAGAGACACATCTCTCTCCCCTTTGATTATCACAGAATAATAAGTTCATCCTTGAACTTCTGGGACATGACCTCCTCTTGCTAGCTCAGAGGAGAAATGTTAGACTGACCACCAACTGAAGGTCTACAGAACCATTGTACTGACCTCATTGGTCTATGCCTGTGAAACCTAGATAGTATACCAGCGTATGCCAGGAAACTAAATAATTTCCATTTGAATTGTCTTAGGAACATTGTGAAGATAACCTGGCAGGATAAGATGCCAGACACTGAGGTCCTTTCTTGAACTAAACTGCCAAGCATTCCAACTCTATTGCAGAAAGTACAACTCTGCTGGACAGGCCACATTGTTTGAATGCCAAATGTACAATTGCCAAAAAGACTATTTTATGGAGAACTCACACAGGGCAAGTGCTCACAAGGTGGTCAGAGAAAACAATACTCTCAAGATCTCTATTAAGAACTTTAGAAATGATAGTATGACATGGGAGACTCTAGCACAGATCTGCCCAGCAAGGTGTGTTTTATGAGAAAAACAGAATTGAAGTAGCTCAGAAAAAATTCGAGATGTACAAAGTTAGAGAATCCGCCCCAAATGTTCATAGGAACTATTTCTGTGGGGTCTGTAGCAGAGTATTCTGAGCTTGTCTTGATCTGATCAGCCATAGTTGAACACACTGTAACTCGACTCTAACATAGTGATGTCATTTTGGTCTTCTCTGAGAATAAAGGACAACAACTGATTTAGTCCCATCTCTAAATAAAATAGGTAGTGGTAGTGGAAGTAGGGAGTTTGCTTGACTTGTCCTGTATGAATTAGAACAAACAAATTCCTGCTCCTCTTAATCCTATTCTTCCCTTGGTTCTGGTTTCTTTAGACTTGGTTTAAGGTACAAATTTGACTTGTACTTCACCTCCATCCAGAATGTAAACTTTTTTTTTTATAATAGTTATTTTTCAAAATACATGCAAAGATAATTTCCAACATTCACCTTTGCAAAATCTTATGTTCCAAATTTTTCTCCCTCAATCTTCCCTTCCCCTCTCCTCTACACAGCAAGCAATCCCATATATGTTAAACATGTGCAATTCATCTAAATATATTTCTACATTTATCATGTTGCACAAGAAAAATCAGATCAAAAAGGAAAAAAATAAGAAAAAAATAAACAAACAAACTACAACAACAAAAAGAAGTTGAAAATACTATGTTGTGATCTACATTCAGTCCCCATAATCTTCTCTCTGGATGTAGATGACTCCATCACAAGTCTATTGAAATTGCTCTGAATCACCTCATTGTTAAAAAGAACCAAGTCTATCACAGTTGATCATCATATAATCTTGTTTTTGTTGTGTACAATATTCTCTTGGTCAGGAAATAAATTCTGAAAGAATCTCCAAATACAATAATGCCTCATTTCCTTATTAAAATTCCGATTACAACTCAAATTCATGTGTATCCTAAGGGAAATAACAACATATTTTAGGTATGGTTTTCATCCGAAATTTAAAGATAATAGAATATGTTGGTTTGGTTTAGAAATGTCAGTGATTTTGTGGATTTGTTTCATATCTTGCCACTTTGTTGGAGCTATTGTCTCAATCAATTAAACTACTGATTCTCAACTGGTCTTTATGTATTTTCCTATTTTCCCTCTTTTCCATGTTGTTATTGTTTGTCCTTTGTTCTTTAAAAAGACTAACCCTAGGTAAGAATTGAAACAAAGAATTGCCTCTTCACCTATATGAACTGATGCTAAGTGAAATGAGCAGAACCAGGAGATCATTATAAACAGCAACAAGACTACATGATGATCAATTCTGATGGATGTGGCTCTCTTCAACATTAAGATGATTCGGACCAGTTCCACTTGTGCAGTGATGAAGAGAACTATCTATCTACACCTACAGAGAGAATCATGAGAACAGAAGGTGGAATACAGCATAGCATTCTCACTCTGTTATATGCTTGCATTTTGTTTTTTCTTTTTCTTCCTTCTTGATCTGATTTTTCTTGTGCAATCGGATGGCTGTGTGAATATGTATATGCATATTGGATCTGGCATATAGTTCAGCATATTTGGCATATATTGGACTGCCTGCCGGATGAGGGAGGGGATGGAGGAAGAAGGGGAACATTTGTGGCAGGGGTTAAGCAGGGGGTCAATGTTGGAAAAATTACTCATGCATATGCTTTGTGAATAAAAAATTTTAATAAAAAGAAAGAATCGCCTTTTCTACTTAGTAAAAAAAAAAAATCTGGGAGGGGAAAATCCTTCGGGTTTCTGACTCAAACAGAAACAACTGCTTATTTACATTCACTCTTGAGTCAATCAGGGCCCAAATAAGGACCAACTGGGACTTGCCTGGGACCTATATTTGACCAATCAATGAGAGCCAGAGTGATTTAAATTTTAAGATATTGTCCTTAAGAAATCTAGCTGATAAACTCCTAGATATTTTGGGAGGTTTCAGTGATCAAAGCAGAGTATTTGCAGGTAAAAGTATGATACCCTATGTGGAAGGATGGAATTAAAAAAGGAAAGAAGGAAGGAAGGAAGGAAGGAAGGAAGGAAGGAAGGAAGGAAGGAAGGAAGGAAGGAAGGAAGGAAGGAAGGAAGGAAGGAAGGAAGGAAGGAAGGAAAGAAGGAAGAAAAGGAGGAAGAGAGGGAGGGAGGAAGAGAGGGAGGGAGAAAGGGAGGGAGGGAGGAAGGGAGGAAAGAGAGAGAGGGATGGAAGAAGTAAAAAAAAGGGAAGGAGGGATTTTGTTGATCAATTGACCAGTTCCAGTTGAGTCACCAGTGGGGCAACATTGTGTTCACAAAGCTTGTTGTTTGTCTTTTGTTCTTGAAGAGAACCATGACATCAGGAAATGATGCCATGATATGCAAGTGAATTTGATTTAAGTGAGGGTAGGCTGTGCAGAATTATTAGCCTTACTTTCTCCTCCAATATTATCTGCATCCAATAACCAGATATAGATCAGAATGATTGGAGAACTGCCCTGGATGCAATGTGGTCCCTGTGTTTCTCTAATAAAACTTCTCTGCTTTCAAGTCATATAAATATCCATTTGCCTACTTTCCTCTAGAAGTTCCTTCCTCCCTTCCAACTTTTAAGTTCTATAACTTCTAAAGGTCTTCTCTCCTTCCTTCAATCTGTATATTATTACATGTAGCTTCGGTCGTATCAGTTCAAATATTTCTCCACTGTCATGACACTTCTCTGTATCACCCTTCACACTTCTCCATTTACCTTATTTCCTCCATCAGCCCTTACATAATTAGTTCTGTTATAATGCTTGTTTTTAAAATGCAAATTTGTTCCAATGCAATTGACATATTAGGAAATAATTTGAGCATAATATAAATTTTATATTTATGTGCTTTTTCATCCCCGAGAAACAGTATGTGAATACTATGCTGAAATTGAAACTACATGAATACATAAAATACACATCCTTCAGACATTTTCCAACTTTCTTACTTCACGGAGTTGTGTTTTGCTATTCTTATGTATTTGTGTACATATATATAATATATATATACATATATATAAAACCCAAATATTTTGAAAGAAACAATGCTTCTCTTGTTTCTGTGTTCTTGTTTCATGTTATTTTCTGAGCAATAGGCATAAAAGAATTTACATTGAGGACTGTCACCATACCATGAAAATAAGCCCTGTGGTTTTTATTGCATTATTTTGCAAAGTGCAGTGATTTGAAGGAATTCATGTCATGTTATAGCAGAACCAGCTACATTTCTCCATTTATCTCCTTCCTTCTCAGCCTTCTATTTATTTGTGTCACCTGTGACCCACAACTGAAGGATCTGGGTTTCTATGGAACAGGTTCAAGTTTGAGGATCTTTTTACACAAAGGTGTTTGACTTATGCCCCAGCACAGGTATTGATTCATGTTTGCATCTCTTTGACAAAATGGAAATGGCTCAAATCTCATGCAAACAACTGAGTTAACAAAAGATAAAATCTAAGGGAGACTTTATTTGAGCTATTAAGAAACAATAAAATAGGTTTTATGTCATAATCCATGCATAGCCAAAACAATTATTCTTCCTCTCTCAGGTGGAGTTCTATACATATAAGTCCTCAAGACTTATAATATTAATCTAGAATTGAGGCTCCCCCAAAGGATGAAAACACTCATCATGGTAAAGTCAGCTTTTTACTTGAACAAAATTTGCTATGCATCAGATGAATTTTTTAAAAAAGCAAGAATTACAATCATGCTATCAGAAAGTAAAAACAAAAATTCACAACATGAAAAAAAGTAAACAGGAAAGGTACATCATACTAAAAGGAACCATAAACCAATTTCAATATGAAACTTAGGTGCTCCAAATACCTTAGCATCTAGATTCATAAAGGAAAAATCAACTGACTTACAAGAAGACAAAGACAATAATACAATAATGAAGATTTTAATATCCCTCTCTTAATTTTGGAAAAATCTAACAGAAAGATAAACAGAAGGAAAAATATAGAATTGAACAAATTACTGAAATATTAGAGCTAAACGATTTATGACACATTATCTGAATGGCACTACTAAAGAATATATGTAATTCTCAATGCCACATAGAACTTTTACAAAAAAATGAACAACCGTTAGGACACAGAGACATTGCAAATAAATATAGACATATTTGAAGGCATAAAGAGAAAAATTATACATCACAAATGAAATAAAAATAATAATCCATTTGTGGAAACCCAAACAAAAGACATAGATACAAATAAAAACTTAATAATGAAATCCTAAAAAAATGAGTGGGTCAAGGAACAAATCATTGAAATAATAAAAAATTATGAATATTATGCAACATACCAAAATTCCTGGGATAAAACTGACATTAGTCTTCAGAGGGAAAATTATGTCACTATAAAAATATATTAACAAAATGGAAAAGGGGATGATTAATGAACTGAATATGAATTTAAAAATTAGAAAGCCAATTAATAAACAAACCTAAGTGTGAAAACTATTAAAAATTGGAGAAGTAAATTGGAAACAAAAAAAAAACTATAGAAATTGTAAATATAACTAAAAACAGGTTCTTTGAAAGAACCATTAAAACTGATACACCTTTAGCTATTCAGTTGAAAAAGAAAACAGAAAATAAAATTTACAAAATGGCATATGAACATGATGAAATCACAAATCAAACCAGAATAACAAGATTTATCAGAATTGGCTACATAATTATAGACTATCAAAACTAAGAATGCAAAAGAAATAGAGACATACCTTCAAAATATACAATTCCCAAAATAAGAGTTCTCAAATAATCTAATCTCAGAAGAAACAGAACTAACTGCCAAAGTTGGGGGAGAGAGTTAACAATCTTTGGTTCTGATAGATTTAGGAGAGAATGCTTTCAAATTAAAAAAAATACCAATAATACACAATTTATTCTCAAAAATTGAGAAGGAAAACACCCTACCAGATTCTTTTTGTGAAACAAATATAGTTTTCAACCAGGGAAAAATAAAGCATAGAACTATAAATCAATATCATAACTGAATGTTAATTAGAACATCTTAAGCAAAATTTTATCAAACAGACCTCAGCAATTCATCCTTGAAATTATTCATAATAACCAGTCTATATAAGTCAGTCAATAAACTTTTATTAAGCATCTACTATATGTATTAGGTACTATGCCAAAGATATAAAGAAAAGTAGAAAAAAAAAAAGCCAAAAAAATCCCCTGCTCTCAAGGAGCTCACATTCTAATAAGGGAAACAAAGCATAAACATCTGTACATAAACAAAATATATACAGGGTAAGGTGGCATGGTGGATAGAGCTGGTCCTGAAGTCAGGAGGATGTGAGTTCAAATTTGGCCTCAGACACTTACTTGTTGTGTGACCCTGAGAAAGTCACTTAACCCTGTTTGTCTCAGTTTCCTCATTTGTAAAATGAATTGAACAAGAAAATGGCAAAACATTTGTGTATATCTGCCAAGAAAACACGAAATGGGGTTACAATGAGTGAGATGAAACTGAAACAATTCAAGAATAGCTTGCTATGTGCCAGGCTCAGAAGCAAGCTAGGAATCCAAAGACAAAAGTCTCTCAAGGAACCTCAGGGAACTTAGCATTCATTGGAATAAGGTGATACACAAAAGGTATAAATACAGAAAAGATCGGGGTGTGGGAAGTCTCCAGAAAGAAGTCCTGCGAAAGGGAATGTTGTCTAACCAAGTCTTGTAGTAACTGATGATGGAAAATGAAAATTTATCTAGAAAGTTCTGATTCCTACATAGAAGCTTTGAGTTTACTGCTCTGCTTTCCCATTTGTTCTGTGGAGTTAAACCAAGCAGAGTCTCGGATGGAAAATACTCAGAAAGTCTCTTGTCATTGTTTTGGGGCTGGAATATTTGATGTGGCTAATGTAAGCAGCAGATGATGGCATGCATCAAATAGGGTTCAGTCATGAAAATAATTCACTATTCTCTTTGGCAAAAGGTAGGTTTATTTAGGGAAGATGTTACAAACAAAATGAAGAGATAGAGGAATAGTAAATATGAAACAGAATGGGAAAGCAAGAAAAGGGTTTTTAATACTTAATGATGGAAAAGACAAGTTCCCAAATGGAACTTGCAATTAGCCAAGAGAAAGGAATATCCCATGAGGTTGAGATTTAGCTGGCAGGCTAAATCCTAAAAGGGATTTAGAACCCTAAAAGAGTTATCCATAAAGAGGATAACTGAGTCTGAAAGGAGAGACACCATAAGACATAGTGGGGTTAGGGTGCCATGTGCCATGGTGAAAGGATAAGGGGAAAGACACCACAGAATTGCCTAGCAGACTGACCTAAAAGAGTACGGCAAAGATGTCATGAGCCATGAGCAGATTTATAGAGGAAATTTATCCTCAGAGACATGATTGGGTTTTCTGACAGGATATAGCAAGGTTAGGCTTGCTACATGACCCTCACAGAAGGTAGGTCTCAGGGCCTTGATATAACTTGGATTTCTTGACTGGACACAGCAAAGTGGAGCCATCTACAAAAGATAGGACCACTAAGCTAAATTGATCTCCATCAGAGCCTTTTCTCTGCCTGCCCCATGAAGTAAATCCATCAAAGCTTCAATTTCTCTTTGCCAACTGCACCCAACTATCCAGGACTTCATCATATTTTGGTTTCTATGTGATTCTGTCATTGCAAAAATATTATCATTGCTCCATTTGCTGCCATCTTTTGATTTGGGAAAAGTCAACTAACTATAATCTTTCTCTCCAGTCAAGAAGGAAAGAAAATCATGGGCCAGCACACACAATAACCTAGTACTTCTATGCCAAGTCAGCTCAAACTATAAGAATACCTGCAGTCTACTGAAACTCCAAACAAATGAAACCAGGTAAGCCCACAGATATGTTGCTTATTCCCATAACCACATCAAGAATTTATAGAGTTCTGGAGCAACTAGGTGGCACAATGGATAGAGCATCAACTCTGAAGTGTAGAGGCCTGAGATAGTGGGGGAACTCTGGGTAAGGCATAAAACCCTTCAGCCCAGAGGGAACCTGCTGACAATGTGTGGTTTGGCTCCCCACCTCCCTTTGGTGTTCTCACCCTTTCTAATAAGTCAAGGAGGGGGTGACCACTTGTGTTCTACTTGAAGCAAGAGATACTTATGGTAAAGAAAAGTATTTACATATCAATAGCAGGATGCTTATAGTCATCATTTGCACTGTGTGCTGTGGTGATGTAATGCTACTAGCATTAGCACTTGCTCAGTGTGACGTGATGACATAATGGTTCTCCAGTTGGCACATACTTAGTGTGCTGTAATGATGTAATCATACCAAGGTATTTAAGGACTGAGAGGACTTGAAATAAGGACACTCAATCTTTGACCTTGCTTGTGAGTCTCCTGACTTCTTCACTCCTCCACTAAGGCCAAGGCTGGTCCCAAGATCCTCCAGAGAGCTAGTCCAGAAGCTATATTTTGGCACCCCAATGTGGGAGCTCTAGATAGCACACTACATTTTGGTGCTCAAACAGGGACCTCCAGAAGGCCACTACATGAAATCAGGAGGACCTGAGTTCAAATCTGTCCTCAGGCACTTAACTATTCCTAGCTGTGTGACCTTAGGGAAGTCACTTAACCCCAACTGCTTTGGGAGGGAAAAACTTACAGAGTTCAGATCAAGGGGCCTAGTAATCAGACTTTGCTTTAGATCAGAGCATTTTGGGAGTACTAAAAAATTTCAAGTCATCAGTCTGTACTGTCGGGGAGATCCTGGAATAACCCAACACTAAGACTCATCTTTCTGAGTTTAAATCTGGTCTCTGGCACAACTAACTGGGTGACCATAATCAAATCAATGCCTCAGTTTTTCCTCATTTGCAAAAATGAGCTGAAGAAGGAAATAGAAAATAATTCTAGCAACTTTGCCAAGAAAACCCCAAATGGGGTCACAAAGAATTGGACATGAGTGAAAATGACTGAACAACAAAAATATTCCCCCCCCCAAAAAAAAAAAAAATCAGAAGGACTAGCCTAGATATTCTCTTCAGAAGTGCTTAGAGTCTACTCCTAACATAAAATCTGAAGTCAGACTGGGAGAATAACAAACAAAAAAAAGAATCCCACCATAAAAATCTATTATAGTAATAGGGTACACAAGACACCTACCCAGAAGAAAATGACTCCAAAATATTTTATCAAAGAAAAACACAGCTTGGTCACAAATCAACTAGAATTCCTGGAGTTGTTTTTTTTTTTTTTAATATAGAGAAATTAAAAATCTTTTTATAAATGAAAATGAGAGCATTAGAAAACAAAATGACAAAAAATGAGAAAGAAAGAAAGAATTGAAAAGATCAGGAACAGCTTGACACAAGTGATATCAAATCTTCGCTAAGAAAAAAATACTTAAAAATTAGACTATAACAAATAGAAGCTAATACTATGAGACAGCAAGAAATATTAAAACAAAGTCAAATTATTGGGGGAGGGCGGCAAATAAAATTTAGATACTACATAGCAAAAATAACTGCCCTGGAAAACAGATTGAGAAGAAAAAAATTTAAGAATCTCTGTACTACTTACAAGTTATGACAAAAAAAGAAAAACATTCCAAATATCATATTTCAAGAAATTATAAAAGAAAAACACCCACATATCTTAGAAGCAGAGGGCAAGGTGGAAGCAGAATCCATCAGTTATCTTGTGAAAGAAACCTCCAAATAGAAACTCTTAGAAACATCATAGTGCTTCCAGGAAGAGAAAAAATACTGCAGTCAGTCCAATACTAAGGAGAAACAATCAGGATTACAAATGATTCAGCAGATCTTCAGAAAGAATTAGGAGAGCTTGAAATACAATATTCAAGCAGGGGAAGAATGATATAGATTTATGATCAGGAATAATCTACACAGCAAAACTGAGTATGTAATTCTACATGGAAACAAATGGATCTTTAAATGAAATAGAGGATGTTCAAGATTCTTGATGATAAAAACAGCTTCATATCTTTGAAGTATAAAAGTAAAGAAAAATTAAAAAATAAACATTAACAAATATAAGCAACTAAATATGGATAAACTGTGTACATTTTTTTCTTTTTCTTTTTTAATTATAACTTTTTATTGACAGAACCCATGCCTGGGTAATTTTTTACAACATTATCCCTTGCACTCACTTCTGTTCTGACTTTTCCCCTCCCTCCCTCCCTCCCCTCTCTCCCTCCATCCCCTCCCTCAGATGGCAAGCAGTCCTATACATGTTAAATATATCACAATATATCCTAGATATAATGTATGTGTGCAGAATCGAACAATTCTCTTGTTGCACAGGAAGAATTGGATTCAGAAGATAAAAATAACCCATGAAGAAAAACAAAAATGCAAACAGTTTACATTCATTTCCCACAGTTCTTTCTTTGGGTATAGCTGCTTCTGTCCATCATTGATCAATTGAAACTGAGTTAGATCTTCTCTTTGTCGACAAAATCCACTTCCATCAGAAATACATCCTCATACAGTTTCGTCCTTGATATATATAATGATCTCCAACTGTGTACATTCTAATAAGAATAGATGATACATATGTCCCTGATGAATCCTCTCATTATTAGGGCTCTTAGTAGAAATGTTATTAGTTAAGATCTAGAAATGATTGTTATGTCTTCATTTTTTTTTTTTTTTTGGAGACAGAGTTTAAAAGACAGGGTAGGACAGAATTTATTAAACTTCAAGAAAATGTTAAAAATCAGTGGTAACAATTATAATCACTAATAATTTCTGTTATATTCAATTGGGAGGCTGATACTTAAGACTAATCTAAACAAGCTATTTTCAATTCAATAAAATTTATGAATCTCTTACTATGTACCAGGATAAGCACTGGGGATACAAATAATTAGAGTTAAAAAGAGCTAACCACTGAAACTACATTTTACTTAAAGGTATCATAGAAAATGAAATATCAGTACCTCCCATACAAACTTGATCTTTAAAGAATAAAGGAAAAATAGGAAAAAGGGGTGTAAGGAAGGAGAGGAAAGTTAGGGGGAATTATTTCATTATAATCAGGTCTGGCAAGTAGAAGTACATACAATATAGAATAGGAGTGGGGAGGAGTTGATACTTGCAACTCACTCTCATCTGAACTGGTCAAAGGAGGGGGAAAATATACATATATATGTATTGTGTATACATTTCACTCAATTCAGAAATAGGAGGAATAGATAAAGGGAGGGATTCTAAATAAGGATGTACAAAAACATTTTAAGCTCTTTTTGCGGTGACTTGGAATTGGAATGGTGGAAGTGGTGGAAGAATTGGAAACTAAGGAGGAGGGTGCCCATTAATTGAGGAATAGATGAACAAGTTATACTATATAAATGTGATGGAATAATATTGTGCTGTGAGAAATAATGAAGGGATAATTGAAAAATCTGGGAAGATTTGTATGAACTGATACAGAATAAAGTGAGCAAGGCCAAGAGAACAATACCAACGTCAATAATATTGGCAAGACAACAACTTTGAAAGATTTCTGAACTCTGCTCAGCATGATTCCAAAGGACTAATGAAAAAAAAATCACACTATCCACCTCCTTGTTTCTTTCTAGACAGACCCAGATTATGTAAAACATTAATATAACATAATATGATATATCTTTTAAACATAAACAATGTGGAAATTTGTTTTACTTAACTGTATATGAGCGGTTTTTTTTTTTTTTGTCTTTTTAAAATTGAGATCAGGAAATGGGAAAGAGAAAGGACAGATTTTTGCTAATTGAAAAAAATTAATTTAAAAATCAGAAAAAAGAAATATTAAATGTTACCTTCACAAGTATATATTTGACAGAAACAAATTCAAACAAGAAACAATAATAATTTCTGTTATATTCAGTTGGGAGGCTGATACTTAAGACTTATCTAAACAAGATATTTTCAATTCAGTAAAATTTGTGAATCTCTTACTATATGCCAGGATAAGCACTGAGGATATAAGAAAAAGATATTGCTTTCTTGAAAAAAGGTTATCAATCAATCTGTGGACAAAGACAACAAATAAAAGGAAGCTGAAAATATGGGTATGTATTGTCACCAGGGGGCATGATGTTCCATTACAGTTGAAACTAGAGGTACTGATAGAAAATGGATAGTTATTAGTAAAGTTCTGAGTCCTCTATAAAGGAAGACTTTGGGAAGTTTATTGCTCCACCCTCTAGTCCTCCAATCAGAGGGGAAAGGAAACCGAGGGATTGGAGAAGGTGTTATCTATTAAAAACAGAGTCAATCAGCTTGGTGATGAAATTACAGATGATCAGTTTATTGAAAGGGAGGGTTGATGTTCTATGGAGTGAAAATTTCTCCTCTAATTTGCATTCCCTGCCCCCTTATATAAATGAATCACTAACAAGATTACACAGCTTCTCCCAAAGGAGAGGAAAACAGAAGCTCTTGAACTCAGAGTGGTTTCCAAGCCTGGACATAATTAATCGTGGGATCATTTTTCATTTATCCACTTATGAACAGCAAAGAACACAAAAGAGGCATCCCCAAACTCAAAATCAAATGTACTGCCTAGCTCATCATCTCAAAATACAAGGTTCCTTCAGTGCTGAAACATACATGCTGGAAGCCACAGGTTTCAGTGTCACTAAATAGCATATTTTTGGCTAGCATAAGAAGGGTAGCTTTATGTATGTCATATTCAATCCTAACCCATACAGCTCTTACTGGTTCCTGGGAGGAGAGTGAATGCATACATAGATTTCCTCTCGATTTCCAGAAATACAGGTCTCTGCTGCATTTGAGTTTGTTCTCTGAACAGGAACTTTTACTGTATCTTGTCTGGAACCAGGCCACCATACCACTTCCTGGCCACTTCCAAACTACACTGCCCCATCATCTCTTTGGTTAGAGATGTGGTGGTTAGAGCATCAGCCCTGAAGTCAGGAGGACCCGAGTTCAAGTCTGACCTCAGACACTTAACACCTCTTACTTGTGTAACCCTGGGCAAATCACTTAACCCCAATTGCCTCAGCAAAAATAAAAGTAAAAATAAATAAAACATTCCCAGAGGTAGATGATAATAACTCCATTTTGTAGTTAAGGAAAATGAGGCAGGGTAACTTACTCAACATCACAAAGCTCACATGTGCGTCTCCAGGTCTCATTCACAAAGCCACGGAACTGCTTCTATAATAGTTAGTTTTAAATAGTGCCTACTATTGACTAGTAGATACTCTGTGAAAGTATTTTTTGAAAGTATTACTTCATTCTTTACTCCTCCCTTCTGCTTCTTCACATCCTCCTATCCTCCTCTTAAATCCTATCACTTACCCAATGTAATTTAACATTATATATCTATATCTATATGTGTGTGTGTATATATCTATAGTTATCTATTTAAATACTTATCTAGATATACAAAGACAAAAACACTTCCTGCCTTCAAGAAGTTTGAGGGGGATGAAGATACATGAACATACATAAAACAAATACAAAGTATATACATCATTAATACAAAATAATTTCATGGTAAAACACTAACAACTGGTGGGGGGGGGGGGATAAGGAAAGATCTAAAAGCACACCTGAGGTCATGCTTGAAGCTGGTGATCTAGAGAGGCAGAGATGTGGAGAAATAGCATTAGAGACAAAAGTAGGTGATAAAATGTAGAAAATGGGGGAAATAACTACATCAGCTAGATGAGTCCACAAATAAGAATATCGGGCCTGAAGTCAGGAAAACCTGAATTTAAATCCAGCCTTAGACATGTACGAGCTGTGTGATCCTGGGCAAGTCACTACCAGTTTTGTTTTAATCCATTGGAGAAATGACAAACCGTTTTGCCAAGAAAACACCATGGACAGTATAAATCACCAGTTCACTAAGAGTCAGACACATATTGTTAAATATCTGATTCTTCTTGACCTCTTTGATTTGGGGTTTCTTGGCAAAGCTACTGGAGTGATTTGCTATTTCCTTCTCCAGCTCATTTTACAAATGAGGAAATATGATTAAATGACTTGTCCAGGGTCACCCAGTCTAAAGTCACATTTGAACTCAGGTCTTCCTGATTCCAGATACTATACTTCATCCACTGTACCACCTAGCTATTCATAACAACATTACCTCTATGAAAATGCAAGGTCATCTCTGGCATTGAAAGTTCTTCAGAGTCTGATTCAAGTCAAATATATTTCACACTATTCCTATTTCACACTATTCCCCTACACTCTAAGGGAAAATGATCTAGTTGCTATTTCAATATACAACATTCCATATTCTGCCTCTGTATTTTTGTATATGTATCATGCCTGGGATGCTCTACCTTTGTCTCTGGAATCCCTAGTTCCCTTTGAAGGTTATCCCAAGTGCAATCTCTTACAGGATTTTCCTGTTCTCTTCTAAAAGTTAGTGCCTATCCTAAATTGTCTTCAACTTTTATATCTACTGTACTTAACTGTGTACCTACTGTTTTCTCCACTTCAATGCAAACTCCTAGAAGGAAATAACTGTTTTCTATTAGTCTTTGTATATCCTGGACCTAGCATAGCACCTGGCATATAGCTACACATAGATTTGCATAGATGCAAATGCTTTTTGAACATTATTGTAGCTAATGATAATGTAGCTAAATGATCAAATTTAGCCCCAAAGACAAAAAAAATGCACTCCTTCTCACTTCTTTTGCAAGTTAGAGAGCTATGGGTGTGAAATATTGCATATACTGACAGTCTTATTTGACAAATTGCTTAGTTTGCTAAACGACATATAGTACTTGTTCTTTTTTATCCTTTTTGTTACAAGTAATGGCTCTCTGAGAAGGGATATATTTGGAAATGAAAGACAAAAATAAAAGATGTCAATAGAAAAAAAATTAAAGCACAAAAACTGCAATGAAAAATAAATGCCCATTGAATTGAATTGAATTAACTCTTAGGTTTCAAACTTGAATGACTAGATGATGGTGTTCTCAATAGAAATAGGGAAGTGTTTAAGAGCATAAATTATCAGCACAATTAACATTAATGTTAGGATTAGATCATAGGTAGATTAGGAATCCCTGAGCAGATAGATGGTGAAATGGATAGAACAACAGCCTTATAGTCAGAAGGACTTCAGTTCAAATCCAGACTTACACACTTAACACTTTCTACCTGGGTGACTCTGGGTAAGCCTCAATTTCCTCGCCAAAAAAAAAAAATGATTATGAGTTTCATTTCAGTTATATTGAATTTTAAAATATTTTTTATTAAAGCTTTTCAAATATGCATGGGCAATTTTTCCAACATTGACCCTTGCATAATCTTTTGTTGCAAATTTTCCCCTTTTTCCACCCACCCCCTCCCTATCTGGCAGGTAGTCCAATACATGTTAAATATTGAAATTATTAGATCCAATATGTGTATACATATTTATATAGTTATCTGGTTGTGCAAGAAAAATCAGATCAAAAAGGAAGAAAAACTGAGAAAAAAAATGCAAGCAAATAACAACAGAGAGAGTAAGAATGCTATGTTGTGTTCCATCCTCTGTTCCCATGATTCTCTCTCTGAGTATAGATAGTTCTCTTCATCACTGCACAAGTGGAACTGGTTTGAATCATCTCAATGTTGAAGAGAGCCACATCCATCAGAATTGATCATCATATAATTTTGTCCTTGTCATGTATAATGATCATTCTGCTCATTTCACTTAGCATCAGTTCATGTAGGTCTCTCCAAGCCTCTCTGAAATCATCCTGCTGGTCGTTTCTTACAAAACAATAATATTTCATAACATTCACATACCATAATTTATTCAACCATTCTTCAATTGATGGGCATCCACTCACTTTCCAATTTCTTGCCACTACAAAGAGGGCTTCCACAAATATTTTTGCACATGTGGGTCCCTTTCCCTCTCAAGATTTCTTTGGGATATAATCCCAGTAGAAACACTGCTGGATCAAAGGGTATGCACAGTTTGATAACTTTTTGAGCATAGTTCCAAATTGCTCTCCAAAATGGTTGGATGCGTTCACAATTCCACCAACAATGTATCAGTGTCCCAGTTTTCCCACATCCCCTCCAACATTGGTCATTATTGTTTCCTGTCATCTTAGCCAATCTGACAGGTGTGTAGTGATATCTCAGAGTTATCTTAATTTGCATCTCTCTGATCAAGAGTGATCTGGAGCACCAGTTGTATTGAATTTCAGATGCTTTTGAGACATCCATGTAGAGATGTCCAGAAGACAGTAAATTGGGTTGGAGTTCAAGAGAGAGATTGGGGTTGGATATGTAGTTTTGTGATTTATCTGTGTAGAGATAACTGTGTAGAGGATTTATGGAAATTCACCAAGAAATAGACGATAGAATAGAAAGGGAATTCAGTCTAGAACACCTAAACTTAAGGGTAGAAGTGGGCAATGGTCCAAGAAAGGAGACTGAGAAAATAAACTAAGAGAACAAAAAGATTCCAGTATGACAGAAGCCAGTGTTAGTAATGTCAAAAGTTTCAGAACATTAAAGTATAATAAAGCTGAGTAAAGGCCATTGGATTTAGTACTAATTTCAGTAGAGTACTATGGTTAGAAGTTGAGTTGTAAAGAATTGAAGAGTGAATGGGAGGTGAGTAAATGGAGACAATGGAACATAAATGGCGAATTCTAGATATTTGACTGTGAAAAGAAAATAAAAAGATAGTTTAAGGAGAAGTCAGGATCAAGCAAAGATTTAAAGATAGAGACAAACATTTGTAAACAGGGAATTGAATATGAGAAAGAATAATCAAGGAAAAGTGGAGAGAGAGACAATTCCAGAAGAAAGGAACTCATTCCAGAGCCCAAGTAGAATGGGTAGCCTTGGCAAGAAATGCCACCTTTTTGTCAAAAAATGGAACAATCACATATCACATAAGATTTTTTGAGGTACAGAATAACCAGTTTGTGACATTGATTCTGAAAAGAAAAAACCATAGCAATGTAAAAGTTTGGTTGAGATTTGCCAGTTGCAGTTAAATTAAGCACATTTGTGTAACTTTCTCCAGAGACATTTCAGCAGCACAGGAATATCAGTGGAGAAAGAATGTTGTTGATTGGGGAAACCTAAGCTTGGAGGTCTGGCAATATAGAATTGACAAAATAACAAAGTATTTAATGGTAACTGAATTAGTCAACTCACTGTAAAAACTAAAAGAGCAGTCAAGTCAAAAGCAATTATATTGGACTAGAAAAACAAGGAGGTGGGAGTAACTGGATTTAAAGGTGAGAATGAGTAAGTTTAATAATGGAGTAGAGGGAGGGATGGGAGGATCAATGTTTATCATAAAAAAGAGAATTAAAAATCCTAGATCGTGAAGATAGCAGTTATGAGTGGTCACTATGTCTCACGTCTCAAGAGCATGAAAGAACACTGAATACCCTACAGAGGTCTCGTTGAAGAAGTCAAATTTCTTTTAGTTCCAGTTAAGTGTACAGCTGACTAACTCTGGGCTAAGGGAGTTTGTTAAGCAGTTCCTGAAGGTAAAAGAAATCACTAACTATGGAGTGGTAGGGCTGAATGAATCACAGGGATTGGGAACAGAAAAGCAGAACCTTCCATCGATAGGATGGATTAAGAAGAGTCTGTCGTCAGCAACCCATCCCAAACCTATTGGGTCCTGAGGGGTGATTGAGCATTCCGTAAAGGAAGCAAGGGACAGCTTCTCCGGTTGGTTACTCCAAACTGAGAGGCTGTAGGCAATGGATGCCAATTTCTGGAATGAATCCGGTTCCAACTAGCATGATTAATTTAGATAACTTGCAGTGCCTGGTTAACTTTCGTCAGCCAATTGAACATGGTTCTTGTGCATTGTTACTCTAGTTCGAAGGAGTTGGGGAGAGGTGTTAGAAGGGAAAGGGAAACATTATCCTATAGCTAGAGCTTCCGTGGTAGGACATTCATTTTTCTTGTCCTTAAATACCTCGAGCTCTCGTCTTCCAGGATGCACCGCACCGACTCTTAAGCTCCACCCCAAGGTTCCCCGCACCTGTTTCACTGTCCCAATCTCCTTTCTCTCCGTTTCTCTGGCACAGCTTTCAATGATTAGTCCCTGGCCCGGTTTAGAACGTGCACCCTCCCTCACGCATCCCACCCCCGACTCCAAGGAGACAGCGAAGAGGTGCCCGGGCGAGAGTGATGGCTGGGGAATGTGGACAACGACCAGGGGTCTGAAACTGGGAGGGATGGACCCGAGAGACCCCAGACCTAGTGAATACGTCGGAGGCGCGACTGTGTAGGACGCTGCGTGACTTCAGGAACCAGGACTCCGCAAACACACAGAACAGAAGTGGCAGCTTCTCCTCTCTCCTCTGTAGCTAGGGGTAACGGAGGAACTCGCGGAGCCCCGCCCCTCTCTGGGCCGGCAGGTGGCAGTTGGGGTATGACAGGTCGGTTTGATTTCCCGCGGCGGGTGGAAAGGGATGGAGGGGGGAAGGAAAAGGAGGGGGCGAAAGGAGGGGGAGGGGAGAAGAGAACTTACCAGCCAATGAACCCGACTCACTAAGTCACGTGGCCAAGTTCGGTGGGCGGGGCCAAGGCGGGGATATAGTCCCAGGTGCTGGTGAACCAGGCACGTGCGAAGCCTGGGGGTGGGACTGCTCTGGACTAGCGCGTGGGCTGGACTTGTTGGTCCTGTATTGGCTGGGGGGCGGGGAAGAGGGTATCTTCCCGGAGCCTCCCCACACACCTCAGATTGGGCTTGGCCGGCGGCAGCGGCGAGGAGCGGGGAGGGGGCGTGGTGCGAGGGAGAGGCTCGGGGCGCGAGGACCTGGCGGGGAGGCGGGGCGCTAGCGGGCCGGGCGAGAGAGGGAGCGCGCGGGCGGGGGGGAGGGGTCGGGGCGGCGGCGGAGGAGGCGGAGGAGGAGGCGGCGGCAACGGAGGCGGCGGGGGCCGGTACCGGACCCGGCGGGATGAGCGAGGCGGAGACGGCGGCAGCTGCCCCGGCGGTGGATGCGGCGGGGGTCGGGGTGGTGTCGCCCGGGGGTGACCTGCAGAAATCCGGCGTTGGCGGTGGTGGGATGGGAGGGGGAGTGGGAGCCGCCCCCGCCCCGCCCCCCGCCGGGATCCCCGCAGCTCCGGGCCCCGCAGCCCCAGGCGCCCCGACGACTGCAGCCCCGGGGACCCCCGCACCCCCCGCCCGGAGCCAGGCGGACAAACCGGTGCTGGGTGAGGGGGCCAGGTCTAGGGGCCTGACACCTGAGGGGGCCTTGGGAGGAAGGTCTGGTTGAATAGGTAGTGCTGAGGGTGCAGGTGAATGAGAGGCCAAGATCTGGGAGAATAGGGAGCCAGGTGAGCCCAGGCAGGGAGGAAGGCGGAGTCCCACTGAAGGACTAGGGCGAGGCAGATCGACTTTGGAAGCGCTCGGGGACCTTGTCCCCTAGGTGGGGGGCTTTGGGGGGGAAATACAGCTATAGGACTGTGTGGGAGGTACCTTGGAATTGAATGTGGTGGAGCTCAGGACTTGTGGAGCTCGAGGTCGGGTTATTTGAAAGTTCAAAAATTAGAATTGGTTGGGAATAGATTAAGTACCCTGAAGCTAAACTGGTGTGGCTGTCCTCCTGAATAGGTTAGAAATGGGGGCTGGACTTTTGATGTGTGCTCAGAATTGATTGAGCCTAACTCCATCTCTCTTCCCCTGCCCTATTCTCCCTACTTGACCTCCCCCTGGCAGCAACCCAAGTTCTGGGCACTGTCAAATGGTTCAACGTCCGAAATGGTTATGGATTCATCAACAGGTACCTAAGGCAGGGAAGGGGTGGGAATGTCCTCCAAACTGGGCTGTGTGGTTGGAGGATCCATAACTTCATCCAGACCCTTTATTGAGGCACATGGTTGCCCCGAATGTCCAGCTGAAGCTAGTTTGAACGTCTTTAACCACTGCACAAATACCACGCCCTTATATGGAAGATGAAGCTTTCGCTTAGCGGAGCCCAGTCTTTCCGGTTATATCCTACCGCCAAAGGTTAATTCTCTAGGAATCCACGGACTTGGCAGGGAGTCTGCCACACCCCCTTGGAATTGCCCAATTGCCCCTTTATTTGCCGTGCCTTGGGGGCAGGATAAGTGAGAGCTTTTCTTTTCTCCAAGCCCGCGGAGATCACCACCTTCCCTCAATTTCCTTTTGGAAGTGTTCCTTTTCCCCCTTTCCGTAGGAACGATTGACTCAATTCCAATTCTAAGGTACACCTTCCTACCTATCAGGCGTAAATATACCCTTTGAAATGCCAATTAAGACTGAATGTTAAATACAAAGAAAAGTCAAAAGTGAAGTCTTTCCCCAGTAGGCTCTCTGCCCAGTTTGTCTCTTGGGAAGACCCCAGGCAGCCTCTTAGTCTGACCTTTGCCAAACTCAGCTGCTTTAGAGCCTGAAAGGTCCAATCTTTGAGAGGGCCTTGGAGATAGAGAATAATAGGATTATGGCTAGAGTAGATAATGGATGAGTTGTTTCTACTTCCTCACTTAAATCTCCCTCCAACTTGTTCTCACCAGGATTTCCAGTCAAATTGGGAGTGTCCAGACCCTGGGGACTGGGATCCATCCACAGGTCTGGGGTCAGGGTCGGGGGGAAGGGGCCAGTGGCCTCTTGGTGAGGGTTCCTGGCTCCTTGTCTCCCCTCCCCAAACCTGTTCTGCATCTCCTGTTCCACCTCCCCCACTTTTCTCCCTCCTTTGGTAAGGAAGAAGGAAGGAGGTAGAGTGGAATTTTCCAACCACTTTGAAAGGGGGAGGAGGAACTACTTCACCCAGAACCACCCAGTTCTTGAGTTGCCCCTGAGGGTAGAAGGTGGGGCAGAAGCAAGCAGAGAGCTGTCCCATTTCTTGGGCACCTTGGCAGGTTCAAGGTGCCTTTGCCTGTTTGCCACAAGCCTGGTTTTCCCATCTGAGGTTTAGATTGGTGTCCTTCCTCTCTCTGGCCACACCTTGACTTGACTTTACCTCTCCCCACCTGGAGCCCCTGTCAGCTGCTGATACTCTTATAATGACTGCAGAGATCACACCTTCCAAGGTGGTTTCTTCCAAACTTAAAAAAAAAAAAAAATACACCACCAACCCCTTTGAGAAGCACTGGTTAATAAAATAACAACTAATTGGTCAGAAAGAGGAAAGTCAAATTGGGAATATGCCCTCAAAGCCTCAAACATCACTTCAGTCCCCTAATGATGACCCTTCCCATTTCACAGGAATGACACCAAGGAGGATGTCTTTGTCCACCAGGTAAGAGTCAGGCTTCTCAGGTAGGATCAGAAGATTCAAGGATTGTTTTTTTTTTTTTCTGAATGTTATTTAATGAACCTCTCTACTTGCTTAGTCTTAACTGGGAATCTGCTATGGCAACTTTAAAAAAACTATTACTATTGCCTCCAATCCCATTATGCCCCATCTGTGACAAGTACCTGAAATAACTATCATTAGTCATTTTTAAAGCATTAAAAGTGCTAACTTAAATAACTTACTAGAAATAATTGGTGGTATCTATTAATAGAGATAGGAACTGGGCCTGTGATTGAATTAGAATAGGGAACTCCCTCAATCCTTTTGGGTCAGTACCTTCTCCTACCTATCAGATTTGCTTAGAGTACCGAGAGATTAAGGGATTTACTTGCCCAGAATTAGAGAGGCTGGACTTGAGCTTTGGTCATCTTAATGTTTGAGTTCAACTTTTTACTATTCCATACTGCCTCGAATTAATATACATTAATAACATTAATATAGTATGAATTAGTTTATCAGGTTAGCTGCCATTTATCCAGAATATAATATTTTAATTGGGGAGAAAAATGATCTAAATAGGGTTGATAAATTTAGGGAATAGAAAGGACTCTTAAACTTTGTCTAAATGAATCTTGCCTAGGTTCTGTTGGCTGTGTCTTTTCCTCTTTTACTATCACATTTCCCTAATGGGAAATCTCTAAGTATGTCTGGGTGGGAAATACATTTGGACAGCAGGACACCAAAATCCCTAGTCATAATCTAAATCTTTGGCCTACTTTTTGCAAATCTTCCTTCTACCCATAGTTATATAGCTTATTGAGCATTAAGGCAATGGATATTTGATATTAATGGGTAAAAGGTGTGTCTTCCTGTCTTGTCCCAGCTCTTCTCACTGCTTTTTCCCCAACCAGACAGCCATTAAAAGAAACAACCCTCGGAAGTTTCTGCGCAGTGTTGGGGATGGGGAAACAGTGGAGTTTGATGTCGTGGAAGGAGAGAAGGTTTGGGGGATTCATGGAGGGGCAGGAGGACCTAGAAACCAGGAAGAATAAGGATTAAGGGAAGGGTAATCCTGGGCTTCAAAACCTCATGAGGTTATCATCTACCCTACTTTTTTGGCCCTTCTTCCCAGCTAGAAGGTATGGGGGCCTCAATCTTACTATTTCCAATCAAGAGTTGGGATGTTAAGAGAAATTCTAAATTAATTTTAGTCACCTCTGATACTAGCCCTAAGATAAGTCAGTGATGTGTTCTGAGTGGATCATGTAGGGTGGGCAGGGGGGAGTTGGAGTTGGGAAAGAGTTCTGATTTTTTCCATCCCAGGGTGCAGAAGCTGCTAATGTGACTGGTCCAGGGGGGGTACCAGTGAAGGGCAGTCGCTATGCTCCCAACCGACGCCGTTTTCGTAGATTTATTCCCCGGCCACGCCCTGCTGCACCCCCACCCCTGGTGGCAGAGGCCCCTACAGGGGTAGCAGAGCCAGGTAGTGAAGGGGAACGTGCTGAGGATCCTAGTCAGCGACCTCGACGACGACGCCCACCCCCCTTCTTTTACCGACGACGTTTTGTCAGGGGCCCTAGGCCCTCCAACCAGCAGCAGCCTATGGAGGTGAGAGAAGGTTTAGATTGCTAGGTATCCTAAATCACAAAAGCCTAGGAAGAGATAATTAAGTTTCGATGGCCCCAAGAGAAAAGTAAGATATTGAATCATAGTTTTGAACTAGAAGAGAACAAGTTCTATTCCCAATGATTTTCCTAGGGTCACACAGCTAGTATCTCAGGCAAAATTTGAGCTCAGGATTTCTGACCTGAGTCCAGCTTATTATCTAGTAAGCTACTTAGACACCTAGAAAGAAGAGTGTGATGAGCAGAGGTGGATAGAAGTTGATGGTTAGGTCTTTGTGGAAATTTGCGTCAAATCAGGCCAAGCCAAGTACATTCTAGGAAGTGGAACCTTTATACATTTTGAACATTCACAAACTCCAGTTTTACATATCTTCAGGGAACAGATGGGGTAGAGCCCAAAGACCCAGCCCCCTTAGAAGGGGATCAGCAGCAGGGAGATGAACGGGCACCTCCACCCAGATTCCGACCCAGATATCGAAGGTAAGCATATCTTCCCTCTCCTAGCTATTATCTAAAGATTGATTTGCACATATCAGTGTGTTTTCTTTTCTACAATTACTATTAGTTTTCTTGAGAATAGACATTGAGCTCTAAGAAAAGCAATAGAGCTTAGGGGGAGGAAATTAAAGGGCAGCATGCCTAGCTTCTAAGAGTACAGGATTTTTAGGCACTAGAAACCTAGCTCTGAAGAGATTGGAGAGGAAGGAGCCAAAATTGTAGACCTGGGCTTATATAAGGCTTGTGATTTATTAGCAGTTGTAGTTTTTTGCAGAGAGCTAAAGTAGAGTGAGGCAAGTAGGAAGGATATCTAATCTTGACCCAATTGTTTATCTCCCCAACACCCAGGCCTTTCCGTCCTCGGCCTCCACAGCAGCCCACCACAGAAGGTGGTGATGGAGAGACCAAACCCAGCCAGGGTCCCACAGATGGCTCCAGGCCTGAGCCCCAGCGCCCAAGAAATCGGCCTTACTTTCAACGTAGGAGGCAACAGCCTCCGGGTCCCCGGCAGACTGCAGCCCCTGAGGTAAGAGCTAAGGAAAATTAATCTATGTGTGGGGATAGTGATTATGAAGATGAGAAAGCTGAAACCAGTCTTTTCTGTGTCCTTTTCCATGCAGGCTGATAACAAAGAGCCAGTACCCCCGGGCCCACCCCCAGCAGGTGCCCCTACCCATCAGGAGACCCCAGTGGAGGCAGTCAAGCCCATCCCACCTCCTGCGGACACACCTTCCCAGCCCCGCTTGGAGCCACAGCACCAGCTTGTGGATGTGAATTCCAAGGGGTGGTAGGGGGGAGGATTGGGAGAGATAGGTAAACTTGGACAAGGGGGAATAGAGAACAGGTAAGAATTGATTGTGGTTAGGTATTTTAGTTATATATAGACTTCTCACTTCTAACCTTTTATCTTCAGACCTCAACCCCTATAACCAGTGGGGACTCCCCTACCACCTTACTGGAGTGATTCCAACTAGGGGGACAACTAGAGCAGCTATCTGGTTGAGTATCCCTATGGCTTGAAGCCATATTGAAAAACAAGGGTTCGGGGTAGGGAAGTAGCAAATAGTATTTTCAAATATTTTTTAACTCCTTCCTTTTTCTCTTCATTTTTTTTTTTCTTTAGGTATCTGCCGACTTTTTCCAACTGCTCCTTCCCTGTCTCCCTCCCCCCCTCCAAAAAAATCCATGACATTGAAACAGCGGCCTTCACCCTGTCCCCTCCTTCCCAGGACCCAGGAGGGTAGAACAACTTTTTAATTTGGTTCAAACCCCCCACCCCCACCCCCAAGGGTGGAAGGAAGGGAGTACATCCTTTGTCCACTGGAGCCAGATCTCCCTTCCCCCCCACCCCAGTTTATTTTTTGGGTCTTCTCCCTCCCCCTCCCCAAACTCTGAAGCCATTTGGTGAAATGTCATGTGCCACCTGAGCCTCCAGTAAAAAAAAAAAAATTTGCACAGCTGTCCATGTTTCTGCCTCTACTCTGTTCTCATGACCAGAAGCTAAGGTGTTATGAGTTAGTATGCGTGATCAAAGAATTTAGGAATATTGGTCCAGGTGGTGATCTTGGTGGATATGCAAGCTATTGCTTTGGATGCTAGAGCATACCCCAGGACCAAAGGAAGTCTTGTGAGAGTAGGAAATAGGCTGAGTTAGGTATTAAAGGAACAGACAGGAAAAGAGGATGGGGCAGATGCTAACAGATGTCTGACATTTGTCTCAGAACTGAGAAGCCAGCTCCAATTCTGCATCCCTTGAAAAAAGTAGCACACTTGCCTTTTATATAGTGACCTTTATATATATAAATATATATACGTATATATATATATATATTTATACACACACACACACACACACACATATATATAATCTTTTTTTTTCTTTCTACACAAACATATAAAAATGTTCTAAGGCTCCAATCAGCCTTATTACACCAACAGAAGCCTCCATGCTGGTTTTTTTTTTTGGTTTTTTTTTTTATCAGGAGCTCAAAGGGCTACCTTGTACAAAATTCATTTCAGGGTGAGAATGAGTTTGGTGGGAGACAATGCCCCACCTTAAGGCTCTTTAAGTGGGAATCCATAAAAGAAAGACTTACTGGCATATTTGTGATAATACTACCCAAAAGCCAGAATGAAGAGTTTTCCCTAGAATGTTGACTACCACGTGCAGTCTCCCCAAAAGATAACAAAAGGAGGTATACTAGAGCAATCCCCTACTATGTGCGCAATTTAACCAAAGGTCAGGAGTAAGGGAAGGAAAATAATTTTCCTAATGTCCTCCCAGTCATGTGCAGTCTTCCCAAGGGAGAGAATGATGTGAAGGGGGAGGTATCATCCTTAGAGCTTCCCTTAACAGGTAGTGCACAGTCTTAACAAAAGAAAGAATGAAAAAGTAAAAGTACCTTCCCATGAGCTTTCTCAACATGAATACTTATGTATTTCCCCATTCAATGGGCTTACCACCCATATCTTTGACTTTGTCAGGTTGGATGTGAGGGGTAACCTCATAGGAAATCAAGATGCTAACTTAGGGAGCTAGGCCTTAGGCTTTTTCCTCTTTAGAAAGACAGGCTAATTATTTCCCACTTGGAAAAATTCTAGGGGATTTCTGGTACTCCCTCTTTTGTAGCAGAGGGAATAGAAATCTCAGGTTAGAAATAAGGGGAGAGAGGGATCAGGGAACCCTTGGGGGTAAGGAGGTTGGGGACATAGCCCTGCCTATATTTATACCCCAAGCCTTACCCATATAAATAATCCAAGAGTCACACTAAAGAGAATGGGTTTGGGGATGGTGGTGGTGGAGGAATTCAAGCCATATATATTAGCCCCCAGTACCACCAGACCTAAGATATTCCTTCCTGTCCTTGTGGGGATTCGAAAGGGGAACTTAAAGTGCTGCAGAGAAGAGGAGAGTTCAATTAAGGGAGAAGGGGGAAAGGTGTACTTCCACCTTTCCTCTCAGTCATTCTCATCTGGTCCCAGGTATTCAAGTTCTGTGCTGGGCTTCACTTCCTGTTCCAGCAATGATGGGGTCCGTCGGAAGGCTGCAGATATCTGGTCAAATGTTCGGCCCCGTGTTTCTGGCACCTTCAAGTAGGTGAATAAAAAGAAGCCAAGCAGGAGGACAGCAAAGAGGAGGAAGACATAAGGGCCACTGGCATCCTAGAGCAAAGGTAAGAAGTAGCTAGCTTAGGAGAATAGTGGTCACAATCCACAGGACTACAAGGATCAGATAGGGTGGTGGTCCTAACAGTTTGTAAGGTTTGGGAAGGAGGGTTGATATGGACTGTTAAACAATAAAATAGTAGGGAGGAGAGTAGGACTGAATTAAGAGCAAAGATACATTGTTTATTTAAATACATTTAATTCAAAGAATAATTACTCATAAAAATTGCATTTCTTCTTGACTTGGCTTTTTCTGAGCACTGCCCTAGTCTGGGAATTTCTCTCCGCTATGCCACTAGGCTGAAAAAATCCTTGAACAACATTGGAAGCATTCAGGTAAAAACTGGTTGACTAGTTATTATGTAGGTTGTAGAGAGGATTCTTGTTGAGGTATTAGTTGGACAGATAGTCTATAAGGCTTTTCTCAACTCTGATATTCTACAAATAGGAAGCCGAGAAAGGAAAACACACACTCACACAACACATATCCACACACCTACACCCACACACAGAGCTATATATATATATATATATACACAGAGCTATATATATATATATTACTCTGTGTGTGTCTTTCCCATCAGTTAGGCCTTGAATTTTTATGTATATGGTGGTAGCAGGGAAGTGAAGAGAACAGAAATGGAAAGTAAGAGGTTAGAGTATCTCTTCCTATACTACAGTTAATGATCTGATGGGAAAATTTCTACCTGAAATTCACCTGTGGGGTATGGTATGTATGTAAGTTGGGGAAAGAAAAAAAGACTTACCGCAATGTATTGGAAGCTCATACCCACAATGAAATTGCACGTCCAATTGGAGAAGCCAGCCAAAGCCATGGCAGCTGGTCGAGGTCCCTGACTAAAGAGTTCAGCCACAATGAACCATGGGATAGGACCTGGACCAATCTCAAAGAAAGCCACAAAGCCAAAGATGGCTATCATACTGGCATAGCTCATGGCAGGAACCCGTTCCTGAATAACAAGGGTAACAGAGATAGTCAGTTTACATTTCATGCTTTTCTAAAAAGTCAGAAGTTCCTTGGATCCTCTAGGGAATTATAATTCCAAATGCTATCCCAATGAGGACTGAGGGGAATACAAGTTATAGCAACATCTGGGGCAGCCAGTTCCCTCAATACCTAGCAAGTCTCCTAAGGGCATCTGAAGATCATAATTTGGCTCCTGGGGGGTGCACAAGGACTCTGCACCCAAATAGTTCCTGGAAGACTCTGGTGTCTAGGAAGTATGAAAGCTTCAGAAGTTCTAAGAACTGTAATTCAGACTTTCCTCAAAACTCCTAATCCCAGGTAAAAATGATAAATGCAAATAACCAAGAAATATAACTGTCTTGGAGAGGCTAAGGAAAGCACTGGAATTGAGGGAATGATGACATCCTGTTTCTGGGACCATGGAGATTGTTTTAGAAATAGCATTGCTATCCACCCTCTCCCCCTCCTTTGGGATCAAAGCTTCATGGGCATTTCTTAAGTATGGTGACTCTCCCCAGAAGTGGACATTGGCTTTTCTCCACCCCTCCCCCAACCTAACCCAAGGTCATCACCAGCAAGAGAAGAGCCACAGTCATCAAAATAGCACATCCACACATTCCAGCCAGGCCCAAGAGATGTAATGTCCGACGTCCAGCCCGTTCCACTAGAAATACCTGGGGAGGGAAAAGCAAGAGGCCTTAAGATTAGGTCCCTGAGTAGAAGCAAAATGGGGGAAGAGCTGAAAGATAAAGGAAAGAAGATCCAGGTGAGAAAATGGAAAAAGAGGGAGCTCCTCTCAAATTCTACACTGGTATACCCTAGAGAGGTGGGCTCAAGGTCAAAAGATAACCTCTACCTGGATCCCACATCAGTGCAATTACCGAGACCAAAGTGAAAGCTGTGTTGACCACGCCTGCTCCAATGGTAGCATATGCTGGCTGTCCTACTCCTGCTGATTCGAAAATGCTAGTTGAATAGTAGAAAACCTGGGTAAGAAGGAAATGAAAAATGAGAAAGCTCTCCTGACCAGCTTATATTGTCCTAGTTTTCTGATCCCTCTATGTAATGTATGTCTGCAATTCCTTTAATAATTTTTTCCCTTAATACAGATACACAAATACATAACCCTCCTTATTCCCACTCCTAAAGTCTTTCTATCCAAAAATGTTAGCTACTCTAACCATCCCTATTCCTCTTTCAAATCTTAAGTATTTTTTTAAACCTAATCCCAAATGCCTCCAACTCTAATACTGATCCTAAATGCCTCCTACTCTAATCCCAAATGAAATTCCAATCCTAATCCTAAATTCCAACTCTAACCCTAGTCTACTAGCATGATCTGCTACTCCCTCTCAAATCCTGTTCCTCCACATCTTTATTCCTTCACCTTTCTGTCCCCAGCCCAATCCTTACAGCATTGATCCCTGACAGCTGCTGGCTGAGTTGCAGCACAATGGCAATGACCAAAGGCTGTCGATGGGTTCGGCTGTGGAGAAGCTGGAGCAAGGAAAGGGGCTGCTCCCGTTCCAGCTGGCGTTTCTCCTCCTTCAGCTCTGCTAGTGCTCCAGATACATCTGCCCATCCAGTCAGTTGCTTCAGACCTAGGCAGGGGAAAGAGGAGTCAGGATTAGAGGAGAAATGCATGGGTCCTTAGCAAAAGCAGGGATCTAGAAAAAAGAGAAGACTGGTGTAGAGAAACTTGAATAAGATCCTGAGGGAAAACAGTCTGGCTGGGTAGGGTTTAGATATTTGGT